>NC_089724.1:21108473-21416598 GCF_035083965.1 Branchiostoma lanceolatum | reverse complement strand
GTAATTAGTTGCGTCAACAGAAGTGTATGAGTGCTGTTCTGCTCAGTTTTGATGACGGAAAATGATCATAAGTAGACAAACCTGTCCGTCGTCTTTTCCCTGAACTTCCTCCCAAAGTTCACGTGACGGACTACTCAGGTCACTCCCAGTTTGACGAAGTGCTTCCGGTTCCTCCAGTCCATCCAGTGACGCATCTGCGACAATGCGGAAGTGGGTTCGTTTTCCAACTCCGTTGCGGAACGACCGCTTGTCTGAGGCTGCCTTCGTTCCCTTGACGTCGTCGTGGTGGTCGTCATTTCGCGAGAAAATGGTGGCCTCGGCCTTCAACTCGGTTGTTCCGACGTTCTGGGGAAAAGACTCGTCCTCCTCGCCGTCCCTCTTCCCCACACCGTTCCTGAAGCTTCTCTTGTCTCCGGTTTCCAGGGCCCGCCCGTCGGACGAAGAGACTGGTGAGCCGACCGCCCCTTCCAGGTGGAGGAACTGTCGTAGCACGGCCGCCGAGTGGCCGGGAGACAGCCTCCTCTGCTGAAAGAAAACACCGACAAGTTACGTCACTACTCAACATATGCAAATCACCAGACATGACAAGTACTGAGAGTATGTCCACAAACGAAAACTACAGAACCCTAACCACGGGTATGTAATACGCAAGATAGCGGTGATATCATCAACCATGAAATAAAAATGGACATGACATTCAAACATTTAGCTTTCAACGGAAGTTCAAACATGCCAGAGTAACATATAAAAGCGTATCTGGAGGCACTAGTTTTTACGGCATGTTTTCACTTATGATGACGTCCTGCGTACTACTGTCGGATTGAAACATGACGCTTATCCGTAAGATCAGTATCCTGTGCTGATCAGTAGCGCAGTTCCAAAGTACAGCTATGCCTGTAAGGCATCCGTAATCAGGACCCATTACATAAGGAAAGCCGAACAAAATACATCGCGTACGGTCTTTATCTGGATTAAAGTGGGGGGAAAGATACAGTTATCGATTGCAGTCGTTCAGTCATAAAACAGCCATTCCATTAAAACCATACCAACTGACTGACTATCATGGTTGACATCCGTGCGCACATTGATATGGACCTCGTCCCACAGACAAGTGACGCTATGGGCAAATAATTTAGAAAAACAAGCTATATCTAGACCAGGTCGTTTTGATTTGAGAAGCCGTTATAATAGCAAGGCGACGACCACTGTCACCTTGTCAATAATACCCTTCACTTATTACTCTATAAAGGTTATTCATTCATTCATTCCTGATCATTCATACTTATCGATTATAACGTTATTTTCTTCCGTTCAATCTTAATTGCAAATTATCTGATCATTTTTCCATATTGAGGTATCTTTGCTGCAAAAAAAAACAAACATTGCAGTTGGACCTATTTTGAGAAGTATATACATTAGCCTTTATCCAGGAAAAATACTTCTCTTGTGTTGTTGAAAAAAAGAGTATTTTTCAATCGTATCTCCAATGTCTCTCACCGAGCTGGAATCTTTTGCGTCAATACTGCTTCCCTGAAAGCCTACTTACTCTCTCCATAACTGCTGTGAATCAAAGTCAGGCCTTTTGAAAAACAGTTATGGCGAAGACTTTGAGTTAGCAGAACGTCGGCTAGGATGATGCTTCCGACATTGGCCTCAAGCACCCCTTCAAGTCTCTCTTTTATCTTAAGGCTTCCATCCAACTTTTAAGAAAGAAGCGTTATGGATGTATTGCATCAATCAAATATCCCAATGCCCTGAACTTGAACGTGCTGAATCCTCAGGGTAAGCTAGTACTAACCACGAGGTTGTCCATGATTATCTGGTTATATTTAGCCATATCTGAAGAAGAAGGAAAGAAAGGATGTACGTCGCACAAGATGAAAACGCACGCAGAAATCACGTAACTCTTAAGGAGGAGCCGAGAATGAATCTGTGAACAATCAAAGTGTCTCATATGATATGGTACACAAGAGCAGGTTGAAAAGATTTCAGTTCATCAGATTTGAATGTAGAGAAACAAGATACCATCCGCCGTCTGGTAAAAGAAAGCCTCCCTTGGAGATGGACATTTACGACGTCTACATGAAGGGATAACATCTCATGAGATAAATCAAAGATAGGGAATTCCGGTCAGGAAAATAGTTTGCACTAAAAGCTGCATTCGTCGCCAAACTACAGGGCCCCATTTATCACCCTTCAGTCAAGCATTTTGGCGGATAAGTCGCTGAAAAGGACGGCTTTGGGGGAACTTAACAAGAAAGATAGAGTTTCATGATAACACTGTGAATGGCAAGGAAACCCATTCATGTACTACGGAATAAACAAATCCAGAAAATAATGATTTAGCACACAACTAGCGATGTCGCTTCCTTTCACAGCTACATGGTCTATTCGTACCTGCATCTGCCTCTACATAGCCAGTATAACAACCATTCGTCGTAACACGACAGCTCCGAAGTCACGCGGCGCGGCAGCAGCTTGTTATATTACACTGAACGACCTGTCACACCTGAACCTTTCCACATTTGACTTCAAGCGTCGTTCTGTTTCGTGTGTGCTAGCTATCTGCGATCTGTTTGTCGCTGTATGGCTCTCCGTTGCGTTGTAGGCACTCTGTCAGTAGTCTACTTGTTGCGACATGATCAGTTTTGTAGGAAATTTGAGTCGCTCCTGCCCAAACCGAAGAAGGTACCATAAGCCCATTTCCCATAAAATTACGTATCATTAGCCAACAGGTCAACTGAGGCTTCACACATACACACCACTTACATTGCCGTTTTGTGGAAAGCTGTTCGTCTCCGACTGTTGCCCACAAACGGCTCCAACGAGGATAACGGAACACAGCAAGATAGGAGTCTGCATCATGTTGCCTTCAGGACGGACTCAGCAAGATCACCAGCAGCTAGCTGTGAACAGAAGAAGACTGCCGTGATTTCTTTGCCGTCTTTCATTTATGTTTATCCAAGCATCTTAGTTGAAGACGTTTATTGTTTACATATGCATCGTGCTATTACTGTTAACGCTGTAGTATAGTAAGATGCTATATGTTTGTCTTATCGTCTTATCATAAATAGCTTCAAGTTGGAATCACAAGCACCAGTGGATGTGATCCTTCATGGGGAAACAGGATGTTTAGAGACGCCGCCAGGTACACAATATGCACATATTAATGACACCAATTCCCCCACCTTTAGCTAATATCGACAGATCCAGATGCTATCACGAAGGAACCTGCCCCGCCACACGGAAGGATACAAACTTTTGTATGTACATCGCAGTACTTCCCTTGCTCCGCCGGGCGGGTCAGAATTTGAGGTGGCGACTTGGCGCTATCTGTATGCTATGTGTTATTTTTCTCCCGGCCGGGCAGTCCAGAACCCATCAGCAACAACCGTGTTGCTCCTAGCGACATGACGATGGCTATCAGAGTGCTAAGGGACAGCTTATATGGCGGATATTCTATCACAGCTTTGCTTTATGTGTGTTAACGACCGGGCCAAATATCTAATATCATACAAGCGATTTCGCGATGAATCTAGATCTGTAGAATCTAGGTCGACGATTCTGTGGAATGGAAGATGCTGTCATGAAAGTGATGTTTTGTTAGGAAGAAGGTATACAAAAGGCGTATTTTGTCGAGTATTGTGTAGGGGAATATCCGACTTGATCTGTTATTTCCCCTGCCCTTTCCATGGCAATCTAGTCATTAGGTCGTTTGCGTCAGTCGATAAACAGAAAGCCTCCCGCTGACATGACAGATAACCCACCAAATGAAACGTCTCTGCCTGATAAGGAACATTTTCCTCCTTTGTTCCGAACGTCTGTGAGTGTACGATTCATTTCACGATTAAAAAGTCTGCTTTGTTATTCCAATGATAGTAGTTTTTAGAGCCGACAATGTCAGGAATTTAATGGAATCAGTTATTTCACACGGACCATGTAATAAAGTCGCTATAAACAAAAATCACAAACATCCAAGTTGATGAGCATGGTCACAATATCTATGATACACCTATATATTATTATATTTTTACGGTAATTTTGAAAGGAAATGTTTTGAAATATGTTTCACACTAACCGCTACCGAGCATCCGGTATCAACGCCAGCCTGCGACACTAAGTACTGTTGGTAGTGAAAAAGCAGAAAAACCAACAGATGTCAGATTCACACAGCCACAGACACCAAGTTCTACTCACGTTTTAGTAGACAAGATGATTATCACGGTCACCAGATACAGCTCTCCGGGTAGTACTGCCAAACGGCGAGCTAGACGGGTCGTTTTATACCTGACTTTCCTCTCCCGTTTGGCGCGTGACGTCAGCACAGAGGCCGCCCCTAAGAATTCATAATACATAAGACGCGAAGATCTTAATCCTCTTTGATACACACAAGAAGGCCTGAGGTAGTCGTGAGGTTCTGGAGGCTATGGTTACCCTTTGCAATAAAATCGACGCTTAAGCGATCGACTTTGCTCTTTGAGGAGTAGTGAAAAGTGCGTTACTGCGATTGGTGGATGTCGTCGGTGGGAATATGTACAGATGTTATATGGTGTTTCACGGAAAGCCAAACATGGACGCGGGCATAGCAATAGGAGGACGACGTCAGTTACGAAAGATGCCCGTATCGATAAACACGAAAATGAAATCACATAAGAGTTGGAGGGTGGCGATGCGGCTCACGGGCACCTAGCGATAACTAAATGTTTGGTGTTGCAGTGACACCGTTGGTGTCAACATTTGCGCCAGCTTTGATCGTTGGCAGAATTGTCCGACGTTAATGTTACGAATATCCGATCAAGTTTGAACATTTCCGACGGGGTTGTCGCCGGAGAGATCAAGTCCAAAACAATCTAGAATAACGACACATTCTATTTAGGTAAAAACACAACATTAACAAAGACTCGGCCATTCAGTCTTAATAGGTGGTTTAGTGATGTGTTAGACAGACATGTGCCATTCAAATGTGCTAACTAAGCAGAATACAACAACCCCATGGGCCTGTCCTTCGCTTTTTCCCGCATATTCTTAGAAAGCTGTGTTATGATAGTTAACTTATCGTCCTTGCTCAGAACATTCCTACATACGCATCGTGGGCTTAGAGGGGACGAGGAAGATTTTACGAAGGACAGAGACGAAGTCCAAGTTCTTATCCCGCCTGTGTTGTGTAACGTACACTGTAACACCCACAGACCGCACACTTCGGATCAGTATCCCAACCCAGTACCGCCATCATTTCTGTTCTAGTTGGGTGTGGTAGCCGTTTCTCAGGCTCCCTCTCCGGAATCGAACCCTGATTCCCCGCCACCCGTTGCCACCATGGTAGGCACAGAACCTACCATTGAAAGTCGATACGGCAGAGGCATTGTAATGTCGGTGCGAATGGTGGGTGGGGGGTGGGTGGGTGGGTGAGTGAGTGAGTGAGTGGGTGAGTGAGTGAGTGAGTGAGTGAGTGAGTGAGTGAGTGAGTGAGTGAGTGAGTGAGTGAGTGAGTGAGTGAGTGAGTCGCAGAGTTTTATTGCTTCACAAGTCACCTATCCGACCATTACTGGTAATGGATTTCCGCTTATCTTCGCTAAAGAGTTAAGTTGAGGCCAAAGTCCCTCAGGGCCGACCGTCCCACGGGACTTGCGTCTTGTAATGTTGCTGTCCTCGTCCGCTTGACAATGTGATCTGCTGTTAATCGGGTTATAAGGAGCATATATGGCGCCAAGTATCACTCTAATCAATTTAACTGTTACACTTGTTATCTAGATCCAGTGTCCATTACCTATAAATCGATAAACCATCGGGATAATGTTTACAAGATCTGATAACAACGCATCAATGCGGCCCGTTGTTTCGCATGTGTGATGGAGTGATAACTTCGCAATTTCACGGATCTGTACAATACATATTTTACCAATAAAGGATTTCTCGTTACTATCATGAAAACTTAGCGGACCATTTTATTTTCTACAGAAGCCACATGATATAAAGTTATGTGAACGTCGTTTTGTCACAGTTTGGAAAAAGAGGCCGGAGCTAGGCATTCATTTACACCTGGGTCGAGTGAGATGATATTAATAGATGTAAAGTGCCTTTCCTTATGGCACAACATCGGGACCTGTCAGAGATTCAAACTCAGTACCTCCAGGTTCCGAGTTCACAACTTTAACCACAAGGCCACCGCGCCATTACTTGCACAGAGCCGTTACTTGCACAGAGTAAGTAATGTCAAAACGTAAAATCTTCAAAAGAGGACCGCCAGGAAAAGGGCATTCCCAACTGAGCCCGAGGACCAAGTCTAAAGAGACAGGTCGATTCGTCGGGCCCCACATGTCTTAGGTATGAAACTATTACAAAACATGTCACCTTTGTAAAGATACACCCAATAGCTTAATAGTTTAGGCGCCGATGTTGCCTATTAAAGACTACGTTTCTCGGAACAAACAAGATTCTCTTGGAGAAAAAACAGCATTTTCTCGGAATAACACATTTGTTTTTTTTAGCAACAGAGGTCAAGCTGCGGGACAGTACAGCTATGCTTACACGTTACAGATGGCTGAAATTGATTCTTTTTTATTTCAATGGTTTACATCAACATTCAAAGCAAGTACTAGGACATCAATTATACCTATCTGCCAAGTTATTTTCTGATTTTACACCATGTAACATTCGCTGCAGCTAAATTTCGTCGGCTCTGTTAGGGAATATTTTTCTAATTACCGTCCTGATCTTGTACAGCTCATTGGCAACTGTTTTACCAGAACGTACAAAGTGTTTTCCGGTTTCCCATAGTCGAGTGGGTTGATGATGAAGGCCAAAGTCTCCCCCTAGTGTCTGGCATTTTACTCAGGATAACTGGTCCTTTCCGTTTTCAACAAGCTGTATTAATAGTCAGAACCGTAGGCTGTTATGAGATTTTGCCAACTCATGGCTCTACGCGTGCACAGACGCACCGCTATTGTATTCTTTGGTTGATTTAATAGCTGGTTATTTTATTGTTCCACTTCAACAGACTTCACACGAAAAAAGTGGTTTCACTTCAGCATACCTGCAAATGGGTGCGACAGTTCGTCTTACACGAGCATATTTCAAAATGATGATCTTCCTGAAGTTCATTTTTATCTCCATGATTATCTCCATGAAAAATGGAGATATAGTTTTTGGCATGTCTGTGTGTCTATGTGTGTGCCTGTCTGTGTGTCTGTGTGTTTGTGTTTCCGGACGTTTGTAGTCAGCATAACGTTAACCCAAGAACCTCTGGATGGACCACGATGATATTTGGTATGTGGGTAGATGTTGGTAAGACGAAGGTCAAGGTCAATTTTGGGCTACCTGGTATGTGACCTTGGTACTGCAGCAGAACTCAAATACAAGTAACATATGTAGTTTATGGCGGGTGGAATATTATAAGATATCAATTATGCAAATTCATTCATAATTTGCATAATTTATGCAAAAGTGCAATAATTCTTCTGCAGCAGCAAGTAGTAAATGAATGGACTGTCAACGTTGTGACCTGTGTAAGTTAGTTAAAGGTGTACGTGAGCAAGCATAGATTAGGCCATGGTGACTTGATTATATGGATGGCAACCGCGCGCGCATCAATTTTCGTTCGTTTCCAAAAAAAAAAAAAATGTTTTTGGCCATACTGTAAATCGATAAAAGCAGCTGCAAAATACAAGAAACATTTCAGAAAATGGATACCAACCCATACCAATGTTGTTTGCCAAAGAAGTTTTGAAAGAACAAACTTGAACAATCTATATTTCAGTATACCATACTCTGTGTGTTAAGTTTTGTTCATCCTCGCGCCTCTCTGACCACTTTTATGACCTTCGCCGAGAAGGTTATGTTTTGCACAGCGTTCGTGTGTGTGTGTGTGTGTGTGTGTGTGTGTGTGTGTGTGTGTGTGTGTGTGTGTGTGTGTGTGTGTGTGTGTGTGTGTGTGAACAGTATAACTCGAGAATGCCTGAATGGATTGTCTTCATACTTGGTATATGGGTAGGTCTTCTTGAGACCTAGAAAGGATTAGATTTTGGGCCTCTTAGTGACTTGCTATGGTACTGCAGTGGAAATTCTGGGTTTGATATCTCGTGTTCTGAACATGCTATGGACATGATTATTGAGTGGTAGATAGCTCTTGGGAGGGAGAGTATGTTATGTAGGTTTGGAACTGCAGGAGCCGATTTTGTTTCAAACTTTGAAAGGGAATGAATATGTCTAAATCATCTGCAAAATCAAAACATTTCAGGGAGATATGAGGTCTACGAACTCTTGTTTACGTGAGCAATGCTACAGCCACAGCCTGTGCGTTGGAGGCTGTGGATTTGATGTAATCCCTCCAACACGTTCACCGATTTCGTTCCACCTTTACTAGGTTTACAGGATCCCGGTGCTCTGTGAAGGGTTAACGTGTTTTGTCGTGAACCGCCACAATATCATTTAGGTCGAACCAAAGCTTGGTGACAAAATCAAACACGGCTAGTAGCTAACTTTCAGTTCAAGAAGCTTTTGATAATGGCTTTTATTGGTCAGAAATTACCAGCAATGGCAGCCTTTCTAGCGCTGAATTGATGCTGGGTTCTACAGGTTTCACACAATACACAACATATAATATCTTAGTCACACTTGCATTTTGTGGAACTGTCGCAAGGGTCTGGGCGGCTGCCATTCGGCGCCACCAGGTGACCTCAATACGACTTTCCCCAACCGAAGTCAGGTACCCATTTACACCTGGGTGGAGTGAGGAAAGTCGTGTAAAGTGCCTTTCCCAAGGGCACAAGATCGGTGACATGACAGGATTCGAACTCGGGACCTCTTGGTTCTGAGTCGAACGCTCTGCCGTTGCGCCACACGACCCCACATGAGTACACATTGAGTAACAATAATATGTCTAAAGATAGAGTCCCACGGTGACATTCAATGACTGGTGACGCTGAAGTCATTTCTTCGTCTGATTGAAATGCAGAGAAAAGGCATGTAAAGCGGACTCAGTGCGAGAGATGTAGAAGTAAAGACAGAAATCAGTCATCCTCGAAAAGGGATTATCGAAGAAGCATACTTGCAAACTAGATCATCAAGGGTAGCAGTGGACGACCATGAAGGGGATTGAAATGTTCCAAGGAAACTGAAAATGCTTTCAAAACGCATCTAATATGGTTCAGAGTTCAGCTTTAACACGGCCGCCGCCGAAACTGATGCCCATGCTTCTTTTAAATCGACTTCAATGGATATTTGAGCTAAGTACAGAATCAGCAGTTTTTGCCAAAGACTATTCGCGGAAAGATTAGGCCTGCGAGCACAATACGTTTCCTTTGGTACAGTGCAGTAAAAACCTTAGTCTTTTTGTGTCAGTGATGTTAGACTTCAGGGCAAACGTCAAAAGTAACCTGTCAAATAGATAATAGTCGTGTGGCACTCTGTCACTGTAACTGGTTTTGTTTTAGACCTTTGCTTTTGCTATAAAGTAAGGGATCTACATAGTTCGTCCACGTATTCAAAGGTGTCATTTCTAGATGCTGATCAAACGACATATGGTTCTTTCAAAGAGGGTTATAGTACGAAATCGACTCAAAAATGTGTGACAACAAAATAATGACACAAATACGTGTATGTCAAATAAGCCTGTTCTGAGGGTGCATAGGCGAAGTTCTTTTTTTATCTATAACTTGGTTCAATATCAATTTATCAAAAAGAGACGCGGTGGTGGTGGTTTAGATTCTTCTCAGTAACCGCTGAAATATTCAACACTTCATGAACTCAAATTACACAGGGACATAATACGGCGGCCAAACCCCAGTCTGGCACTCTCTTGAGGTGCGTGCATTTGCATCATATATATGTGTGATATTTGATCGAACACCACTTACCATTCACAAACTAATGCCGCAGCTGTTATTATTCTTGGCGGGATTAGAAGTGAAAGCCTCGCCTTTAACGATGCTAAAGCTAACGTCACTGCTGAAAGTAAGGCGATGATGCTCCGCCCACACAAGCTTACAACTATAAAGCTTATCAAACAAACTGTTCCTGAAACGGGAAAATCAGCTTCTCTCCCCTCAGCTGAAGTAAGGTATACGTAACACGACAGTCCTTTACATAACCACAGCCACGTTTCAGTGTTGTTGTTTTTTTCGAACAACTAAAAACTAGAGAGTGAATTTTCCTGGAAAGTGATAACGTTACCCATGAATAATAGTTCAATGATTCCACTTGAAGGTTTGACGTTGATACTCAGCACCGGAGGATAAATCCAGAAAGTGGCCTTTCGCAGAAAGGTTAGTTCCGATAAAATGATCTCCTTGTTTGATCCGACGTTCGAGCCCTATTAGTTGACTACCGCCCTTCAACCTAATCCGGCATAACTGCGCTTTTCACGACATCCGATGCCAACAGTTTACTGGTCTTACGGAGCATTAACCCAAAACTTACCAGATATAACTATGTCCGCCAGAGCTCGATGGATCGTCTTCGAATTCTCTCCCCCTTCAAATACAAAATATTGTTTGTTCAATGTTTTGTTTTACACATTAATGTTTTGAATTAAAAGTTTAGCAGGTATTCGGGACGTAACCATGCAGGATGGGAATGAAACCCCGTGCATGTTTCTTCCTGTATCTGTGCAGTTATATACGGATTAGAACTAAGACTGCCCGACACGACGGAAGAACGTATCTTGCTGTGTGGCGCCCGGGAAGGGCTGAATCTTACTCCAACGTAAACTAGGGATATACATGTAGATCATTTTCACTGTTGCCATGCCCAAAGCCTTACCAGAAACCCCTGGTTTCTAGGAGAGCGTGAATCCAAAAGTACTTCCAAGAAGAGGAATTATCGAAAGTCTGTATATTTCATACCTTGATCCGATTTTGAAGCTTTGAGTTAAACCGCCGCTGGTGGTCGCCTGCCTTTTGCTGCTGTTTTAAGACCAACGACCTTCCAAAATCGGAAAAGGGAAACCTTGGTTTACTTCAGGTGCTAACGTGCATATCTTGGTGTTACTGCGCGCGTGGCATGGGGAGGGGTGCAGGTTGGTAAGGGGTGCTGCATGCTGCTTCCACGTTTCCTTTCCTTTCCCGGAACCGGTTCGATCGTCGTTTTAGCGAACCCAAAGTCCAGGCTTTCGTGCTGTTTGCGTTTTCATCGCTAGATATCAGTAGTGCGAGATCAAACAAACTACTGTAAGCTTACCGAGAATGATGTGTATGTAGGGAAGAGAGTTGTATAGATTAGGCGCTGAGATCTCACAAGCTCAGAAAATACTCAAACAGAAGAAATCATTTGAATAGATTCAACATGAAAGGGCATGAAATAAAAGTGTGGGAAGTTGCATACAATTTTCTAGAACTCTGAAAGAACCGCCTTCTGTGGAACCAGCCATTATCCATGCCGATTGGAGCGGGCGAATCTAGCGGAGCGGGGCATGATTTTGTCGGACGTTACAAGTTCCCTATAAAAACTTCGTTTTCAAAGTTTTAGTTCCCGCATCACGCACAGATAGAGGGAGTGAGAGAAAGAGAGAAGCTATCATGACTAGGCAGAATTATCACGACAAATATGACACGTTTTATATTCTGACACAGCAACGATTTCTATCCTTCATACTACATGTAACAACAGGTAGTTGTGTTTGGTTCCCTGTAATACCCGCATTCCCCAGAAGACGGCAATTTTGCCAGTTTTGAAGGATAGTGCTAGTTTCCTGGCGGCTAGAGGTGGCACTGCAGGGTATGATCTGAAAGGCTCCATCATTGAGATCTTTCATAATATCGATGCACACAGTAGTGTGGCATTAAAGTAAAGAAAATGTTCTACTAACTCTAGACGCCGGGCCTTTTCAACTTTGGGCCAATAATCAAGAGACAACGAGTTGTCAAAGTTTTTGTGTCATTGTCTTTGACAGCTTATATTGTGTGACGTTACATTCTACTCCCTACAGACCGGCAAAGCGATATCAACGCTGCTCCTAAACATCTGCCGTTTACAACGCCATGTATCGATGCATGAGTCCTCAGGTTTTTGTGCAGGGAAGTGTTTGAAAAGTCCCTCACCTGTATTTTAAACGTGATTCAAGTTTGTGAGATAGTTAGTGTTGATCTTATACCCCAGCACATTTTTCTTATAGATAAGAACCACTGGTATATGTAGTTAGAAAAGGGAACATGTGCAGGCAACTTTAAAACTTTCAAGGTTACATGCGCTATATGCCACTTCTTGACCTTGGCCAGCCACGCGAAGATTGATCATAAACGTACCTTAATTTTCTTCAGAGAAGCCTTGGTTCTAGGTAAACCCAACTAAACAGTGTCTTCTATATAACCATAAAAGCACTTCGAATGAAACAAATTGCCACGAGCGTTCTGCAGTTCCGTAATGACGTTAATTTTCCACGCAATATGTCAGCAGATGAAATCAATAGAGGAAGTCCCCGGAGGCCAGTGTGCAGACACCATGCCGCGCTATCGAATTACCATAAGCTTATTCTTAAGTTTATATCTATTTTTACGCTGTTTCGATTCGTGGGGTATTAAGGAAGTAAGCATCATAGTCGCTAGGTCTGTACTAATGGTGAAAGGGTTACGTGTACCCCATATCTTCACCTTGTGATATTTTTGGCCGTGCCGACTCGCTAGCTTTACCAGGTGTTAAACAGTTCAGCCAGATTTGCTTTCAACTCTGTGACTCTCGCACCCGGAGAAAATCACTCCTGATCAGGGTTAAGGCGAGCGCTCGTCTGACTAAAGAGATTAGACAGCTATGGATGAAGATCCGCAACACACTTAGACAGAATTACCGTCAATGTTTCATGAAGTCTACACCACAAGTAAAAGACGCTATCACACATTAAAAATGTATATATACAGTGAAAGAGTGCTGAAAGTCCCGTATTATACGGGACTTTCAGCACTCTTTCACACACCGCCATACCACGTGACAGCCGGCATTTGCTCGCGAGAAATACTATGGTATTTGATATTGTCATTTGAACAATGAAGCTGCAGCTGTATCAACAAATTGATATCTAACGTTATGTCATTGTTACCTTCCAGTGAAGTACCCTCACTTGGTTAACGCAACACTTACTCATCAGAGCTATGGCGTGTTTATCTGGGTATAGTTATGTAAAAATACTAACACACAACGGAACAATATTCTTTTTATAGGAACACTACTTGGCTACTGATGAGACCCTTACCTTGGACGACAGAGAAACGTTTTTATACCGTTTTTTACCGTTTTCTATCGACCCATTGATTCCTTATTTGGTTTGTTGTTTTGTTGGTTGGTTGATTGGTTTGTTTATTTGAATTTTTAAATCAAAAGACATCTACAAATCTATTTACCTGCTCAAAAGGCTAACTGCAGAAAGAGCCTGGAGACAGCTCTCTATCTCCATGCATGACTATCTTGCCCCCCCCCCTCCCCAACAACCTGGAGGTCAAGGTAGGTAGGCATAAATTTATAAATGTGTGTGACAATTACGAACATCAGGGGAGAGAAGAAGTTTTGATAGCCTGGCAGAAGGTTGTTACTGTAACAGAAGATTATGTACCAATCTGAGAGCTTCAGATCAAATCATTGCAGGGAAACTTGCCGCGCTAATGGCAATATCTGGAATTGGCATCAACTCTCATCGATCGCTGCCGGCTGTCGGCTCAACACCAGGCTGGGCAAAGCGATTGAACACCTCAGCCTGTTAACGTGCCTCTTCCTGCCCCGCAGGAACCTACCGCTGTTTTCCGAGGGCTTTAATTGAATTTCCCGACCCGAACGCTGCGACCTTAGCTGGTGGAGACATCGTGCGTTTGACTGATGTTCTAACGCAGTCGGCAGGGCGCTGGAGAGTCGTGTTCCATCCATGTGTGTGGCGTGACAACGTTCAGGAGGCTCTGCGCGTTATCTCCGTCAGCTATAGCATCCTGTTGTCTAGTTCCACGGCGGACCCGCTGTCCTCGTTTGTAGACTTTTGTCAGTTCGACCATGGACACCAGGAGTACAGCACGTCTCTGCCTGGCCGCCTCACTTCTAGTGGCAGCTTGCCTGTTCGTAGCCGGGACTCCGGTTCCTACCAGCCACCCGGACTGCCCGGTGTCCTGTAACTGTACCGTGGACAAGGCTCTCTGCGTGAACACGCTGACTGTTCCGCGAAAAATCCCCGCAGAAGTTACGTCTTTGTGAGTATTTGGTTTGAGTTCTTGGATTTCCCCTCTGTATTTTAATTTTGTCTACAAAATGTGCAATTCCATGTCTTTGTACGTATAGGGCAACCCCAGGAGCGAAAAATTTGATAAGAAAAGACCGCCATTCTTCGTGGCAGCTGAGCTGTACTTTTGACCCTGTGTCACAGCTTTGATATGAACAGTTAACTATAAAATCTACTGCAGACGCTACTTTTATACATCCCCAAAAGTACACAATATGTCTTCACTCCAACAGGATGTGTATCACCATGTAGGATAGACGTAAGAAGTTAGAACGGTCTAAATTTGGTGCTTTTATACATTTGTATGTTGACTATTCCAAAGAGGAAAACACATAGATCTTACATATACAACGTGCACATTTGTCTGGTTTTCGTTCCTCTTGTTTTTCGGTCATTTTGAAGCCAGGAATACCCTATCTCCAGAAAAGTGGTAAACTTTGAAATATGTTATGTATGACTACATACGTAACATTTTGGGGGCCAGTGTTGAACCCGCGACAAATCCAAACCTTGCAACAGAAAGACAAGGTCAAATCGTCGAATCGATCTCCATCCTTTCTGTCCGCCGATGTGGATAAATCGCGTGCACAACAATACCATGACACGTGCCAGAACGAACAATGTTTCTCACCTGTCAACGTCACGCCCCGTTACGTGACCTTACCTTTCCAACTTCTCACTTCAGTACGTTTGGTTGGATGTTCGTCATCAATAAGTCATGCAGAGCATTGTTCATTACGTTGATGAAGGTTAGACAGCCAGGTAAAAAGATATGCCAAAACAGTTAGTTACTCAAGTACCTGGATAACACTTGCTTGAGTAACTGTTTTATGGCACTGTTCATTACCCCTTGAATTTAATTCCAACTTGCAAGATATGTTAGAAAAAATTATAACGTTCATTTTTAGGTCCTCCTTTCACAGAAGGAAAGTATCCCAACAACAGACCCATGCCCTTGTGGTCAAACGTTACTCAACGGTCGGCATAGTCCAGATGCCATCAGATGGAAAAGCTCATTAAAATTTCATGTCCAGCCGGTCGTAAGGAGACATTAAAACATGCCATTAAAATGGTCCGCTGCCAAATGTTTCTACAGACTTCGCACTCTGTCCGCGGGACTCGTTATCTTTCGCTTGCAGGTTTCCCGCCAATTCGTCATGAGAACGACCGTAGCTACTGGTGTTGCTACTGCTTCCGTCCCCAATCCGTACGCACATCACAGCTCCTTTAATGCACTTGTAGACAATATAAATGTCTATCTATATATAACGCGGGCGAAAGCGTCCCTTGTTGATTTGGATATCAGTGTTTTGTATCTTATCTCGTTTCCACAGTCATTTCCTGAATACTCATACATTATTTATTTAACGTTGCCTGCAAAACGACTACTTAAAACCATTAAGGGTGCCCATATCATTTCTGTTACTTAGTGTTAGCTTGTACTTAAGACATCGCATATATTACTTGTTGTACTCAACAGCTTCTTTGCCTTTTCTTGCAAAGCGAAGACTTCGAGTAAGTCACTTGTTTGTGTACAGACCGGGCAAAAACAGTCATGGCAGATCTCCGTTTGCCTTGTCACCTATGGTTACCCCTGTTCCCCCGAGGGTATCAGACAAAATTCATAAGCATTAAGGCACGGTGGTAAAATTGGCGGGAATGAAAATCAATGCCCGCATGTCTGTTCAAGACCAGGTGTTAACCGTTTTATTGAACCAACAGGAACAAGCTAGGGTAAAGCTTCCGGAACACTAGGGCTGGACAAAACACACATCCGCCCCAAAATATTTTGTTTGGTGTTTATTTTTTCAGGAGGGGAAGAGGAGGGGCAGTCGGCTGATACTTTTTCCATGTCTCATTTCCATGTTGTTTACCAATGTTAACTTGATATATTCAACAGATAACACAGAGAGAGCTAGAGAAAGAAAGAGATAGAGAGATTATCGTATAAACACGATCATGCACAACGTTCGGCGCTTTTTAGAATCACGCGTAACATACTGTCCAGATGTGTAACTCTGTGGCAATCTTTCCTCTCGTTCTGACGTCATTATCAGACGACACGCAGAACTGATGATAACGAGATATTGGAAATGGCTACCGCTGTGAGAACAAATGACTGATGAACAAAGCCGTGTCACGGGTGTGGCGTACAGTAAAACACATCACAAGACACAAATTACTTTCCATATCACATCAGACAGGAAAGTTATGCAAACTAAACTTTCCTTGAGAACATTGCCACTGGAAGAACGTATTTCAGGAATATGTAGTATATTAGATATTTTGTGAAAGTGAAGAGTTGTCTTTGCGGAACCTTCCGTTTTTTGCAGAACATTTATTGAAGCAGGATTCCACAAACTCAGCACAGGATCCTTCTCCCATCTCCGGACTGTCTACCTACTGTAAGTAACCACCTCATGTCAGTAGAGGCTTATCATGTGATACTATACGGAGATATAGGGCTGGATTTGTGTCAGTAATGAGTGCAGATTTTTAACGTGAAAATCGCACAAGTGCGGCACAACATTTTGAAGAAAAGAAGCCTGAATGATATTTCTCCAAAAAGAATCGATAAAAAAACTTCACCGTATTCGAAATTGAAATGGAATTGCGCTAGAAAAGAATAAGCTTCCAATGTATGATTTTTGTTGCTCCGCAGCTTCTTCAAGTCCTGCACGTTTAATCGGATTGAAGATGGAGCTTTTGACGGCATGACGAGTCTTCGATACCTGTAAGTCACGCCTTTGCGTATTAATACTTCAATTTCATCTCCTTTTCATGTAAATTGTGCATTCCAGTGTCGGATATGCAAGTCGCTAAAGTACTAGTAGTTCTTATGATATAATCTAAAAACTTGAGGCTTTAAACCTTGTCCATGTTCATTGTGTTTGCTACCGTGTAGTTGTAGACATGAGTTAACGCCAGACAACGATATTTCATGTCGATGTTGTAACGACTGTATGTTATCCGGCAGGTTTATCGAATTGAGCGAGATAAAGTATCTGTCAGAGAGGGCTTTCACTGGTTTGCCGTCGCTAATGTACCTGTAAGTACACTTTATCCACTCAGCTGGCAAGGGCTATCTCCTTCAAAACATGATTAAATCGTCGTCCAACCAACAAAGGCTTCTAAAAGCAGCACGTCTAGCACACTTATTTTGGCCATGAGCTTCTATGATGAAATCTAGATCTATAAAGCAGGGATTCTTTATTCGGCACTGTTATGAGTAACCTTTGCAGAAATACTGATATTTGTGACGTCTTTGATCTCATGACATCACTGTTCACGAGGCACCGCTTGTTGACATGTGATAACGCACCAGAAATACCACACGTCAACATCGCACAATAAGTCTGATAGCACGCAATCTATCATAGGCATAGCTATTAACGCTGTACATCGTAGCTTCACATAGAAAGCTATACAATCCGTGTACGTAGATCTTGTGCGAGCTACAAGTCGCTTTATGTTATGAATAAATGTTGATCTAGACTGAACGCTTGGCCTCCCCTCCGCAGGTCGCTGGCGTACAATGACCTATCGAGGCTTCCTGTCGGTCTGCTGAACGGTCTCGGCTCACTCATCTATCTGTAAGTCACGAATGTTTTCACCAATATGTAGAATCAAAAGTTGAGATGAAAACAATCATTTGCTAGTGGTCGAGACATAGCGTCTGCAATGGTTGGATGTGGAGAATCGTTAGAAATTGACAGGTTTTCCAGAGTTCCACACATTTAGACATGTATTACAGTGAACAGTATCTCACGTTTTTTATTGTAATGCGGATGTCCATAACGAACCGTTTTCTCCCGCCCCAGGGATGTGTCCCATAACCCGCTAGTGTGCGACTGCCGGCTGAAGTGGCTGGTAGACAAGCTCCTGTCAGAGGAGTACTTCTCCCCGCCGTTCAAGTGTGCCGGTCCGGCGGAGCTCCAAGACAGACTGTCCTCCAAACTCACTCAAGACGACTTCGACTGCATCAAACCAGGTACCGTTTGAAAGTTACTTTAGCATGCATTTAACACAAGTAGAAGTGAATCAGTTACTATGTTCACTGACGACGACGAAAAGAATAACCTAGTCCAAAATCACATGTGGTAACAAGTATTTGAAATGACATCTGACATTGCAATCCTTTTAATGTAACCCAAAGCACTCACAATGACCCTTATTTTGCGATGAAATGAAGTAAAGAAAAAAGGTTGCAGATGGACAAGAGACGAAAATGCCATTTGTTTTGTCAAACATTAGCCCAACAACTCCTTGCTTCATAACCTCTTTTCTGTGGTATCAAGTGCTCATAACAATCCTTCCTTCCTCCTTGAATGTCCCTGCAGAATTCCACGCCTTCCAGTCGATGAACGCGGTGTCCATGCGGGTTGATGTCTACAACAAGAAGACTACAAACGAGCTGAATATTGTGGTGGCCGAACCAGAGGCTGGGGTCTGTAGCATCCTCACCTGGGATCACGTGGAAAACACTTTTAAAGTAGGCAAAAGTACTCTTTACTGTTTCATTTTATAATACTCTCTAGCCATACACGCACAACCAGCGTAGCTACTATGTGTTGAACCTTCCTTTCAAGTGCTAAGTCTTATGAGTGCTTTTCTATACACCTTTTTCGTTCTTCCCTAGTGGCGTTACTACTAAACATATGTTTCCCGTAACATTTCAGGTGTACAACAACATCACAGCCCCTTCGGTGGTGGCGTGTACGCCCGTGCAGATGCAGACAGACCTGTTCATACTGGCTGCACAGCTTTACGGTGGGACGAGGGTCTTTCAGTTCGACAGGTAAACCACTGTCCTCTCCTGGACTCTGCTATCACGGTACACCGCATCTCAATTCACGAGTACTGAGTACGATATGTTCGCGCCCGCATACCTGACTATATTTTACAATATTTAACGCAAACTCACCTCTCTGGGGTTCTATGCCTATCCCCAAAACCCACCGTCTGGGCATCAGAATCGATTCGCCGACCTGTGGCTAATAAATGATGACGTCACCAATATAACTGCATGCCTGTGAGCCATGAGGGATGACGCCCTCATCAGATTATGGCGTGTGAGCGATAAGTGATACTGATAGTGGTATCAGGAGAGAATGTACGGATACAACTTTAACCTACTAGTATTTACTTGGCTGTTGTGCTGTGTTGTTGACATTGAGAGGTTCCGTTTGTCACTTCAGCACCAAGGACAACTTCGTCCTGTTCCAGACCATCGATACCGTGAAGCCGAGTGACGTGGAGACGTTCAGCATTGACGGGACGTATTACGTGGCGGTGGCGGACGGCGCCAAGGGAGGAACCAGCGCCGTGTACTCCTGGAACGGAAACCAGTTCACTCTGGCGCAGGTAAGATTATCTGTATGGTTTCATGATTGGTTTCTTTACCCTCACATTACTACATTTTGTTTGTTAGGCCGCTTGTCATTAAGGTCATGAGGGAAGAGGGAAGGGTCAGAAACAGTGTAGACGATAACCCATGTAGACGATAACCCATGTAGACGATAACCCATGTTTATATTGAGGACTTACACACTTCTACGTAGTGACAGTGTGACAGTGATAGTATGTATAGAAGTAGTATGCCTTTTTGTGTGTAAGATATAGAGTGGAAAGCAGTTCATTAAGTCCGCGACCTAACGGATGTAAACAATCTATAACATACTCCGTCTCTGTTGTTGCTGTAGGAGCTTGCCAACCTGTACCGCGAGGCTGACTTTGAATACTTTCAAGTCGGGAGCCAGCCGTACCTGATCATGCTCAGCAGCGGACAGCACCCCGCTCTCTACAAGTGGTCCAGCGGGGACAGGCAGTTCATTCATGAGGTGATATGATAACCTGATACTAGAAAGAGGGTCGTCTAGGCTGTTTTTCAATTGCACATTGATAAAGATAGCATTTAGTACTAATACACCTTGTGAAGTTACCGTCTACTAGGATAAATAGAACTTTATTGCACGACAATTGTACAAAGTACAATGTATGACAACGACTATCAAACATAGTACAAAACAGATGTATAGAATAAAACTTAACATAGATAAGATTTTCTTTGTCGGAGATGTTCTAGGATTGCATGAATCTATAATTCCATGCATTGACGGTGAATTCTGATGATATGTGTTACATGAATCCTGACGCGAGAGTCGCATACCAAAAGGAAATGCCAAAAACGTTCCAGTCAAATTTTGTTCCTTGGAAGTCAGTCAAAGTTTCTAATTGCTTCTAATTTATGCAGGTCCAGCTATGTCCTTCATTAGAAAGTAAACATCGTATTCTACAAAACAAAATCGACAATTCTGACCAAGTCTTTTTTTCATGTCAGCGGTTAATCTTCTCCACCTCACTGTTTAACCTGTTTGTGACATTTCCATTTACTTCATACAGACAGACATCCCCTTTGAGGAGCCGGTGGCAGCGCACACCTTCGTTCTTGACGATGACGTCTACCTCTGCCTTACACAATTCCTGGGAGAATCCAAGGTACTTCTGTGTATATCTGAATACTAAATGTGTTCTTCTTGTCCGAATGCCAGCTTATGGTATCGTTGGAATCCAACAGGTAAAATTCTCCAATTCCTTTGAATAGTTACTCCGTTGGAACGCCTCCACCTCCGGGTTCCAGGACTACCAGGTGTTCAAGTCCCGGGGAGCCATGGTGCTCCAGCCGCTACAGGTGCGGGAGGAGTATTACCTGGTGCTGGGCAGCGACTACGTCCTGACCGAAGTCTACAGGTGGAACCCGCAAGACAAGAAGTTCATCAAAAGCCAGGTAGGTGAAGAATTGGTCACACCTGATTTTATCAGTCCTACACGCTATAATTCATTTCAAACGTGAAGCGCACACAAACTAGTATGGGGAGGGGGGGTGGCACTCGTCCAAGTTTGCCAAACATTGTTTTTAGATTAAATCGCTTATGTTCACATTTTCTCAGTTCATTTCAAACGTAAAGCGCATTTTCACAGTTCATTTCAAACGTGAAGCGCACACAAACTAGTGTGGGGAGGGGGGTGGCACTCGTCCAAGTTTGCCAAACATTGTTTTTAGATTAAATCGCTTTTATGTTCACATTTCCCAAACATTACATTACATTATCATAGCGCAACAAATAACGTTATGCCTCAGTATAGAAGCAGTTGTATCGCAAGAATACCATTCTGTAAACGTCGAAACCCTTGAAACGAAACTTATTTCACCTCAAGGACATTGAACTGAAGACCCCTCGAGACTTCAAGGTGGTGACCGTGACCCCGGAGAAGGACGACAGCTTCCTGTTCGTGGCCAGCTTCACCGAGCAGACGGAGATCTTCAGGCACGATCTGGTGGACCTCAGCCAGTAGTGGTGCAAACGTCGTTAGAAGTAACAACCGTAGCCAAGTGCGGGGAGCGGAGCTTTGGTAGCGGACTGAAGCCAATAAGGCTGGACTCCAGGCTATAACAACCGTGCACGGTCATGTACATACTAGTATGTAGTAACATACTGTGAAGTTTGTTCTCAGGCCATGTAGAATGGGCCACGATTCCTCAAAGATTACCCTCATCACCTATTTTCTATTTCCCTGGGGTCAAGTGTGCAGCACCTGTCTACAGCTGCGATATCCAGCATGCGGTGACGTCACTGCGCAATCTGTTATGGGTATATGGACTCGTATACGGTGTATATGCGATAGACTGGACGAGATTACAAATAATGACAAGTTCCGGATTTGACCTGAAATGTGAAAATGAACCAGTCGTATAAAAACAACTGCAACAACTGTTACTAGTCTAGTTTTAATGGTGTATATTGTAGTTAACGTTCTGTTTGAATCAATTTCAGATATGATTGAGCAAAATGATTCATGATGACTGACATGACGTCACATTTCATGAAGGTGACATGTGTAAGACAGTAGTCCTTTGAAGTGGACAGTCGTGATATGGGCTGAAGATGTACTCAGAGCCAGGCTTTATCAGTAGGAAGTGTTGCATTTCATTAACGCATCGATAATGATAGTCTAAGAGTACTATATATGTATATATTCAACACATTTGTATGGTGAATATTGCACGCGTTGTAACATTGTGAAGTTGGTGAGGTTGTCATGATATGTTATTTGCTACTTGAATTTTAAATCAAGAAGTGAAATTGTAGAGAGAATACTTCAAGTTAGTTCAATAAAACCCCACACCTTTTCGCATATTGTCCGTTCTCGGTGCATGTATGTCTGTATTCAGTGACAGCCTCAAACGAGGGAACATAGTCTAACACTAGTCTATCACTAATCTAACAGAAGACTATTACAACAGTGACCAGCTTGATGTTAAGTATTTTATTGCTTTAAAGGCGGTTTAATTAGACAAACACCCAGACCGTACGTTGGTATGTATATTCTGATCGTAAACCCAAGACCAAAGGGCTTCTGATCAACCAACGCCGCACTGTACACGTGACTGGTGCCGCTAATCCAAACCTTTCATACCTCCTCTTATTAAATCTCACTAAATCAAATGACTATAAACGTGTATACAATGGTTTTCAAAGCAAGTTCTCTATGACCTCCACACTACGATAAGTGTTAAGACGAAGAACAGGTAAGAACGAATTAATGAAAAGCTGTGTAGACTGAAACTATTCGATGTTTGCCTTCCTGATTCAGCAGGGGTTATGGAAAACTGACTCGTCACCCCTGTCACGTCGTTTCCCGAAGCAAACCACGTCGTAGTCGCAGAAAAACTAAAGTCACAGACTGTAGCGGGAGATTCGTCTTTCACTGCGCATGTGCGGGTCTGTTCGAAGCCTTCCCATGATGCAGTTACCCTGTGAGTCCCCGGAAGGAGCAGTCTCCAGTAGTCTCCGTCAGACGCTGAGGGATGAGGAAGTACGTTTTAATGTCGAAGATATTCTATGCGCGAAGAAACAACCTAAGACTGAAAGGTTTAGAGAGAAAATCAAAAGTGTCTGACATCTCCAATGCATGACACGAATCTTATTTCTACAAGCATATGTGGATGCTGTCTTTCAATATTGCCCTAATGAACATGGTATTTGTTCTTTTGCACGGTACATCGACTTGACGTGCAGTATTTCCCTGCAATGTATATTTTGCTGCTTGTAAAACAACTCACCTGTAGTGACGTCATGGTTCACACCCTCTACAGAAATAGTGGCGTTGGCCACACCTTTTCCGCTTCCATCTCTCACGAACCCCTTGATTCCTGTGTGAACCTAAAGGATGTTGACATTCTATTTCAAATCAATTACATTTAAGGCTCTCTATCTATCATTCTAAGAGCTTTCCGGGTTTTCTTCTACCCCATAGACATACAAACAAACACAAACACACGCAAGCACACACAAACACAAACACACACACACACCAACAGACACACACGCACACACACACGCACGCACACACACACACACACACACACACACACACACACAAACACATACCAACAGACACACACACGCACACGCACACACACACACACACACACACACACACAAACAAATACACACACAACACACACACATTGACTTGTGGACTTATTCCATGACTGACCGCCTCCATGTATGACAGCAGGGCCTCCTTGTTGTCTTCCCAGTACGTCTGCAACTCGTCTTCATCCGGGTACTTATCACAACTTAGTTCAAATGTCATCTCCAGACAGTTGGTGACCAGATAGCTGAAGTCCTGCATTCCTGCGACATCGATTTTACGACAATGGTTAGCTAAGCGTATTGCTGTTGATACAGTTGTAGTTATGCTAATTTCACACCGTTCTTGAGAGCAAAATATCTAAGACAATAAATTGCAGAACGGTTATTTTAAGAACGACGTTGTCACTCAAACTTACCGCCAGGAACGCAGTACCATTCGGCGCCGTTGGTCATTCCTCCCTTACACGTGAAGTTTCGCGCGTTGCAGGGCTCCACCTGCCCACACTTGCCCATCTTCCTGTGCCCGTCCACATACACCTTCGCCAGCTTCCGGAAGAGGGCGTCGTCGGGCGCCTCAGAGTAGGACCGCATCACTTTCCTTGGCGAGCAAGAAGGAATACTAGGTAGGTGAAACAACTTACGGTGGTCCAAACTTATTGATATTGTTGCTTTTTTTCAAAGGACGTATTTGTGACGAAAATGATTCTCTTCGGTACAGGCAAGGAGGTTTATACAATAAGTTTATTGCAAATTCATGCCCGTAGGCTAATTGCATGTTGATAACAATGTTGAAGTACAAACATGAAGTAAAACATAAGGCATACATGTGATAAAACCTTTTTAGTACGGGTGATCAGTCGAGCCGCAGACCTGAATGCGCATCTGCTCTGCGCAGCGTTCTCTAAGATACGGCGTAGGTAACAGTGATGAGCAATTATCATCATGAACCAATCTTCGAACATAGAAAAAAAGCTTGATAAATTCATGTACCTGAGACCGCAGCTGTCGAAAGGATAGCTGACGACCACACTTCCCCCGTGGAGGCTACCGGCCAGGACAAACGGTTGGCTCAAGCTCCATAAGATGACGGACAACGTCTCCGGGGCGACCTGAAGAATTAAAACAGTGGCGTTATGAGTGGTAAATATCGCGAGAAACTGTTGCTATTCTTTCACATGCAATTACACATCCTCAAAGACTTGTGTCATACCTCTTAGTCAGGACACGATCAACTGCAGAGACACATGCGGAGCTTCGCAGCGATGATATTATTCAAACGTGCATGACATAATTTTGTCGATGTCATAACTTTTCTCTGGGTATTCTCTGGAGTTGATAATTATGTGAAAAATACAGAGATTCATCTATTGAACCCAAAATACACAAATGATACAGTCCTTCGTTATCTATTCGATTTCGCCCACGGATCAAAGATGTACTGACCAGCGTGTCCCAGTACCACTCGGGAATCTCCACATGGTGGTTTCGGCGCTGAGACTCCTCCTGTAGAAGCCACACCGGCAGCATGTCGGGGAAGTTCCGATTCAGGTCGATCCTCTCCGAGTTCAGCCGACCGTAGCTGCCCCAGGACGTGCTGGTCCGAGGGCTATCCGGGCCCTGCGTTAAGCACAAATTCAGTAAGATCATTTTACCAAAATAGCTTAGGAATAGCTCAACGCCAAATCAAAATAGCGCTTAAGAATTCCTAAACGCCAAATCATGTCGAAAATCTACACACACACAAGCACACGTACACACTCGCGCAAACACACACACAGACACACACAGACACACACAGACAGACGCACACACACACGCACACACACACACACACTCACACACACACACGCATACGCACACACACACACACCCACAGACACCCACATACACACACGCGCACACACGCGCACACAAACACTCACTCACACACATACACACACACACACACACACAATGTCACACACTCGCAGATAGACAGACAGACAGACAGGCAGAAAGAGGCAGACAGACAGACCGATCGTACGGTACGTACCAGCGTCGCGGCCCTTTCAAAGCCATCGGGATTCATGGACGGCATGATGTGAATCCGCGTCTGGTCAATCAGCCGCCGGATCCGGGCGTCTCCAGCCTGGTAACCAGAACACAGGTACTGGACCAGGTACATCAGGATCTCTCGTCCCACAGCCTCGTTCCCATGCATGTTTCCAACGTACCTGAACTCGGGCTCCCCTGTGTAGAGAACACGATATCAACTTTAATCAGAAGAACATACCAGATATGACGACAAGTTACCACTTGAGAATGTGAATGTTCAGCCTTGGATCTTATCTGGGGCAAACATGCAACCCCGGTCTTCCTTCGATAGCGATCTATGACAGATAAAACGTTGCCTACATGTCTATTCAAGACTTGATATATGTCTCTCTCTTTGAAGTGTGTCTCCTATGGTCATGTATCCAACCAAGTTGCCTTTGAAGGTACATCAGAATACTTCCCGTGCCACAATCCCACTGATCCAAAACGATCGACGCATTTGAACAAAGTGTACCAATTTGCCATGAACGTTTCAGAGCTAGAGAACGCTGAAACTTTGTAGATGCACGTGGGAAAGAAACAAAATGGACTAAGGACGATTTTCAATCACCAAACACGCCTGTTTGACCCGACATTCCAATGGACAGTATGTGGACAGGACTTTGTTAGTGACTGTTTGCTGTCCTGCGGTTGGCCGGACGTGTCGCAGCTCGCGATAACAACTGACCAACGTTCTTTCGCCAGCGTCCTCTGTAACTTGGTGACCTGTAGGACGGTATAGGTCAACACGTATTCCGCCAGGATGAGTGACTCCGAATAGACAACCATTCAGTTGTGTATTGCAGGGGCTATTTTTCTGCATGAAAATAGACTTTAGTCCTTATTCTTGGTCTTTCCAGAATCCTTAGTTCGCGCTGACTGTGAAATTTGATTTGACCTGCTTATCCGTGTTGTCATGGCCTACTTTTCTTTTTTAAGCTTGACAAAAGTCTCCTTTCATACACAATGAAGAACACTCATGAAAAAAGACGTTTGTGTTAGTTGGCTAGAATATTGAACTTAACTGCTTACACCCCCTTTTCCACTACAGGCTGCGACCGCTGAGCCACCGCTGAGCATACAAATATTCACAGATCGCTCAACGGATTTCATAGTAAATCATCATTTCATTTTACAATTTGTGCGTTTAGTTGTCTTTTAAATTATACTTTTACATCTTGCATCAAATTTCAATTATGACATCAAGGGTCACACATATCCAATTTTGGTCTCTGTACGGTCGCTCAGCGATCGCAACCTACTAAGTTGAAAGCGGGACTTACATCGCATATCAGCATGACACAGGTGTTTAGTGGCGTTTCTTAAGTACCGACATGACAGTCTTACCTGGCTCATGAACACCTGGATTGTCGCTGAACTCTATCACCCATAGGTCTCGTCCCTCCACGCTTTTCCCCACGCTGTAAACGCGCGAGATCTCGTGGCAGCTGGCCGCCGTGTCGTTCAGGACTCTACTCAGGTCCAGGTAGTGATGATATCTGAAGTCAATCTTGCCATCGTCACCGTGAATCGAGTTCACCCCAAACGCGAGAAGAAAGAGTAAAATCCAGCAACTCTCTTTTGGGGTGGGTAGTAACAGCCCGTGGGACTTTTGTATGGGTGGTTTTGAGAACATTTGTTTCCCCATTGTTTGAATAACTTTCCCCGTCCAGCTGGGAAAGTATTGAAATCCGTCGCTTATCAGAGATGTCACGAACTCCGAGTGCGGAGTGGAACAGGAAGAAAGGAACGGTGACCCGCTCTGCCCCTGCTGACGCGACAAGGATATGCACACGAGGGGACGAGTCAAGGTGACTCTCAGGGATGGGGGGTAGGTTTCCGTCAGGGTAACCCGACTTGTTACAGTTTGTCTCCCTTTATATAACAATAGCTGATGCCTTTGTTATAAAAGATCTACTATTTTCGGCAATGAAACAATACTAGCTTTCTTCCTTCTGTACCCTCTCCTCTGATATTACGTGGATGATCCCTAAGAATGACGCATTCTCATCCTGTGCTTACCAACAATACGAGTATATCAGATTATCGCAGCTTTTTCAAAGTGTATGACGAGCGAGGGAACTATTAATAGATGATAGATGCAAAGGACGATGATAAATCACATCACATCATCACGTGACAAACACTATCATGTCTTACTTCAGACCACAGGAAAAGATGGACTTCATTTATGGAAAATGTAGTATAGCTTCTAAACTAACTAGAATCTAGTCTGTTTAACGCAAGCTCCAGCTGTCCGGGGGTTTCTCTCCCCTCCCCGCGGTTGCGAGGCGGTTACAGGGCGGCGAGCGGTCACAGGAGGCTTGATTGAATTCAGGCTAACTATAATCTACCTCGTGTCTTTTCATTGTTTCAGTTCATGGTGATACCTGGTCTCAACTTTTGACCGCTGTGTTCGACTCTTGTCAACTTCGTTTTGTCCTCACTAAATTTAATGCAGATGTTTGGAAGAACAGTCACCCCACACTACGTAGTTCTTGTCTTAATTCAGTAGATATTAACCAATGATCTTCATACGCAAACATAACCAGAAGAACTTATACAAAGAAGTTCTGTATTCTTTAAGACCAAAAGGAGTGATTGTGCGAAAATTTTAAGATCCGAACATTTCGCTGGGTCACGAAATGAATTTGCAAATCGGTCGCACCAAATAAGGCTTCCTCACGCCTTCCAAGACAGCACGGCTCCTGGTACATCCGGGAAGTGACTTTATCGTCCGCTCCAGATTACAGAAGGGCGGGAAATTCTGAAGGAGGCGAACGGTCATGAACTTTTTTTGTCAGCTACTATATTTAAAAGGCGATCGGAAAAGCATGTTGGCATGCTTTTTGTTGTTGTTTTTTTCGTGTGTTTTTTTTCAAAAGATGTGTACCTGTACAAGACAGTATGTTCAGAGGTGCACCGTACGAATATGTATATTCTGACTTTTACATCATTTTTGGCAGGAATAAGTCTATTGGGTTTATCAGAGGCATTACCTTGCAGCTGAATCTAAGCTTCTCTAGATTAGGTGGCCTGCCCTCCCGCGATCTCCCCGCAAAGTGTAGTGCACATTCATATCAGCAGAAAGTCATATTGTAATTCCTCCCGGCGTCGTCTTGAGTGTTGCCATCTGGTTTGACACTAAGGCTTACTTTTCTCAAGATTTTGAGGAAGCCGTGCCGCTTTATTTTTTCAGTGAATCAGAAGATAGTGGCCAAAGGGAACAGTGAAAGTAACGTGGAGGAAACGAAGAGACGCCGTCGTTGACGGAACTTTAGAAGTCGGCGCCAATGAAATAGCAGGAAGTTCGACTTCGACATGTGGAATAGGACAATGTACAAGTACCACATGTTGGATACTGGCCAAAAAAGTATGGCTTCAAATTAGTTAGGAAAGAGAGGAATGTTTGGGTCCGAAGGGGTCACTCCAAGACACAACAGAGAAGGAGCGAACCAAACAATGTGTTCAAATACATACCGTACAGACAAAAAAGGCAAACACACACAAGATATCTTCTAAAAGTCTACGTTTTTCTTTCAATTTCTACATGATATATGAAGCTCCAACGCAATCGTTGCCTATATGATATGATATTGCAGTCACATTACCCTCTCTTTACTTCTGTGGGAATTTTAAGTAGTCCAATGCCCTGTTAAAACATAGTACGGCTAGGAAGGCGTTGATTTTTGTCTCTATGCAAAATTTTGAAGACAAGGACTTCGTTAGGCCAAACAGAATTTTACCGATGTGTGTTGTTAGGAAAACCTATACAATGAGTCAAATTAAACTAAAGGTTAAGTAGGTAGACTTTCAATATCCCACTCACCACAACTGATGTTTGTACACTATTTAGGACTGAACTCCGCCAAACTTTATTGCGGGCGTGGCCGTGGACAGTTTAAACGTTGTTCTTGTTAGCTGGAGGTTTCCACTGCTTGGCGTCTCTAGGAGGTCCGTTGTACTTGGAGATGTTGTCCTTGTATATTTGGTTGAGCTAAAAGGGGGGGGGGTACTTGGCGTTAGATTCTGAGAGCTAACTCAATAATGTGATAGAATACAATCATGGCAACAATCATATGGGCATCCAAGAAAAAATGGGGAAAAAATGATAAAAGCGCGCATTGATACCTTCCACTCCTCCTCCCACTGCAGGTGGTTGTAGGTCGGCTCCTTGGAGGAGATGCGCTTGAGAATGGCGTGGTTCTCGTGCGTGATGCGCAGGATCTCCCGCTGACGTTTGGTCTTGTTAAGGCTGAGGGACGAAACGCAACTTTATCAACTACTGGCTGTGTCTCGTGGCAACCATCAAATGATAATACTTATAGATCGTCAAGGCCTTTATTTCCTTCGAAACGCTTCTTCGGCCCACATGTCCGCTTTTCAACAAGGTCGATATATATATCATGAGATCCGAATGGATAAGGAAATATTTCTTTTTTCTGTTGCTCGATTTCAAATTATTTCATTTTCTTGCTGCACACGGTACTTTCTTCAGTCCTCTCTCTGAAATACGCTTCACATCATTGAAACCTTTACGTTACACACATGTATCAAAAAATCTGCAATGCGTGATGGCATTGCTAGACTTTAGACACGCGATGTGCCTGTGTTTCCTGTGACCATAGCAGGACGGTATGACCAGGCCTGCTGACCTGACCTTTTCTGTGTGTAGTCCCGGTTGAGGTTGTCCACCCTCCCGCCCGTCCGCATGATGTAACCGATCTTCTCCAGCAGGATCCGGTTATCCCGCTCTACCGTGGCCAGGCGTTCCTCCTCAACCTGGGAACGAGTCAGCTGGACGTTATGCACTTATCAACATTTCACACATGTAAGTATATATCTACCCAGATCATGCATATCATCCTTACTGCACTTATAATCATCGCAGCCATTATAAAAAGCGTAGCTCAAGTTGGAAACTTTGGAGTTGTACATGGTGATATTCGTTGTGTGTAACATCATCAGATGAAAGATTGTGCATTAACGTCGAAGTTACGTCTTTATGAACTGCGTCACTCACGCTTACATAAATAGAGTTTGCTAAGGTGATTTTTCAGCGGTCTGTGTCTACCTGAAGTTTCTTCAGCTTGAGATGGAGGTGCATGTATGTCCGCGGGGGGTTGTTGTCTATCACGGGACTGGCTGTGGGGATCATATAGTGGTGTAGATTAGTTGACAACGTATCATTCTGAACGGCAGAAATCGTATTTTTTAAAATTCATAAACGATACATTTTCAGCATTATCTAACAACCATTCGCTGATATTTAGCAAAATGATTTGCAAGAAAGCGCGATGATAACAAAACAATAACGATAACTCCCGTTGTATTTTCTAAAAGAGAGCCTAGACAACACACAAAGTATATATATTCTGGAAGTTGCAAATGTCAGAAGAAAATCCTTGCCATTTTGCACGTTCATCCTATGTGTGTAGTAGCGCTTCTGGTCCCACCGCTTCTTCAGCAGTTTGTTGTTTGCCGGCGTGATGGGTTGGTACGAGCGGTAAGAGGACTGCATCTTGTCCGAGACAAAGGAACAAGTTTGCTGCTACAAAAGGTATGGACAATTCCCGATTATTGTCGCGAGAGAGAGAGAGAGATGCGTGAGTGTGCTATCTGTAGCAGTGGCTCACTGAAATTGACAGCCACTGCGCAACATTGGCAGCCTGCAATGGCTCAATATAAGTGACGACAAAACCACCAATGCAAACGTCATAAAACACCGCCCGGTAACCTTTGTCCGTGGGTTTGAAATGACGCCACAAACGCACAAAGTCAGTCATTATACGGTAAAGGTCTATATGATCTCTCATCCCATAGGTAAAATCGGACGTTATATTAGTATCTTGGGTAAAGAAGCACAAATGTCCCCAGCCGCTCTCACCGTGTGATGTGTTCCGTCTTGTTCTTGGTGACCTTTTGTTTTGTTTTGACATGATTTGTTCCATCTGACGCTATAGAACACTATTCTGGAACGGTCTCCTGTGCCGTACTTCATGAACAATGGGTGTTTTTGTGTGACAAATCCGTTTGGTTTTCCGTCGGGAAGTCAATGGTGCTGAGTTACTTTACACCCTAGGGTAAGTCTGATATCCCGATTCCAATCTTGGCGGCATGTATAAAAGCTCTGTGACGTTGCTTGATGCATATATAATGTTTCCCCCCAAGGATACCTTAGAAACACCTGTTTTAAGAACAACCTACTAGTACGGTCGCGACGGCATGTAAATAGAGTTCAGCACCAAGGACAGTAACAGTTAATGCACTAGTACTGTAGTTGATACTGGTGGCTCCTCGCCAGTGACGGAGCGGCGTCTACTTACTAGTAAAAAAATACCCATCCTTGGCCCTTACTTCGCCACTTTTTTTCTGTTCTTTAATTGACGGCATGCATCATTTTTGCCATTACTATCAATGATAATGTGAAATGTATGATATGTCCTGGATACATTTATGGGAGGCCATGTGTCCCCATGTACATCAATCTAGACCGGTATTTATTTCAATGAAGCATCATTCGACGTTTTACAACACTCTTCCAAATTCTTACGTGTCTCTAAGTTGTAGTGCGCTCTACGGCCTTCTGCAGCAAGTAGTGATGCACTACTAAATCAACCCTAGAAGATATCTATAGAACACTGAAAAAACATTAATCACAAACCTTGTTTTTGTAATTTGCATTTATTCATGATTTACAGTCATTTCCACAAAGAGGAGAGCAATGTCACGTGATCGGTTGCCCTCTCTACCGATGCCAGAGGACAAGACAGGGCAGGACCGACTGTCACGTGACCAAAGGTCCTCCCTGTTGCTGAAAAAAGATGCCCCCGAGGAAAAAGCAGACGAGGAAGACGATAACAAGAAAGGAGGACTCTTTGCTAAGGTGCGCGATAGACGTCGAATGATGTTGACGAAAAAAGATGTATTTTTAAAGGATTAGGAAGCATGGTGAAACATTTTCCATTGAGCTATGTGGTATCTTTTTCACGAAATCTTCTGCATTTTCCAGTATGGCAGGAAGATTGCCTTTGCAACGAGGTTTATGCAGAAGAAACCGAAGGAGATTGGACCAGAAGATCAGTGAGTTGTGGCATCTACCTCCCCCCCCCCCTCTATTACATGGCTCAGATGTGCTTTCTGTCCATTTGCGGAGAGATTAGCTGAAAGATTGTCTACTGCATATACATTGTGTATTTCTAGCCCATGTATCGTAACAAATCAGCTCTGACCGAACATGTGATTTCGTGGAAAACATGTGCCCATCTCAGGTCTCGTTGCCAGTTCCCCTAAAACACTATCAAGTAACGAATCGTACTTTCTTTCCCTTTCAGGGTTGACACCGTTCAGAGAAAATTCCTCTTCGACACCAAGGTAAAGTCAAACTTCGTCATCATGTGGTGTTTCATTTCCTAAATGAATTAAGCAAAAGGGTAATTTGTTCTAACAATTTTAGTGACAATATCAATTGTTTATTTTCTGGCAGCGACCATCAGCAATGCGTGTTGACGGTATCACTGGATACATATTGATTCTTTTTCACATAAAGCTAACTGTGATCGGTTCCAAACTGATCCACGCCCTTGCCGACCAAGAAGAACTGGTGAACATCCATGACGTCATTGACGTTGATGACGAGGGGATAGAAGACTTCGTGGCGCGGCGCGTGGGCGACATGTTGGACTCCATGATCTTCCGCCTCATCGTCTTTGGTCTGATCATCGTCAACTCGGTCCTCATCGCAATGCAAACAGACGAACAGCTGGTGAGCTACTCGTGTCATTGAAGATTTGTTCTTAGGAACTCGTCCGTGGCTATAAATTTAAGATGTGGGTTATCACCACACAGCCGAAACCATACAGTCTTCATTTTGTACTCATATCGACGGACGCATGCAGACCAACGTTTGTAAGAAGAGTATTTAATGTTGATGGCGTAGACATTTTTAAACTGCCTATTTGTTTTCACTAGGTCTGTCTTCTTTTAGTGCAGGTATGGCAAAATATGGCCAAGTTTTAGCCCTTTCTTATCTTTCACGTATGTATTTTCAACATGTCATCTTTGCCTTACAAGAATAGACAGCTGAGAGCCAAGCAACACTACAAAAGTAACGTTATTCTGAATCCATGTACCTTTTTTTCGTTTGTACTACCGTGTTGTGATTAAAACACCTAATGTTTAGCTATTTCTTCACTCGTAAACTCACGTATTTAAATGCATTTCGATGTCCCCGCAGTCCATCGACTACGCGGCGCTGTTCTCCATCTTTGACCAGTTCGTGCTGACGATCTTCATGTGGGAGATCTTCCTGAAGTGGTACTACGGGTTTGTCGTCTTCTGGAAGGAGAGCTGGAACATCTTGGACTTTGTCATTATTCTTGCCCTCCTGCTAGGGCCAAGTAAGCCTTGGTCTTTTTTACCTTTTTTGACCATTTGCTTGTTTTACGACGCAAATGTCGGCTTTACAAAAACACACGAAAAAACATATCGCACATGTGAACGTCCTCTTTCAGTCAGCATGAAAGCATACATATATAATTTGTCCTTTGCTTTACTTTCTTATTTCACCAGCTCTGACGTTCCTTGGCAGCAGCAGGATTCTGAGAATCCTTCGAGTCCTCCGAGCGTTCCGGAGTCTGCGCAGGTAGAGTGAGATGAGTGAAAGACAGTGCAACAATTTTGTAATGAGTGATGTTCATTGTTTGCCAGGCGTTTGGGAGAAAAATCAAGCAAAAGAATGATTAATTCGTAAAACGTAACAAAGTGACTTAAAAATCCTCGTATGGCAATGACATTGAAGACCGACTGAGAGGAGTATAACCTGACAAATGTCTAACATTTATAATCCTCTAACGAGTCTCTTCTGTTCTTGCTTTCATTGTCCTTGCAGCGTCAGCGCCCTGGCTGGACTGTCCATGATCGTGCAGACTGTCATGCAGTCCATACCAGGTTCGAGCACCTACATTAGCATTCATTCGCCGGGTAATGTCATATATCCATCACTGGGAAAACAGTGTGTTCGAGAGAGTCTCTAGTGCTGTACCCCCAGCTAAGTATGCACAGTTCAGACATACAGGAGTGCATTATACGGGGGAACGTTGCATTGGAGATCTCTTTAGGGCCCTGTCACACTTGTGCGTATATTCAAGTACGCATGAGTTCCGCGGTAACATTTTTTTGGCTGAAGTAAATTTTGCGGGTAGGAAGTTGTTTTCTACCTTGACCCATCGTTGTGCAGTCTGGTTATCAAACCAAAGAAATTACTTCTTCGCCTGGAAACTTAACCTAAACCAAAAACATGTTAATGAATGAATGAAGACCTTTATTGCACATTTCTGCCACACTTGGCTAAGTACAGGTCACAACAAAAGATAATACAATTACAATTAGCGGATACAAAAGAATATGACTATCATTAAATAAATTCTACTTCTCCTCGCTTTTCAGTTATAGTAGATATAAAAGAACAGACGTGTTTTTCAATGGGAGGTTTGTCTAGTCGCATTAGAAATATGAATTTTTGTACAGTACTTAAATGTGTGAAGTAGGGAAATAGGTTTTCTACAAGTTTATACAGTTCATTTCTTTCTTTGGTATATAATACACATTCTACCACAAAATGACATTCGTCTTCTACTCTATTCAAAGTACAATGTTTACATAATCGTTGTTCTAGAGGAGTGCGGGTATGTCTTCCCGTTTCAATATGTAGTTTGTGGCAGCTGATTCTTAGTCTTGTGACTGCATTCCTGACCCTCATATTTGAATTACTTAGATATTTTTCTTCATTATAAGTAGTTTTGAATAATCTATATGATCTTAACTTATTTTTGGAAGCCCCACCTTTGTTGTCGTTATGTATTTCTTTCAGAAACGTTTGGAAGTAAATGTCTTTTATCCGCTGGCCAATGGAACTAACAATTTGTAACGTATTTGAATTATATGAAATTGGTAGGTGCCATAAGAAAGCAAACCCGCTCTCCTCTAAAGACTTACGTATTCCTGTCGCCCAACATTTCACACCAGATTTGTCTAGATCTAACTGACAGCAGAAAGCATCTGCTTGAAAACTGTCGGCTGACACATTCTGGCGAAGTCTAAGGAAATATTTGACGGCATTTAGCGAAGCATCCACTTGTATTGGGTATCTTCCTAATTCCGCCCTTGCAGCTAGGTTGCAAGCAGACCTAGGTACACGTAATGATTGTTTGCAGAATTTTAAATGAACTGATTCAATTGGACAGGAATTTGAACTTTTGAATGAACCCCATATTTCAGAGCCGTAGAGAATAACGGGTTTAACGCACGCATCAAAAAGTTTGTTTCTCACAGAAATTGGGGCGTCGGCATTGTCTAGAGATTGGTTGATGCCGAACAAAGCTTTTAGACCTTTCCGGTAGAGGTGTTTGTGATTCGCCTTGAATGTGCCAGCAGAGTTGACAATGATACCTAAGTAACAATAGGATGTAACTAATTCTACAGGGTTTTTCTGGTATGTAAACAAACAGTCTTTTGGAAGACGACCACCTTTAGAGAAAACAACAACTTTTGTTTTCCTAAGGTTTACATTCAGTCTCCATGTATTACAATAGTTGTCTAGCTTATTCAAAGAAGTTTGTAACCCTATCTTAGACTCGGAAAAAATAACTAAGTCATCTGCGTATAATAAACAGGGAATGTACTTATTATGCATAATTGGTGGTTCACATTCATTGTCAAAGATGGTTGTAATATCACTAATAAATAAGTTGAATAACGTTGGGCTTAAATTACAACCTTGTTTGACACCGCTATGCGTAACATATGATTCAGTGAGACCATGACTATGTTTGACACAATTTGTAGTTTTAGAGTACATGTCTTTGATAGTTTGAAGAAACTTACCACCTATACCAAGCTTGTTCAGTTTAAATATGAGGCCATTTCTCCAAACTGAATCAAAGGCCTTACTAAAATCTACAAAACATGCAAAGAGGCGAGAGTTCTGACTAATGTATTTCCTAACTAGGGTGCTAACTACGAAAAGATTATCTGTTGTTCTAAAGTTTTTTCTAAAGCCTGCCTGATGGGGTTTGAATAATGTATTGTTTTCTGCATAATTTACTAAACGAGTATTCAATATGGAAGAAAATAATTTACCTAGACAGCTCATAATAGAGATTCCTCGATAGTTGTCTGGGATGGACGGGTCCCCTGACTTGTGAATAGACCTCTTTCCAGTTACGGCGGCCATTTTGAATTCCCTGGGGTCAGCTGGGGGTCATGCACCAAAGTGAGGCTTAGGTTGGGAAACACCGGCCAGGATGGGAAACACCAGTATGATATAGCATAGGTATTCCATCCTGGGCGGTACATTTTGCGCCTCTAATGTGAAATGCTGTGGTACATGCACCTGGCATGTGTAGAAAATATTGTTGTGGATATTTGGACTTGATTTTAGCTAAATTCCAATTCATTTTTCATACTTTTTGATGAGTGAGTTCAGAACATTTAGTGTCAGTGCTTATATCCCCTATTTGTACTTTGCATAGATTGGACCGCGTGAAATCCCACAAAAATTGATTTCCTTTTGAATTGGGAAGAAATCAAAGTTTGTTGGCTGTTCTAAACGTTCAGTGTCTTCGAAATTTTATCATTTTTGCCTGTTGGGGCGGCAGTGTAGTAGTGGTTTCTATAATATTTTTCACTCTAGCCCGTTCTTTGTTTATAACACTTTGCCCCCATAACCGTTACATACTGTTAAATTTCTATCTAGTAGACAAAGATCTTAAACCATAATTTGCTTTAAGCAAGGTTTAAGTGAAAATATATTTTAATCTCAAACCAGCATATGCATGTTATTGTGAGGCATAAACACCTGGTGTGTGGGTCGATCCAGCTTGCAAGTGCACCAGGCCTTCATACAGTGGTATACATATAGAATTAAGATTTTTGCCATGCCAATCTCAGAAATGCATATCAGTGTTTGCATTGATATTGTATATCCATTTTTACTTTGCATAGGTGACGGTATGCTGTAATAGCTGATCACTAGTAGGATTAGACCCTAGAAAACATGAAAATACCCAGCTGGCATCCTTGCGGGTAGTAAGTTATTTGCTGACTTTCCCGGGAGCTCTATCTAGAGACACCTCAATTTACATGGAAGACCTTAGTGCGGCCATGGCAGATAGACTGGTGTGGTCGGAAGTTGTGCATGAACTTGCCCCGTCCCCCCCGGGGGTCGACCGATGATGATGATGATATTTGTAGAAATACATTTTCGGACAATGTCTGGATGCCAAGATCCATTCTGCAAACTAAGAACTCAGTGGGGAAGGCAAGGTACGTATCCGTACTGGGTGCGCCCCTTGCTTACCAGTATGTCAGTTTGCCCCGATGATATTTAGTTATAGTGACATAAAAGTACACAAAAAGTTGAGTCCAGATTATTGTTGGCTGAAATTTAGCAGATTATTTTTCCTGCTAAATTGACAATTTCTGCATTTCTGAGATTGGCATGGCGAAAATCTTAATTCTACCACTGTATGAAGGCCTGGTGTACGTGCAAGCTCGATCGACCCACACACCAGGTGTTTATGCCTAACAATTAGCATGCATATGCTGGTCATTGTTATTATTGGTGATTGCTGACACTGAACAGTTAGAACAGCCAACAAACTTTGATTTCTTCCCAATTCAAAAGGAAAACAACCTGATTTCGGTGCATGTTTTGTGCGATTTCACAAGCTATGCAAAGTACAAATGGGGGGTATAAGCACTGACACTAAATGTTCTGAACTCACTTGTCAAAAAGTATGAAAAAATAAATTAGAATTTAGCTAAAATCAAGTCCAAATGTCCACAACAATATTTTCTACACATGCCAGGTGCATGTACCACAGCATTTCACATTAGAGGCGCAAAATGTACCGCCCAGGATGGAATACCTATGCTATATCATACTGGTGTTTCCCATCCTGGCCGGTGTTTCCCAACCTAAGCCTCACTTTGGTGCATGACCCCCAGCTGACCCCAGGGAATTCAAAATGGCCGCCGTAACTGGAAAGAGGTCTATTGGCACGATATGGCTGAGAGACCATTCCTCAGGAAAATATTCATTTTGTAAACACATATTAAATACCTGGAGGAGTGGCTTTTTCAATATCATTTTACCAGATTTCAACATTTCGTTTAGAATCATGTCATTTCCACTAGATTTATTATTCTTAAGATTAGAAATGGCAGTGGTTAGTTCCCCAATGGTTATTGGGGAATCAAGGACAGAGGGGTTTACAGGGGGCGGGGATGAATTTAGTGAATCGTTATTTGAAATTTGTGGATCATTTTCTGGGTCAGGACAGTCCTTTGTATTGTTAAAGAGTTTGTCTACACTGCTGAAGTGATTAAGCCACTCTTCATCTGATATATTGTTCTCTTGCGCTTTTGCTGGTTTTAATTTGTTTACTAGATTCCAAAAGGCACTGGGATTTTTGTCTTTTAGACAGGACAATTGTGTCATTATGTAATTATGAAAATCCCTTTTCTTCTTTTTTATGAGTTTTCTATATTCCTTTTTCCTTTTAAAGAATCTACCCCTGATATACGCAACCCATGCGGGCTTGTAAATACGCACAAGTGTGACAGGGGCTTAAAACACATTTTTCAGGGTGGCGGATATAACGGGGGGTGCCCAACCATCGGACGTTTTTTTACGCGCTGGAACTCACGGCGCTCCATTGCTGGTTGCCAGAGAGTGGTCAGGTTTTAATGAATGAATTTTGAACACATTCATCTAAAGACCATACTTGGACAAGAAATGTATTCATACTGTTCATGGGCCCTTCATGCTCCGCGTTACATGCGGAAGACGCTGTGAGACATTTTCACGAATGTACCTTCTGATTTAGTGCTACGCCAGATAGTGTGCCTAACTTAGTACGCTTTGGTAATTTTGCTCTCTTCGGAAGTTGGTGATGAAGTTAGGGAAATGTAAATAAGGTTGAAGTCTGCTATATTCTAGCTTTCTTTTGACCGGAAAATTTTGACTGTGTGCACTTCTAACGTCATGTGAGAAGGGCTATATCTAGCGCATCCCAGCTCATGTTCCCACGGGAAATAGGCTACTACGCGGCCCGACGTACGTATTGAATGCGGCCCGACTTACGAAATCATTACGAAAAAACGACACCGCTTACATCAACAATACTCCGTCTACTTATTGGGAAACATCTTCGCCATCTCTGTATTCAGTTTCCTTTTCATAGACGGTACCAATCACATGTTAGAGCGTAACAAAGCTGTGCGTTGAATCGTCCCGCCACCATCGCGGTCCAAAAAAATGGCGGGAAAACAACGTCGTCAGACAACAGCAATGTTTACGTTGTTTTCTTTGGTCGGTTTTCTTCTCAACAAACACTTAAAGACCCAAATTTTTAGTGTTTTATGAAATTATTTTTCTTATGTGTATGATAGCTGTGTGACTTATGTATCTGCTTGGCACAGGTCGTATATTTAGGTGCCGGGCCGTCTAGCTACGCAGTGACCCTCTACTCAGCGTTGCCATCATTATTGTCAAAATACTACTTTTCGACAAAACAAGAAATGAATATGTACACATATGTTTTGAATGTAAATGACAATTATGTGCATGAACTTGGGTTATTTACCTTCCTTATCAGCATAGTCATTGGACACAAACACGGCGTACTTATGCAAAGTAAGATCAGTAAAAAATCCGTGCGATGTTCGGGCGCGTGCGAGGTTCGGGCGGCCCCCGTTATGTGACCTGGGGGAATTATGTAACGACTATTAGTTATTGGATCAATCGTCGGATTTGGTTAGTTGATCTATGCGGGTTTCTTTGTTGCTTTTATTCGTTGATCGAATGGTTTCCTATAAAAGCGATACGTTACGTAGGTACTGTTTTTTGTTGTTCAATGGGTGACAATATTGTCTGTTTAACCACCAGACATGGCAAACATCGTGCTGCTGCTGATGATCCTGCTGACCGTGCTCGGGGTGTCCGGGGTCACGCTCTTCGGTAAACAGGTGGAGCAGTTCAGCGACCTGCCCACAGGTACAACACGTCGTACAGACACTCTTCAACTTCGGTATACCCCTACATGACCCCGCCAGGAGAAAAGTAAATTGGAAAATGGATATGGAAAGGGATATCCCTGCAGCACTTTAATGGTGCTGCCTTTATATATAGCTCACTCTGGTACCAGCCTGACAATGGAGCTCCTGGTCCCAAGTACTGTATTTGCTAACTAGGAGTTCCCGGCTCAATCCTGGGTCAGTTTGGTGCTGCACCCGTCTTTAGTAAGGGACGCAAAATGGGGGTTCCGTGTTTGAGGAGGTGCCACGAGCACGTTAAGGTGGCAGTACACAGTATTTGTCCGCGACCCCCGGGGGTCTATGACGCGGGGTAAGAAAATAGTGCGCACTAAATCGTGGACCGCATGTATACACTTGAACGTGAAAGCCAGCGAGGCATGAACTTTACTGAATGATAGCATAATAAGTCGGCATTTCGATCGTATGAGTAAGATTGTGAAGCTTGCCGATTCGGTGTATACATGCGCGTGACCTTTGCAGCAGCCAGCCTGGGTGAGTCGGCTGCAGTTCGTATGACCTCGCATGACCCCATTCCAAAGAGGGCGCCAGAACGTAAAAAAACCACAACTTTTTTTTGTTTTCAGTTATATTGTAGAATGTACCCTCAATTTAAACATATCCGTTTGTCGTGCTTCAGAAATGCACCGTACTATATTTTTTTCGGCGTCGACCTCAGTCAGTTTGTGGTCCTTAACTATAGAAATCCCCATAGGCGAAATACTGTGTTCTGCCACCTTAAAGGGGAAGGGCTAGTACCCCTCCCTGTAAGAATATACCCTGTCACTAAAACAGCAAGGAAACCTGCTGCCCTATGTACCACGAGGCACTACAAGGGTCTGAACGGAGAAACCAAGGGTGCTGGAAGTAGTGTTAAAGCAGTTAACCAGCTCTAGGTTCTACCACTGTCGCTTAGAATAAACAGCCATGTGGACTGACTCTAGCTATCTACATCACTCAGTAGTATCATACATCGTAAGGATTCTGCAAGTCTTCACGTAATAACGACAATCGCAACCACGACGATTCCATAAATCTAATCTTAGGAAAGGTGTCATGGGCACCTCTCACCACTTCATATTTTCATAGACCATATTCAGATTGGTACATACTAACGTTCCTCACGCTGTTTTGTTGTCATCCCACGTTTTTACCAGCCATGTTCTCCTTGTTCATCTGTGTGACTCAGGACGGATGGATGAAGATTTTCACCAACTTTCGGGTAAGTGCGGAGAATGTCTACTACAAAATATTTATAGCAGTAGATTTCCATTCAGATAAATTGAGCAATTGTTAACTAACGTTATATCAATATCACACCGTCCTCATGAAACTGCTGTCTGTTGTTCCCAACGCAAGATTACCCAGCCTGCACTATTGAGAACCCGGATGTGATCCGTGGTGCTGAATGACCATCACTTGGCAAACAATTTTTCTCGGCAGCACATTGCGATATTTTGAGAGTTTATGCTTATCAAACTTTTACACTAGCACAGTGTAGTTACGTTCCTTAAGCTAAAGCTGTTGAGTACAGAATTAAGCATTACTCTCTGAAATGCAGAAGGTATTATTTTTCCTGTAGGCCCTTGGCGGGAACTACGTCATGGGCGGTGCTATCTACTTCATGATCTCCATCACAATCGGCGCGTTCGTGTTCGCCAACCTGGTGGTCGCCGTGGTGGTCACCAACCTGGTAGGTGTCGATCAAATCAGAACATGGCTTTCTTAAAGTATGCATGGGTCACTTGCCGATTACCATATAGTGTGCACACTGATCACGACATACTACTGCTAAAACTGAAATGCTATGGCTTGGACGACTCATCTTGTGGCTGGTTTAAGTCTTACTTAATTGACTGGTAGGCAGCAATGCACGGGTGTAAGCTCAGCTTTATCCTCCTCAACTTGTGTCACCTGTGGTGTACCGCAGGGATCCATTTTGGGTCCACTACTGTTTATTGTTTATATAAACGATCTACCAAATTGCATCCAGTCGTGCAAAGTTTCCATGTACGCCGATGATACTATTTTATATTTTGCGGCGCGAAGCTTTCACACACTGGAGAAAACACTCCAAAGTGATTCAATCCGGCTTTCTCATTGGTTTGCTGCTAACAAACTTTCTTTGAACCCTACAAAGTGCAAAACAATGCTCATAGGTACACATGGAATGAATGTGGCCAATATAAAGCTTAATATTACACTAGACGGGGCCAGACTGGAACAAGTAAATGCTTTCAAATACCTGGGGGTTACCATTGACAACGTACTTAAGTGGAGCTATCACTTCGAACACATTTTCAAGAAACTCGCTCAGGTAATTGGCATCATCAAGTACGTTAAGCCATATGTCAGCAGTCAGGCTCTTCGGTTAATGTATACAACGTTATTCATACCCCACATAAACTATTGTAGCACGGTTTGGGACCAGGGAGGGAAGGGATACCTTGATAAGCTTGAAAAGCTGCAGAAAAGAGCAGGTCGTGTAATTCTTGGCTGTGCCCGGTACACTCCCACATCAACCCTTCTCAACACACTAGGATGGCTCCCAGTAGCTGAAATTCACAAGAAGAGTAAAGCTACACTTGTCTACAAGGCCCTTAACGGTCTGACTCCTCCCTACATCACTGCAATGTTCACCCAATTATCCCATGTACACACCCATAACACCCGCCTAAGGGCACAAGGCGGCCTTCAGTTGCCAATGACACATTTGGAATACAGAAGACGAGCCTTCTCGTCCTCGGGGGCTGCACTTTGGAACACACTACCACAACATCTTAAATCAGCCAGATCACTTCCACTTTTCAAACAGCTATATGATGTCCACTGCCTCCCGGCTAAACATTGACATATGTATACAAACTCCTTTCTATTCGACTTTTCTTTTCTCTATGTTATGTTTGACGTTTGTAGTGACCCATAATTTTTGACATGAGTTTTCTTATGATTTAACATTGATATGCAAATTCACTTCTTGTTTATTTATATTTGAGTTTGGGTCATTGTTTTGATTCTTCATCATTATGTTTTGGCTAAATATTTCTAGCCTATTACGTTATCGTTATTTCATTTATTATCTAACTCAGGATTTCTGCTTGTTGAATTAGTTATATTTTTAAGTTAATTCCTGTATTATTTGTTATGATTTGAACTTTTATTGTTGCTATGTACTATTATGTAAGGGGTTGAACCTCCCAGGACTCGTTGAAAAACGCCGCCAGGCGATACTGTATTCCTGGATAAATAAATAAACAAACAAACAATAAACAAAACACTACTCTCGTGAGTAAGCTCCTCTCGTCAGCACGCACGTCACCACACACACGTCATAAAAACGGCGAAAAATCGAAGATCTCATGCCTCCGTGAAAACAGTTTTTGTTATTACAAATTCCTAGACAAAACTTAACAGTTTTACGTCCGTTTCACACATGACACACTCTCACCTGCTACTGCGGGTTCCTGATTTCGTCAACAGCAACATTCACAGACAGTCCTGGACTGTCTGTGAATATTGCTGTTGACGAAATCGACTCCTGTATACCTGTGGAACAAATACGGACCCGGGCCAACTGCGGACACACACAAACACAAACAGGCGACAATAACTCCGGAGGTAAACATTAGCAGCAAGCCACTCGGGGTATTACAGATATAACCGTTACAGGTTGACGCAACAAAATTGTTTCGCACACCAACAATGATCATTTAACATGTAAATTTATCTCCATGACGTAGGACAAAGCGATGAAAGAGGTGCATGAGGAGCAGAAAAAGCTGGAAGATACTTTGTCGACCAAGCCAAAAGATCACCTTGGAGATTCAGGTAAGGGCCCAGTCACATCAGTCGTGCGATCGCCGTACGATCGCAAAATGACAGAATTCCTGGGATAGTCGTGCATGTTCCCTGCCAGTTGTCTTGTTACGTAAAAGGCTGCCTTAGATCATTGTTACCGGTTGGCTCTGCCACACAACCTGCAAAATCGTACGACGAACCGCGCCGTAAGTAAACCAAGGTTCCACTTTGAATAAAATTCAAGAACCTAGCGCGTCTTGGTTTTACACGACTGAGTTGCAGGTAAATAGTAGTAGGGAGTAATAAGAGCCATTTGTGTCCACCAGACGAGTCTACGCACAGACACGGTGGAACCGACAAGGTCCCGCTGTTCTACATGGCGGACTTGTTAAAACACGCGCACGTCGGGAACCAAGTGCCTCTTCAGCATGTGGTAAGGCCCAAACCTTCTCTTCTTATCTGGAAACACGTGTTACTTACTGATGAAAAGATCTACTAATATTTGGTATACTTGTACGTCATCGCGTAGCATTTATTGTCATCAAATGAAAAGTGAATGGGGGTACAATCGAAATGAAATGTTCCAATCTGCAGGACCTGCGGAAGCTATCGCTGGACAGACTGGAGAACTTCCTACTGATTCTGGCCACCATGGAGAAGAACCTGGCCGAATACAAGGAACTACGTCAGCAGCTGCAACAGGTCAGTCCTGTAGGTGCAGTACTAGTCAGACCTGCCAGGTGGTACTCAAAAACGAATATAAGGCCATCTTCTACTTCAATATGAACATTACTATCTACTTTTAAACATCTCAGTATTTTGTGACCTATTTCCTCGTATCATGATGATATTCGAAATTGACTTTTTCTCCTGTCTGCTTTCATGCACATGTCTTTCACAACCTCTGGTACTATCATTCCTATCTGCCACAATCGGGCCTGGCATGTTGGTTACAGATCTTCACTACGGTTCATGACCTGAACCAGAAGAGAACAGTGGCGGAGCAGTCCTCTTCTTCTTCCCGCATGCTGGCCAAGCTCAGGCTCATAGCAGAGGATACAGTCGACCCAAGCCTGGGGGTAATGTGCCTTCTGCTATTCTTATGCATGCATCTGTATTCAATTCTTCTTCTTTTATGACAGGGGCTGTTAAACATACAGAGGGTGTAAGAAGGCAATTTCTAAGATTAAGAAAACTTTCATAATTTTGCAATGCTGACATTGCCCATTTCCACACTTCTTTATCTTGTCAGGACAGCCCTCTTGGCTCTACCAGAGGTGGGGTTCATAAGCAAAGAGTGGTATTTTTTTTCCAGACCAAAGGAGACATCCTGTCAAACCTGATGACCATGAAGGTGACAGGACAAGAGGCGTCTTCTGCGGAAGCCCATCGGCCCATCGGCAGGTCACGCAGACGCTCCACTGTCATCGAATCTGGCGAGTACAAAGACTACATTACCGAGGCTGCCATGCAGATTGCACGCAGGAATTTGTCCATATCTTCCTAGTGTTGCTACTTCCAGTAGGGAGGGAATCTGCTAATCTGGGTGTCATCCTAGTTAGTTAACCAGGGCCTCCCATACTCCCTACTCAACAACAAGCTGAGGGAGCCCCAGTAAACTAACATGGCATCCAGGGAAGTAGGAAAAAAAAAGTGATTCAAACATGTAAAAAACATTTTCTGTAAAGCACAACACATCTTGCTTAAGTCATACCCTGCTGTGTACATACCTTAAATAGGCATATTGAGCGTGTTGCTCACCAATGTGTTATTCTTCAGTTCCCAGCATTTTTCTGTAGCTGTGCAGGCAAAATCATTCATTGTGTCTGTACTTGTCTAAGTGCTAAATGGATGGTGAATTTTGTGTAACGTCTGTCCAGTTTCAGGCACCATTCCTACACTGTCTGCATATATGAGTATTAACAACAACAATACAGGGACATCTTTCAAGAATATGCAACACTTTTAATGCATGACAGACATACCAAAGGTAACAGTTTACATATCACAAATAAAAAGGCCGCTTTTACAGTCAACATTCTGAGTTCATGTTGTCTCATTGAGATCCTGCATGTCATTATCACTGATATCTTCATCGCTGTCCCCTTCTTCCTCTGCATTCATGTCAAAGAGCCGCAGTCGGCGCTGGTGACCATAGAGCTGTGAAACAAGAAGAGAAAATTAATATTCGCATTAAGAAAATGCAGAATATTTAACTCCCATCCCTATCCCATACAAAAATGCGGTGTTCAAAAATTATTTGATTTTGGGACCACAAGCAGTGAGGTGAACACAATGAAGGAAATGGAACGAGTGGCACAGAACCATTTGCATCACTAGAGGAGTACCATATGCCGACCAATACAACACGATGTTGTGGGAGGAACCAAGGTCTAAGCTGTGAGGTGCCAATGCCCTGCTGGTTGTACTGTACAGTGTAGATAGTGGAGTCCCATCAGAACAGAAGTGGTCCTTACCACAGCTCCCACTTTCCTCTCTCCGCCCACAGCCATGACCCCGGGGTCTGCGTTCTCCAGGTAGCGGTACTGAGTGATCTGGTGCCCCACATCATACATGCACAGCCCTCTGTACACAACAAGGGGAAGAAGGGGTCTCAGTATACTGTAATTCTTGTTTCTTTCACTGTAACTTTAATGTTCACTGTTTTCACGGTCACCTCTGTACTGTGAACTTATCATCACATGAAAAAAACTGTTGTCATTATTTATGATTCCTTTGCACATCCGTTCTGTAAATCACTTGCCGCCACAGTGAAGTTAAAGTTCAGTGAAAATGTCTATTTCCCTTACACCATGAAATTTTGATACTTTGAAGATAAAGTGAATTACAGTATTTTCTTACTGATTTGATCAGGACAAGTTTTAGGTCATTGGGCGATCCAGACTGTTGACCCTTAAAATCTGTTTACCCAAACACTTTCACACTGTCACACATCATAAAATTGATTTAAAATTTCGACTCTTAACCCTTGTCCTGCTGGACTTTTTTTACCCTATAGTAGTCCCTGTGCTGGGCTTTTTTGACCCTATTTAAAGGAGGGGTACTGCTTTAACTTTGCTATTTTTTTTATACTTTGCCCACAAATAACTCTATAAAGTTATATATCAATACAAAGCTAAGAGTCTCTACTTTTCAGAAATATATTGCAAATTTTGCCTGCACCTACCTGTATTGATTGATAATGGCAATAAATCAATAAAAAACCCTTTTTTCAAAAATCTTTTGTATTGAAGTATCTGAACCATATAAAAAGTACCAATATCAAAGCTGCAGCATTCCTGACACATCCTGACAACATCAGAGCTATATCTATGATGAAGAAGTTCACCCAGGTATCTCAGCAGGTAGGTTTATGACCATACAATGTCCACGGTGCTGAACTGGCTTTTCTGTAGAAAAGCTGAGCCATTCAGAATTAGTATACTTCTTTCTTTACCTCTATTACAATCACTTTCCTACACATCAGCTGAAAGCTAACAACAGGTATTATCTTTGGAATTCCAAACAAAGTAATATCATTGAATACAAAGGTAATAAAGATACAAAAGGCAATAAAAAGTACATTATTCCACAAAGTTTCCATATACTGCTGCATAGCACCAACACAGAGGTCTCTACCAAGACTACAATGTTGCTGACCAGTCTTGGCAACATCAGAATGATACATGTGAAGAAGTAAAATACACAGGTATTGTAACAGGTGAGTACATGTATATGGTTGTAGACTGCCCTTGGTGCTGAACTCACTTTTGAGCAAAATCTACACTCTCATACAGAACAGTACACTTCATGCTGTAGCCATAGAACAATTGACATTCTAGCTTTCTATACATGAGTGGAAAGATTATAGTCTAACCTTTCTTGTCATATCAACATACAGTTGTTACAATCTATACTAAAGGCTATATTATAATAAAGACATAAAAAGCAATAAAAAGTACATTATTCCACTATGCTTTCATATGCCTTTGTATAGCATCAACACACAGGTTTCTACGAAGACTACAAAGTTTCTGACCAGTTTTGACAACATCAGAATAATATATCGTATTATATGTAAAGAAATACGAATGGCAGATATTATAACAGGTGAGTATATGGCTATCAAAGTCTGAGACTGGTCAGCCCCACAATTGAAATCATGCACCACTTCTCCGCCAGCGACCACATCCACTACCTCCTCGGGCACGTCCACGCCGTCCTCGGTAAGTGCCCCGAGCTCTTCCACGGCTAAAAGTAGCGTCAGCGCCGCTTTCAAGTTCATCAGCAACGTGTAAGGGTCCCTCTCCGCTTGCCCCGACATGTCTTCGAGGCCGATGTTGTGACTCCCCGTCTTCGCCAGAACTGTCACTGATTTCAGCGGAATTTTCACTTGTTAAAGGATATTCCACCCCTGAATCGTTCGTGAAAATGTCCTCTAGAACGTCTTCGGCCGTGTACCGATCCATTTTGGCGTTTGAACACCGAAATTGCCGCCAGAAATACGGAAAATATCGCCCCGAAAACATTCCAGCAGACGACACGGCATCATGGCCGCCTCATTAACATATGGCCTCATTAACATATCACGCATGCGTCCTGGGACGAATTGCGCAACAATAATTTTGACCCTTGACCCCGACGATGTGGCAACACTATGTTACTTCCGGGTTTCGGGGGTTACGCGGGAGTGAGACGCGTTCGTGCCGGAAATACCCCCAGCGCCTATATATAGGCGGTCCGCAGGACCCGCACATTATGCGTAGCGCCTATATATAGGCGGTCCGCAGGACAAGGGTTAAGATCACTAAAACTGCATAAATACCTGCTACAGACAGGTTCACCTTAGTCTTTCTCTATGTTCTTTGATAAGAATGAAGTCATCAGACGGACTCACACTCTATCTCCGATGGAGGCAACAGTTGCAGTTAGGGGGAACGTCTGCAGGACTTCCAGCACAGCAAACCCACAGTCATCCAGAGCCATGAGGGGGAGGAGGGCCAGGACAGGGCAGCACTCCCCCTCCCCCTCCTGCAGCAGGAGCGCTAGCGTCCCCTCGTCGTAGTACGACACATCCAGGATCTTATGGGAACTGCATCTGAGGTGGACAGAATGAGGGAAATAATGAAACATGAAATATGATTGGTCGTTATTAGCCTGGATGCAGACCCCCAATCTCTAAAATATCTGTTGTATTCCACATGACAGATATTCTAGAGATTGGGGGTCTGGCATCTAGGCTAGGTCATTTTTGATCCTGAAGATGGCAACAGTGGTCGTTGAAAATTTGATCCGAGTATATACCTTAGTGTTGGAAGAAAGTTTAGCATTGTACAGTGAAACATGTTGGTATTGGAACTCAGGAATGAGATAATTGGTGGTTACATCATTCCTTGTGTTAAGTAATGTCCTAATGATAAAACATACAGGCTGATTTTCATTCTACTGTACAAGTCGGTACATAAAAACCATAAAACCTAAATCAACAGTGAGAATTTTTTTTTCCATATTGCAATGTATCTTCACGACAAACTGATGTGATACTGTGGCATGGAAATACCGGTATACATCAACTGCACCTTTTTGTTTCTTGCTCTCCCAGTTGACCTCCGACCTTTAGCCATGCCCCCTCCATCACAAGAAGTTCACTTTCATATGACAAACAAAACATGTCAGATTACAGCAGGACAAGATATAAAAGTACAATCATTCATACAAAAATACACAATCAGCAACGTTCAAATAAGGAGAGGCTCCAGGCAATATACGTGTCATCAGAAATATTACAGCTGTTAAAAGATAAGTCCCCTGCAGTTCCCACCTGTGCAGCTGGGTGGGGTGCCTGATGACCAGGATCCTGCTGCGAGTGTCCTGGTCAGGAATGACCAGTGTGAAAACATGGCGAGGTTCACCACCGCTGAACCTGAACAAAAATATCGACAGAGTCATCTCTTTTCAACCATTCAGTTAGGGTGTGTTTCAAGAAGCACATGTTTCTTTACCAAATATAAGCCCTAAAGTCGAAAGATACAAGGTCTTAATTGACCAAGAAAGTAAACAAATAGTTATAAAAGGTAATTATAACCTGAAAGATATCAAACAAGTTGGGATTACAAAGAATTCCCAATCTATACTGACAATTTTATCTGAAAGGTTTTCAAGCATTGTATGATCATTGTACTTACTGACTCATTGGAAGGACTGGTAGCCTCTTGTGCTGGCTGTCTTCCCTGGTTAGTCAATGCAAGAAAAATATTTAACACATCTTTGTGAAATCAAAACCCAGAAATTATCAGTATCAGCATATCCTGCACATCGTCAGTGGAGCTTTATATGATAAATCTAATTGGGTAATGATTCTCAAAAGTACAGTTTATGTATCAAGCTTCTTAAATTTTCCAAGCAACCCTACATTTGTATTATCCTTCTTTGTCAACTTAACACCTTACCTTTTAACCATAGAATACAGGGGGAGGCTTCCTAAGCAGTTGAAGGACTTTCCAATCACTGCCTGAAAAAACAACATGAGAACAAGAAATTCCTTCCATGGAGTTGCCATCTTTAACAAATCTCTGACCCAATAAATTCAACCAGCTGAACAGGCATTTTACTGTGTACCAGTTTTATCAACCTAAATGTTTCAAGGAAGCAACAATGTCAGCATTATTTGGGTAATACAAGATAGAACAAGCATTGTCACAAAACAAATGTTAAAACTAAGCTGTATGAGCGACTCGATCTTGTGAACGGCGCGCTGTCAACCTTAGAAATGCTGTACTCACTGCAGGCCCTTCCAGTGCACTGTCCACAGCTGTCTTGGTTATGTTGAAGACTTGGTACAATGACTTTTTCTGGTGGTGTGGGAAGAGCAACTCACTTCCTGAGATAAAATAAACATACAAAATAATGTGTTGCAACATTAGTGTTGCAAGCTATCTTATGTAGGTGGCCCATCTAAATTCCATGATACCACTATAGCACATCTAAAAGATTTTTACTTCAATGGCAACTGTATGAGTCAGAGATACCAAAACTGAGTGATATACAATGGGACAGTGGTGAAGTATTTAGACAGAACGTCTCATTGGATGAAGCTCAGTCAGTCCTGCCTTACCTTTCAGGTACGTACTTGACTGCATAAAGGTCTCCCAAGGGATCTTAGACAAGTCCTGAAAAATGTGGAAGACGTGCTGTTTGATTGGCTAGATATGAATTACAAGCCCCTAAGTTAGATTCAACACCTCCACAGAAGTATATGTACGTTGCTAGAAAAAAAACAAGCAGCATATCTGCTTCTTGATAAGTAATATATGAGTATACCTTCCTCTCACCTGTGGAAATGGAAGGTCCTCGTCCTTTTTGTTGAGATACTGACCAACTTTCTCAAGATTAAATCTCTTGGGTCTTCCAGGAGATGGTGTTTCCTACAAGATATGAACACTTGTAATAAGCAGCAGGCAACCTATAAATCAATTGCTTGATCGATTGATTGATTGATTGATTGATTGATGATAAGAACTTATCATAATGTCACCAGAATAAGACTCATGTATGACTGTATCAAATATTCATATAATGAGTGTTGATTTACTACATGGCTGAAAGAAATTAAGCAAACATTGTCAATGAGAAGGACAAAGTGAAGATTCACCTGAGTGAGGTTCTCCTGTAGGAACTCTGCTACGAAGGCCAGGTCCTTCTGAGACATCTTACTGACCTCAGACGGTACCTGCTCCCCTGCAAGTCTCAGCATCACTGCAGAAAGTACAAACTTATCAGACTCAACACAAATACAAGAAATACAAAAAACAGCTGCTCACATGTAAATATCATCTGTACAAGCTCATGCAATGGTGCACGTTTTTCTAGGATTCCTCCTAATGCTAAAGTTGTCATCTTCATACAAATATTCACATAATAGTATCTTCCAATGTGGTATAAACTGATTAAGTAATGTGCTTACCAGCATAGACCCAGCGAAAAAAGGCCTTGAAATTCTTCATACTGTTATCAATCACTCTGTGGAGGAATGTTAAATGTTAATGTTTAAGCAAAAAACTCTCTACCTACAGCAAAAAATGGTTCTATCTACCACAAAGAATCATCTTTCACAAAGACAGTTCCTTAAACTGGAAAACAAAATGACAATGTCTGGATGAGAAAAAAAGACTTTTCCATGCTATGTTAAGTGAAGTAACATGACTCACTGGAGAAGCTCGTTAGCCTTGAGCATGAAGGACCCAGCACAGCTCCACGCCTCTGTTGGGTTGGGGGAAGAAATTGAAAGAAAATTGTTGTCAAATGAATCAACACAACGTGACTATTAAGTCAAAAAGTCCTCTAACAACACACCGGAAACAATTTTCAGGATGAATCAGGAGTCATAATGGGATGTGTGCGAAAATATCAGTCACATTTTTTATGTCTAATTAGTATTGTTTGCAATTTCCCTTCTGTCACTTTGCTGCTTTTGTTTCTGTCTGCTGTTTTGCAAAGATTTTATTATCATCCTTTGCATTTCCTTTCATGTTGACAAAATTCTACCTTAGGTCTTCCAAGTCCACTCCTTACAGGAGAATCAACCTGCTTAAAATATTGCAAGGAATGAAAAGGCCTTAAAACAGTATACATCATAACAAAATGACAAAACTGATGTTTTGAAATTATGCCTTTAAAGTTTAATGTCAGCCATGGACCTAGAAATTTAGTCAGTAGGACTTCTCCAAACAGAACCTAAATGTAACAATGTGCAAAACATACCCTGTACAGCTTGAGTGTTAAGTCCCAACATCCCATACTTGTCATACCACAGGGAGAGTCCCTTCAGTTCACTCAGATGAAACAAAAGAGCCTGTCCGGCTCTGAAAAGGAATACAGCAGTGTTCATCAGTAACTGTTATCTTTCGATTTCATACATGTATTTTAACCCTCAAAACACAAAACGCATGCCAATATCAATTCTATGAATCAGAGCTCGGTCATATTACATACTTTATAGTGGCATTAAGCTAAAATGGAGTTTTTATTTCAAAGATGTACCTCTGTAGATGATTCAGCACCAGTTTCTCTATGTTGGAGTAGGAGTTGTCGATGGACAAGCCAAGTTTCTTCAGGCCCTTTTGGGGAAAACAGAAACTACATCGTTACATCAAAGTCAGCCTAGCAGAAGACTAAATAATCTATTCTACATATTTTCCATCGACGCCAATGTTTTCATTCTTTAAATTGTCACCAGTCATCGAAAATCTTTTAGTATCATGTTACCACTTTTACTGATCATGACAAGATGTGCTGTAATATCTTACAACTTGCAAAATGTAACATCCCTAACACAACTTCTTCATACATGTACCTGCAGAAGACCACTCAGGGGTCTGATAAAATCTGGTCTATGTGGACAGGTGGTCACTATAGACAGGATTCTTAATGCTTGTGTCAATGGAAAAAAAAATCATCTAAGAGACCACCAAAAAATAGCCAGGTGATCCATATTTAGAGGTGATCACTTGTGTAGGTTTGACTTATAAATATCATGTTGCACAAAACTATGACAGTATGATAACAAATATCATGTATCACTAACCTTCTCTGTTAATGTATTCAGTAGAAAACTCTGGAGCTCAGGACTGAGATAAAATAAAGTAAATTATTATAAAGAAGTGAAGAAGTGTGCTAGACTTGAAATTACAAGTGCAAACAACAAGTAATGTTATCTACAAAGTACCAGTGTTCAAGCACTTAAAACAACAGAGAACATAGAAACAGTGTCTTTGCAAAACAAAATAAGCATCCTTCCAGAACAAGTACTGGTACAAAATCAGTTTCTATGCTTGAAAAAAGATAGTACAGCTTGAACATCTCGGAAAAATGAAAGTCACATACTATATACTTCGAGGCATTTCTTCACCGTACAGTTGTTCTATTCCTCCCCTATCACCATGTGGGAATACTCACCTGGCTTTACCCCACATCAGCAACTGTAGGAACTCATCGCTAACTTGCCAGTCAGGGTCCTTACTGTCAATAGTCTGAAGGGAAATAGATACACAATATACCACACACAAAACTTGGAGACTAGTTTAAGAGTATATAGCTATACTTCAAAAGTTTTAGTGACATTTTCCTTTCATCTTTGATTATCTGTCAACATCTGAAATCATGCAAACCTTATTTTTTTCTCATTACATTCAATAAACCTTTTAACATGCATGAACAGTCATACACTAAGGGGTGACTCAAACCCTTACAAACAAGATGTGACAACAAGCTGTATTTGTAAACATGTAAACTTCTGTAGCTTACAATGCAATAAGACAGAACACACTGGAATGAATCTACCGGTAACAAACAGTTACCTCTGCAAACTTGGCCAGTTTGTTGTCCATCTCCAGTAGGATGTCCTCCCAAGCCTCTGACATGGACCTAAGTGTGTTCTCCATATACTGTACACAGGGCCAACCAGATGGGTCCAATACATTATATATACAGGCATGACTACAGGGATCTTCTTTTACCATTTGTAACAGTCATTAGGTTGAAGTGCCTGTCTATGTGCTCAGACCAGGTGCTCAGATACAGCTAAAAATGAAGACAAAGCTACTTTCTTAACTTAAGCTGTATGTAAACAATGTAATGTGACTATGACTAGTATGATAAAAAGATCTGGTACAAGAGAACTTACATGTCAGAGAAAGTCATCATGCAAAATATAAATCTTTTTATCAATTTTCTCTTACTAGTATCTGTATGTGTAAAAAAACATCAGGAACAGGGAAACAAGTGGCTTACTCCAAGAATTGTTGCAATCTGTCCATACTTCATGCCCAGAGTAGCAAGTTCCTGACTTCGTGTGGCCAACAGGGAGGTGTTGTACTGGGAGGGAGAATGCAAATCACAAATAATATATTTGTATCATCGACATTTAAGAGAACACGTTTAGACAGAACTAACTTAATCCAGTACAATCTAGTTTTTTACCTTTTCTCCAAAAAGTTTGATGCAATGGCCTTTCATTGAAATATAAATATTGTGTTCACTACAATCACTGCTTGCGTTTACTACGTTGTCTTTGTTGTCTCTCACAATGCCAAGAGCGTGGCAATTAGCATAAATTTTAACTACATGAAGCCTGTCAGACTTACGGTGGTTAGACAGACAGTGTGTTCAGGCTGTGAGGTGTCAGCTGATGCCTGGTGCTGTACTACCGCTGACAGACACTGAAGATCACTGGACAAGGTCACACTCAACAGTCGACCTCCCTGGTGGGTCAACAACAAAACAACAGTGAAAGATATGTCACAACTGAGTTCTATGAATTGTAGTACAATACCAATGAATTAACTAGTCAAGAGAATGGTAGAAAAATGACAACATTTTCAGCCTCTTGTTTCTAACCTTGGCTTGAGGATGCTCCTCTGGTGCAAGTTGTCCCATTGAAAATAGTCCATATGCAAGTAAATAAATACTTCCAACCTACGGGGTAAGAAATAACAAATGTCAACTAAATTTCCATGGAACCCAAGGGAATCAGTCAAAGCTTGCTATGTGTCAAATGCAAAAGGTTGTGCTGAATTAGTGCCTACCTCATCTCCAACTACCAGGATATTCAACCTGCAGGAAGATAAAACAATGTAAAAGAATAACAGTCACAGTGACTGTGTTAGTTATGGCCAAATGATACAGAAAACTATACAGAAACATGACCTCCACATGAATCCATATGCAAACATGTCTGCTACCACAATTCCACAATTGTGCATCATGTCCGGGAACTTACCTGGTCTGACTGCTAAGTCTCTTGTTGTCTTCCACAACCTCTTCCTCACTGTGCAAACAAAAATCAACATCATCATGACTGCTGTGAAGATATCTTAGACACAAGCTGTTCATCAACAATTCGAAGAATGAAGAATGCTAATGATGATGGCACATGTACCTGTTAGCTTTGTCTGTGGCACTGTACCTGTAGAGAAAGAAGAGAAACACAGCATGAGTATAGAAGGAACTACATAAACATTTACCCAAACATGTTCAACTATAACCTTCTAGTCACCATCAAATATTCAAATGAACTTGACTTTGATTCAAAACATGATAACCAGAATACTTGTGTGCTATCACTCCATTTATGTTACAATGGATACACTGAGAGATGTTTTATCCATTACCCTTTAGGAAGCGGTGTCAGCCTGGGTAGAAAATCTGCTGCTGTATCCTGAGATGCGGTAGGACTGGAGGCTGGGGATGATGACTGGTCCGCATGGGCTGGGGAGGCTGGTACTCCACTATAGAAAACAGAAAATTAGATGGAGCAGAATTTTGTCAATAATGCTAAATCTTAAAACAAAAATAGGTGCAGCAAGGATGTAAAAGCCATAACTCAAACTATGACAGACTACTGACATGGCCGGTTCCAAATGCTTACAAATAATGAAGGAGACAGCAGATCTAGATGTCATTAACACTAGCTGCACTTTTGTGTCACTTCATCTTAAAATGTGATACTATCATCTATTGTTGCAGTCATTCTTTTGAACAAACCATAAGACGCATAAAAAGGCTTGTGAAAGAAAAGATGTCCATCAGAAACAGTGCAGTAGTGATAGTTTCTTGAGAGCTACATGATGTTTCTGACCTATGTTTTTCCTCTGCCTCTTGCCATGTCATACAGGACACTGGGTGTGACAGGGTAGACGTGTGTAGAACCTCGGCCTTCTCTACATCACACAGGACCACCTGTCCACTCTGGTACCCAACACCCAGCACTGAAACAGAAATTGTAAGTTAACATTATTTAAAGTAACCAAAAAGCATTAGATAAGATTTAAACCTGTAAAAGACAGAAGAAATCATCATTTTACTGTATACTACTGTTTACTGTAATAGAACTACAGGGTAATACATGTATAGCTGGTCTCCTGAGTTCATTTTATGATTTGTTTACAGTATGACTAAGTTGCACCCCTCCCTATAAGGATTTCCTGGGGAAATACAGTAACATCAATCTTGGCAGTACCTTGTCCATCAGGTCTCCAGGCTAGACCAGTGACACCCTGGCCTTCTGTGGCTCCAGTGGGAGGTGACAGGGTCCAAACCCGCTGCCAGTTCAGACGGTGGAGCCACACCTACAGAAGAAAGGGCACAGCAAAGTTCTTTAGATGTGTCAAGTGTTCAATGTACCTATCACATGTAGATCTGTCTGTGGTCCTGTACCTCTTGGAAAAGAAAAGAAAGTTCAAACACACAGCTATAAAGGGCAAGAAGGGAACTACATATGGCCTTTTGGCCCAGGCAATGAGAGTGCAAACATTGCTTATCTTTAGATGATGACAGAACTTAGAAGTATAAAACTTAGCACAAAATTTATATGTTGTATCAAGATACTCGTAACCATACGTGTATGGTTGTAAACATGTCCTTAGTCCCAAAGGGGCAAAATGTACAAAAATATAAATTTAAGGGTCATTCATAATTTTCATAAACAATGTGACACAGACGCCCAAAATAGTTACTCAAGCAACTGGATGTGACACAGCAACCTTGCAACTTTTTGTCACGTTTAAATCTTATGACAAAATCGCTCGGTTGTTGATGAAAACAGTGGAGACTCAGACATGAACATGAACATGTACAGATTTTACAGATTTTCGCGCTTTGCTTTAGACACCAACCTCTCCTTGAGTGTTTGCAAGAGCAAGCAGGTCCATCTTTGGATTCCATTGCATCTGTGTCACCTCCGTAGAGAGAGACTTTTCCTTGAGCTGTCGGAATGAGCACTGCATCTTTGATCCCCCGACAAATATTGAAGATTGTCAAGAAACTTCCGATTTCGCGTTCCTAGATTTTGAAGAAAGCCGCCATATTTGGAATGGACCATTACCATCTTGCACACATAGATTTTAAAAAAACAGCATAGAATGGTCATGAGCATTGTTATGTAGTCTCTAATATAATATTTTCATTATGTATAAATTTTTGTTCGTAGAATTGTAGATTATATAAAAGAATGATGCTATATACATTTTACAATTGAAAAATGAACACACCTACGAAAAAGTGCACCAGTCTATAAGCTCTAGTGACGTCAGGAAAGAGTAGCCAATCAAACATGATATTTTCAAAGTCGTAACCAATCACAGCAGAGTTTACTAATGACCTAAACGGTGCCGCCATTTTGAAAAGTAAGTACTGTTGGTGAAAGTTGAGACTTGACACGAATAGCTTAGCAAACAGATGAACGCCGTTAAAGTTTCGAGTATCTACAGGACACAAGCTGCAAAACAAAGGTAAGAGGGATGTTCCGTTGGTCTCATGCGTTTGTAACGATCGTGGCCACTGAAAGATTATCAGTTATAGCGCTGACGTCTGGTGAAAAGGCTGGGGGAGGGCGGATGAGATTGAGAGGTAAAGCTGCTCGAGCAGAACAGGAAAAACTTACAATCTGGAACAAACTAAGGTAACTAATACCGACTGATGAATGTTTATTATCAGGATAAAAAGTTAACTAATATTTTCAGTGAAATGCTTCCTTAGTCAGTGGCCATTGTTGCTTGATTGTTGTAGAAAAGGTTGAAAAATGTCAACAGAAACTTGAGAAAGCTAACTAGCCTAACGTTGCGTTACCAACAGAACAGAATCGTGTGAGAAACCATGCATACCGTCTCAATCCTTTATTTACCATGTTTGTCTTTAATCTCGTCCGATTGTTATGCTAACAGCGAAGCCGGTACAAACATGCCTCCAAAACGTTGTTTATAGATGATGAGCAGCTCCATGACGACATTTATTGTTCTCCGTTTTCAGAAGCCCCTTGTCTTGAGAAGCCAGGGCAAGTCACAGTATATCCGAGCAACATTTCTCCGGTATTGCTGGGTAGGACGTAGCTTAGTAGCACAATTCTCAGTTCTTCAGCATGGATGGCCCATCAGTGCAGACAATCTCACAAGGTAATTACCCCTGCGGTTATCACACATAATTTTGAAGCACTGTAGTCTAATACTAGTATGCCTGAGGGTTTACCACTGTACCATGTTACTTGCCAAGACAACTATAATCTACATGAATCAAATGTTCCTCAAATTTCCAAAGGACAAAATTATCTATTTCACTTGTAAGAATCTATCAGTGTATGTCTAAAGTTGGGCAAGAAAATAGTCCATGATGTACATGATCATCTTCATGTAAAGAAAAATATGCTGCGTTTCTGCATCAGATTCTGCTATAATCTTAGCGAATTGTTGAAATACAAAAGTCAGGAAAGCTACAGGAAGTTTGCCCCTGTATCATGTGATGTAGCTCTAGTCACCATTGTCTTTTTTCTTCATACTCAGTCATAGCATCTGATTTTCACCATCCCAAATGTTAGGTCGTGTCATATTTCTAGCTCAGTTTTTTGCCAGTGTGTGATTTTTGGTCCTTGCAAGTGTTAATATGAAAAAGCACTGTCCCAGATTTTAAAGTAGATAGTGAAAGTGGAAGCCTTACTAATAGGCTGGCTGACAGTGATTGTAATTGACAGTGCCACCATCATGTAGAGGAACAGTTGTTAAAATGGAGAAATCCTTGTTGGAAATATCATGCTAATGCCAAAGTGCAAATGTAACGTGAAGAGTGGTCCAATTGTAACATTCTTTCCTCTACAGCAATCACCAACCCAGACTACTGGGTGGACAAGCTGCGGTTTGAGGACCCGGAGACGTTTAAGGAGCTGTGCGGAGGAATGCTGACACGCTTCCTGGACCTGCCTGGGCCTGAGCTGAGTAGAGTACTGGGGACTAGTCCAGTCAAGGACAAAAGGAGATTCCTCGCAAAGAAGAAAGGTTTGTACATCATGGGCACCTGTAGAAGGGATGCTCCAGGGACTGGAAGGATTGTGGGTCATCAGGTGTGTGGAATTGGGAAAGAAATTAAATTTGCCAATTGAATGAGGAAGAAAAGGTAAGAGATGAAGGATTCCCCAACTATTCGATCACCTACTACTACTACATGTAGTAAATCAGAAAGATTGAACGAACATCTTCCTGCCATCCACACACACCCAAACAACCCCCCAGGTCTTTTCCAAATGTATAAGTTAATATTAAAACTTGTTTCTGTGCATCAAATTTTCACTTGTGAGTTGTGACATTGTAGTGTGACATTGTAGTATCAATGTAGTGCTACATGTAGATGTGTTTTTAGATTTTAGTAATACAGTAGAATCCGCTTAACTGCACCACCCATTTGTCAGCGTTTTTGGTGCAATTATCCGGCTGGTGCAATTATGCGAAATGCCCAGCTGGACCGCACCACCATGGGCGAGGGGGTGTATTGTTAGTCAGAAACACTAGCACAAAGAAAACAGACGAAATTATTCAGTTATTAACTTTATTTATTGACCCTTTGCTGAAAATAAAGAAATGACTACGAACCTGTTTTGATTTTGCATTCTTTCATTTTTCCATGCAATCTACCGCATTACAACACACGTAATGTTACAGGGGAGGCATTCTGAAACATCGCCATGCCACTCATGGGATAACAGTTTCTGTGTTACATTACGTAGAGTGCAGTTGTCGATTTACGTAAATCATGTACCGCCATGAAACTTAGAATTGAAACTAAAACTTGGTTACTGATTACGGGTGACCCGCCCGGGACCTCCAATACGATTCCTATCAACGTAACTGTCAATGGAGACCGCCTTCCTTTGCTACTCAAAACAGTTTTAAACATATTGGCGGTATTGCGCCTCACACCGGCAGGTATCGGCTCATTTGTACCGCGTTTGCCGATTTTAGCGCACCTTTTCAGTTAACTTGTCGAGGATTTTTGAAAAAAAAATGGTGCAGTTATCCGGCAATGGTGACCATGAGCGGTGCAGATATGCGGAGTCACTAACAATGCAGTGAATGGGAACCGGTTTTGGATATTGGGATTCGGTGCAATTAAATGGAAGGTGCGTTTATCCGAGGTGCAATTAAGTGGCTTCGTCTGTACATGTAGTATCAGGGATACCTGAAAAACAGGCTTGTTGCCTGAGTGTGTTTTCCCTGTATAAATAAATACATGAAATGAAATCTGTATAGACTGGTACCAGTAGTACATTTCATTACTCTTCAAATGAAATATGTAAGATCTAATTCTTTGTGGTCTAGTATGCATGTACATGTATGCATGCAGGAGACTGGAATATATAGTAGGGGGGCCAATCCCCATGACACACAGCGTAGAAAAGTCCAAAATGCAGCATTCCTCTCAGAAAAAATGCCATATCTGCTTTAAAGTACATTATTTCTGGCTGAAAATTCATAGAATTGCTGAAAATAAGGTTATCTCTAAGACATTATTACAACTTTTTGCTAAAATCAAAACTTCCTGAGGTTTTTCACATGTTTCTTGAGCCAACACCTTACCGTAGCGCTGGAATGAGGTCAGTGCGCGAAAGTGCTGTCAACAAGTTGCGCGCTATGTTTTTCAAAGCTGTTTCCTGGTGTGTTCCACATGTTCCAGTCACCAAAATCACATGAAAAATGTAGCAGAACATTCGGGGCTACGCATTACCGGTGGTGTTTTTTCAGATTTACTACTTCGTGACTTAAATATTGAAAAATATAGTTTTTAAAATTATGAAAATATGTAAAAATTATCGAATTTTCAAAATACACCGCTTGTAACATGTTGTATAACTATTTTTCTACTAAGAAAAACATGTTTTTTATGATTTCGTCATTTGGAACACCCCCGGATTTCCCTTGATAAAAGTGGTAGTTTCCAACATGGCCGCCGGTAGCCCACACGAGGCCTTTTCCCCTGACGAGCTTAGGTTTCTGGTGGAGCAGGAAAAGATTCCCGGTAAGTCTCTACAAGAAAATATTGATATAACCTTCCTAAAGGTCTATAGAGAAGATTAATGAATGATTTAATTGAAAAGAAATCTAGATGTATTGTCAATAAGTTTTTGATTATGTAAGATCATGTAAGGGTGGGGAGGGGCAGTCTGAGTGAATTTAGTTACATTGAGGATACCTTGAGGATTCATCAGTTAAGTAGGCCAAGCCTGTGTTGTCAGTTTAGGGTTTACATACAACCTGATGCACAGGTTCATGTATTTATTGAATACTTCAACTCCTAAAGCAACAGGTAACAATATGTGCTGCTGTTGCTTTGATTTTCTGTTTCTTATAATTCTTTTCTGGTTGTGGAACAATAATGATAGAATGATAAAACCAACCAATTCACCAACACAACAGAAGGTAACACAATGTAAAGTATGCTTCTGTTCAAGCAGGTTTTATTCAAACCTTCTTGCTCTGTTGTTAACAGATTGAAGTAAAACTTAAACTGTTTTAATATGTTCTTTGATAATAATCTGACAGATATTTTTTTGTCTTCTTTTTATTCCAGATAGCTTGCATTCTTGCAATTTGAGTATCCGTGTTGTGAGGGACATCATCAACTACAGTGCATAGAAAATTGAGTTCCCCATCTCAAGAAAGTTGCCAGCCGTCTTAACTTGCATAGACCCGAGATTAAAAAGACTCCTAGTAACTGACATGTGGTCAAATCAAGTGACAGATGATGCAGTGTGGGACAAGACTCTGCCATGTCTTCAAATCAAGGACATTAAGCATGTCGGAGAGAGCTGTAGCCAGCATGGCATTGACAGGACCGTCTTAGATGGCCGTGCAAGTCTTTCAGCTATTCCTGTGATTAATAACAGGATTGTACTGGAGCTGCGTGCTTACAGAATGACAACTGGCAGCACATGGGAAACTGTGGCAACATGGCTGCAAAACCTTGGGGAGAACAAAGTGAACCCTTTGTCTCTGAGGACGTCTGTGGAAGCCCTACAGCAGAATTAGGCAAGAACAAGTTTCTGATACACAATGGCCATATCTACAAGGATGAAGACCAGCTGCTGGAAGAAAAGTACATCTGCCCACAGACGATGGCTTCCCATGATGGTCAAGCTTTAGCAAGACAGAAGAGCCCCTCCAAAAAAGCTTTGAAGAAAATGTTGCGTAGAACCGAAGCAAGGGAGAGATCACTCAGAGCTGAACTTGCAGGTTTCAGATGAAGTGCAAGAGGCTCTGAAAGAGCACATTGTTGATTGAAGACCTCTGTGCTAACTTGCAAGAGGCAGTAGAAGACAAAAGTCACCAAAATGAAGACATTGAGTCACTGGCCTCAGAGTTAGTTAGAACAGAAGAAGAGAGACAGAATGATCACAAGCAACTACGATGAAGAAATCATTGAAGACAAACATGAGGGAACTGTCCAAGAAAGAAAGTGCTCTAGCAGTGGAAAGCAACAAGAAAGCAAGGGCAGAGAGTGAGAAGGATGCTGCATCGGCCTTGGCAACAAGAGAGAAAGAACTGAAAATCAATGCTCAGAAGGAAAAGTCTTTACCATAGAAGCAGAGCTCAAGAAATAAGTGAAAAACTCCAAACAATGTAAATTTGTTATGTTCTGTGTTGGAAGCTGCTAAATCAAGCAAATGGAACTGAGGACTGAAAATTTGTTATGTTATGTGTTCCACTTCTCAAGAAGTCAATCTGTTGCAAACTGAGTGAATTTTTTTCTTGAAAATCATAGATACCAGAGTTTCTTCTAAACCGGGAAACAGGGGCGGCGCGCCCTCTTGTTCCCGGCCTGCGCCCTCTTGTCAAAATGCCGATTGAACCCTGGTCGCACTTGGGCGATGTTCTTACTCTCCAACAACATGCTGCCGTACAACATGCAATCTTTCCCGAAAACGATCTTTCCTCCTTAAAAATATCCCAGCACCACCACAAAACAATGTATCAGATCATAAAACATGTTATAATTAGTCCAAAATATTCCTATTGCGGTAGATGCACCGTTTAGACGGTGCAAAACACGATCGAAATAACATTTTTCCAACCGAGGCGCCATCTTGTTTTGCTGTCAGCTACTCTCGCGAGACTTGATATGGCTTACATGCAAGGTCAGCTGACCTAGATAGCGAGACTTCCCGAGACTTCGTGACCTTTCACCCACAGCCGCCGGGAACTTGCACGGACAGTTTAGAGAGATTACGAGCTGTTTTTGTTGACATTTGAGCATCTAAAGATATCATCCCACAGCATAAAACGGAAAAAGGCAAAGGAGTCTATCCATTGCAGAAATGAGATGACTTTTTTTCTGCCACAAATTGGATAAAGATGGCTAGATCGTGGCAATGTTTATATAATACTCTAATGTTTCAGCTGAGGGATTCGGGTGTCCCAAAGGCTGAAAAGGACCCCGCTGTACATATCAGCGTCGCGGACCTGCCGCTAATGAAGTCCAGGCATGCCAGGTGCTTGTTCAGATCATGAAGGGACAGACATACTAGTATGCTTGCCACAATGCCAAAACTTCAATGGAAAAGCAGTATGAGCAAAAAAGGCCACCAGGGAGAAGTTAAAGTATTTCTTTTTTTTTGATTTTTTTTTCATGGTCTAAAATTTAATGTGATTTGTGTTGGACTCAAACTTAACAAAAATCTAATTTCATATTTATTGGTTTCCTTTCAAAAAAATTGATTTTGCAGTGGAAAAATTTTTTTTCACAATTTTAATCTGGAATTATTATGTTTTCTTCTATTTTCTTCTGAAGTTTCATGAGCTAAAATTTCTCTCTCAGATAGCCTCAGAATGTCCCATTTAAGCTGCAATTTTTCAAAGGCTTCACACCGTGGAAGGGGGGGCACCCCCCCTTCCACACCATCCCCCCCTCGGTCGCTTCGCTCCCTCGACACAGTGTGCTCCCTCTTGTCATTATTTTCTAGAAAAACCCCTGGATACCATTCAATATGTGATTTGTATTACAGTATAGTCATTTATACCATAAATCTACTCCATTAAGTTTTGTCATAATCACAAGAGCTGCTATAGGAGTTAGGACATTTGATTCATTTGAAGTTAATCTTTATGCTGCATTACTTTTTTTAGGTGAAAGATTTATGAATATGAGTTACATGTACATCAAGAAACTCAAGTTAGTCTATGTCGTAGAAGTGATTTGTAAATAATCATGCCATAAATGTACATGCCATAAATCTATTCACAATTACTGATTATTTATTTGCTTTGCAGCAGTGGTACATTTACAAGGAATGCCAGGATATTTGATCACAATAAAGACAAGAATGAGAATGTGAAATCATATGTTATTTCTTTTTATCTGCAATCTGTATATATACTTTGAAATTATTATGAAGGTAAAATACAGATTTTATCTGTAGGTGTTGAACATCAGTTAAAATATTGCAAGAGTAAGATAATTGTGCAATAAAAGCAAAAATAGCATTCAATTGAGAGTGAAGGGGAATACTGTAGTATAACACATATGATATGACGTATTACAGACACAATCAATATGAAACTTCCATGGCTGGTGGGGACCCAGATGTGCACATTACTGGGAAGTTTGGGTGATAAATGGAATGTTGTGTACATAATGTACCACAGAAAAAAATTTAAGCGTACCATGAGCTACTTTAGTGGTTCAAATATATGACATTTTGTTACATGTTTTTTTCTACAAAAATAGTGAAAAAATAATATTTCAAAAATTCATAATCCTGGAAGGAAAGATGCTAGATCAAAAACTTAAGATGTTTTATGGCCCTTGTGACATGCTCTATCCACCTACAAAATTTGAAGGAAAAATATTGAGTTTGAAATTTTCACCTGTCCCACCTATATATAGTATTTCTCTAACTACAGGAATAATCAGTGCTGTCCAATGGACAAATGCTTCTGTTGGAAAATCATGGTGACCATCAAGTGCCTTAGAGTTAGAGAGGCTGAGCTGATAAAAAGCAAATCCTAGATTAGTGACATACACAGTCAAACCAATAAATTCAAGATGTGAAGTTTAAGGCCTTAATTCTAAAGTTTAAGATAGTAACCTAATGCTGTAACTCTTATATGGGGAAACGTTGCAATACAATATGTCCTTCTGTTATAAAGTCCCACTTGGCTGCCATGCAAATGTGTCAGTGAAGCAGGCTGATTTACACGGTGACATGTCACTTTTCACCCACTCTTTAGTGACCCAACAGGCTGAGAACACAGTTCTGGCAACTTGGCTTGCCTTGAGGAAACTTAAGTCTGAACAAAGTGAGTAAACGTAACCAGACCCCTGGTTAACAAAAGGCAAAGTGGTGAAAGCACAATAGGTATAGTACTAAATGTACTTCTGGTGTTCTGTCACTGCATGCAGAAACAAAGTTGCCAGATTCATGGTACATATGTTTTACACATGTGTTTCTTTTTTGCTGTTGCAGTTTTGGGGAAAGTTTGCAAAGTTGCTACTAGTATTAGTGCCATTTGAAGCGTGTTGCATGCTCAATGCTCATATAGCTTGCAGTCTGTCTTTATGTGGACCCAACTGATGGGGTGTGGTGGTTTTCAGCATGCAATACAGGCTGGTGTATAAACATGGTGGATGTAGTGTTCTGGTCTGCATGGAGGATTGATGTATAAACAGTTGTTGGAGATAGTTGTGGAAAGAAGCTTAAGTGTATGATACACTTTTCTTTCCACAGCTACCCAGTACAACGTACAAGTGATACCTGTAGAGGTACAGTTCAACCACTATTACTAGTATTAGTAGTACCCCTTGGATGGTACCACCAAACTGAAAGCTGTGGCAAACTTCTGCTATTGTCATCAACGTTGAACAGGTCCATGGACCTAACCATCAGCAAGCTACCACAACCGTTGCCACTCCAAGTTACCAGACGAGTGTAACAGCAATGGCTTTTGGTGCGCATGCATAAAGGTTGGTTTACCATTTGTGTATTTGTTCTGACCTGCAGTACTTTTGTACCCAGCAGGTGGAGTGTTTGGGGCCCCACTGACAGAAGAAGGCCTGGCCCAGATCCACCAGCTGATTGACTTCCTGGGAAACCGTAGGTTCACCTTGAATGTTCTTATTGCATTGCAAATGTTGTCAGCCTCAGTGTCATATATGCTTTTAGGACTCCAGGCTCTTCAAATGCTAATTCTGATTTGAATGTTGGCGACCTCTTTGGATGACTTTTCAGGATAAAACCATTGCCTCTCTCATAGTGACAGCTATGACAGCATTGTCAAAATTTACAAAACTGTCCCTTTTAGCAATTTACTTTCTGAAAGTGAAATGCATTTTTCTATCAGTGTACGACTCACAAAAGGGGGCGATTTAAACATTGTATGGCAATTCAAATGAAGATTTCTTGGCACAGAATTGACCAATATCTTAATTTGATTGTCAATTGCAATGTTTGTCATCCCAGTTTGTATGACATGCGCTATTTCCAACCGACAGATACCCATGTAGAGGGAATCTTCAGAATTCCAGGGAATTCCCACCGACAGCAGCGACTTAAGGACAGCCTCAACAGCGGTGTTGACATTGACCTTGACCTGGGAGAGTTCACCCCACACGACGTGGCCAGTGTCCTGAAGATCTTCCTGGGAGAGTTACCTGAGCCCCTGCTGACCACCAGACATTACCCAGCATATCTACAGGTCCCAGGTCAGAAGAGGGCAGTTTCCCCTCATTGAAACATTTTCTCACCATCAGAAATTGTATTTACAGTCGTAGTAGTTGTATTTTTGATTTACTTACTTTTTACATATTTTCAAGTTTTGCCAAGAGATTTTCTAATGATCCTCAAATTCAAAACATTTGAAGTCAATTAAGTAATGGAAGATATGTATATGTTGGATTTACATATCATTTGTCGCTGCTGTCGGTGGGAAAATTATCACTTTTCTGTTCTGTAGGTAAATCATGGGACCTCTAATATGATTTCAGTATGACATTTGGTGCAAAAGCTTTTTGCTCATGATCTTGTTCACTCAAGTGTGACAATAGCCAGATTTCTGCAAGGTCTGTATTCCATTTGTAAAGACAAGAGTTTCCTTTTATACCTGTAGATATGATGCTGTTTGACAAAAGTGTGAAGACAGACAAGCCAAACAAGGAGCGTCAGATCGAGACGTACCAGCTGCTGTTCTGGCTGCTCCCTAACGTGAACCGTAAGCTGCTCCAGGCCGTGCTGTCCCTGCTGTACAAGACTGCCCAGGCACAGAAGGACCACAAGAACAGGATGTCTGCACACAACCTCGGGGTCATGTTTGCTCCTCATGTCCTCTGGCCAAGAAGTGTGAGTACACACCTATCCAGTACTACATGTGCAAGAGCCTATACTATAGTTGCAAATATGTCTATTCCATGCAACAGTAGGTGCATGTATGCTCCTAGGGCACTTTCACAGTGATTCCACCAGCTTTTTCACATGAACAACTTAATTTATCTCATTTATATTGTCACAGGTTATTCTTCCTTTGTCGTACTACAATGAACTCCTTCAGACTACAAGTGTATAAAACTTGTAGTGTGCTTAACTAATACTGAGTTGTATTTTGATTTCCAGTTAACCATTGCAGACCTGAAGGACAATGTAAACAAACTGAATGGTGCCGTGGCTTTCATCATCAAACACTCCCAGAGGGTGTTTCTGGTAAGGGTTAATCACATCAGCATGTCTATACCTGTGTAATCTGAAATCTGTGAAAAGATCATACATAGTTAAAGATTTTGAATAGTTTCTTAGACCCTCAATTCTTCAATATATGTTGCAATGATCGGCAGTCTTTTACATTCAACATAGCAGAAATGGTTTTAGAAATGTATTTTAAGATATGGGTCTATGTTATTTTTATGGTAACATACATTTATACTTATGAGAAGCACAAGCACATGTCAGGTTGATGATGATGTATTTGCTGTTTTATAATGTACTTCATTTTGTACAGAGGGTGTAGTTCAGTTTGACATTGCTCCTTACCCCTCTCCTCCACAGGCACCTGTCCAGCTGCGGGCCCAGTGCAGGCTACATTACGCTGCGAAAGAGAAATCTGCAGCCCAGCAGAAAACAGCATCTTCTGGTAACACAGCGTCGCCTTCAGATGAGGTAGCCCAGACCAGGGTACATTTCCTTTTGGTGTTGTCTTCATTAGAGCTAGGAGTAAGGATCAAAGCAGCATAGCTGTCTTCCATGTGCAGTTGTTGTGACCACACCAAATTTGTTTTTTTCAAAATATCATGTACATGTACATATTTGGGCAAGAAAGAAGAGCTTCTCAATGGAGTTCATAATTTCACAATTTTCACTAACTCCTGATGGTAGGAGGAAATGATCAAATTTTCACATTTCCTCGAATTTCATCAGAAGATTTCAATTGTAAGACAAACCTTCTGGCATTGAAATCTTCGAAATCAGGTTATAGACTAGTGATAAAGTCAGATTTGTTATATGTCACACGTTATGAAAGTCTGTCATGATGATCTTTGTGTATGTCCCAAACACTGTGAAGCCATCTATCCTCTAAGATACAGGTTTTATAAAAGCTAGGACAACATTTAATGTTCATTTAAAGTAAAGGTAATAGCACTGACTTGTCTGACTTACCTTTCCACCAGGCTAAGAAGAGGCCACATGAAGATGCAGAAAGCAAGACCCAGACAGACCTGGCCTTGGCACAGCTGTACGCACACGTCCAGGCCATGCCAGACTCCCACAAGAAGAGAAAATACGTCAAACAGGTACATACACAAAGTTTTGCTCCATGTTTGTGCTGGATATTTTGTCTTTCTCTATCTCTCTCCAGTTCTCCTTCATCTCTCCATCCCCTGTCTATTGCTGATGTTTACCTTCCTTGTAATTTGAAAGGATTATTTCTGGTCAAAGGTAGACTAAAGACAGTAGCTTTTAACTTTTAAAGTTATAGTCTGTTAATAATTTTGTTCATCGATACAAAACTGTGATATTGGTGCAGAGAGAAACATACGCTACTTTGCCATGAGTTTTCTAGAGTTTAGAGTGCCTTTATGATGTGTTCATGGTTGATGAGTGGTATTTTATTTGTCCATCAGTTTAATGATCACTCCAACTGCACACCGGGATCACCAAACCACAAGGTGTTACCAAGGACCCGGGGCAAACATGTCAGGAGCAAGTCCTGGGGAGCTGCTATCACAAAGGTTAGTCTCCAAGAAGCCTTGGGTCTCACTCGGAAACTTGTAGCACGTCTTCAACTAGTTAACTGTTTTAAGACTGTAGATGACTCAAATGATTTTTTGTTCCTTTACTTCCATACACGTACACGGTAACATGTTTATGCATTAGGGTTTCACTGATTTCTTCAGGACTTTGACAATGTAGTGGACCACACTGGTATTGATATATTTGATTAAGAAGATTTCTACTGATTGATATTATAATTGAAAAGCCCACAGAATTATTAGTAAAATATTGAACTATTATCCTCTATTCTGGGTGTACAGCTTTTTGGGAGTAACAAACCCCAAACACAGACGAGGAGTGGAGCCCACTCTGACCCCAGGAGGTCGTCACAGACTCCGACGTCGGACAGGATTGGCGCCAGGATCAGCAGTCACACAGAGGTCAACACGCCAGGGGCCATCTGTAGGAACACCAAAAAAACTCAGGTAAAGGTTCCTGCCTTTTGAACACATCCTCATGTAATTGTAATGTTCTTAACATCCCAATATCAAAAGAGCTCACTCCCAAACACGAAACATGAAAGCTCAACTGTGCTGATAGATAGCGGTGCTTTTGATCCAACAACAAGATAATTGACTTGAAGCAAAAGGTAGTGTTGTTTATTCTACTTTATGTTCTGCATTCAGTACAATATGTAACATGCTTGTACATAACATGTAAGGCATTGCTGTGATTGTGAAGATAACTCAACATTATAAGCGAAAGTACATGTAGCGAGGAATAACACTTGTAAGTTGTATGCCATACCCCCAAAAGTTCCTGACATCTATGTTGACTTTGGTGCAATATGTGTCTTCATAATTTCTACACAACAAACTTTTAGGTTCATCCTTACCCTAATGGGTTCTTACTTATCCTTTATCATGTACAGGATACTCCTGCCAAGAAAAGAATGATTCCAACAGCATTTTCTCAGGCTCAGCAGCTCGCTGAAAAGGTATGTTATTGATAAGTCTTTGACAGTGCAGTATTGTATTCCCTTTCAATTGAATCATTGGAGACTTGCTTCTACTACAATATATTCACATTGGAAATAGTTGGGTTGGTATGAAGTTGATGGGATTGTTTTGTAATCTTCTCTGGGGCATTTTCATCAGTCTAGGATGGACATCAAATAGTTACCATATCTAACTTGACTGTAAATGCATGTCAGAAATCTTGACGTCAACTTCAATTTTTACCCTTGTCTATTTCCTGCAGGAAAACGTGACGCTACATGATGTGGAAACTTCTCCAATAGCTTTGTGAGAGAGACAGGCATCTAGATAGGTTTAGCCACCTATATGTACTGCACATTTATATCATTTGATTATATTTTTCAGACAAAAATGTTAACTACAGTCAAATAACTTCAAGTAATCCTGTTGCTTGAGTCCAAAAGATGCCAAAGTTTCATGAGCTAGTAAGATTGAGAGCTTTTCAAACAGTTATGTTTCACACATATCAATACATATGTATTTTTCAATAACTAAACTACTAAAGTTAGTATGACTTGAGTATGAAATGTTTCACATGCATGCACTGCACAAGAATTAGGTTTGAGTTTCTGCATACTGTATGATACCAACTAAGAATTGTAGAAGGTCTTTTATATCTACATTTATCAACAAGTCTTCAGTTGCCTGTGTTTGAACAGACATTTTATTTGCCATGTGGGAAGGTCTGTATTGACCATGATGATGAAACCTGTATTGTATTTGACAAACAAATCTGCAAGCCAGACCTAGGTGACTTGTAAGTACTGCATGATTTGGAAAACAGGCCTTCTGTTTAGATGCGTCCTATCCACTAGTACTTCTCTCATCACTAGGACTGCCTACATGTACACAGAACTACCTGCACAGTTTGATAGCTTGTTACATGTACCTCACAGATAAGTCAAAATGCATCTCACCATCAAAACTGGTATCATCTGCAGCTGATAATCTGGCATGGAAATTTACTGTAATCTGTTCATCATTTGGAAGAGCATTACTTGAATTAGGAGCTGGTTTGTTTTGATTGATATCTTGTTTTGGCAGCTGAACCTGATTCAATGGATTTCTTGTGCAATAAGTGGACATCCTTTCCCATTACATAACATGACATAGAGATTAAAGCTTTCTATTTTTTTTTCAATTATCCCCAGCTTAATCTAACAAAGCTTTAATTTCATTCAGTTGGAAAAATATTGCTTGATTCTCTGAAAATGAAGCTCAGAAATACTGAAGTACATATGGAAGTTAAGGCTACATGTAGGAAAACTAGACAATCTAGACTCCTTTTTCCATTGCATGCAGCCATTTTAACCAGCCTTTTAAGGAGACACTTAAGTAGGAAAGTGAAAATTGATGGAATTTGTAGTACATATGTTTTTCTTGTAATTCTCAATGTATACTTTTGGAATATTCTAATATGCATTATGCGCACACACGTGCATGCACATAGAAATTAGGTTGCAACATTCTTCTAAACTTGATAGAAATATATGCTGTTAGTTTTAGAATTGATTTTGATAGCCTTTGGTGGTAGGAACTCCAGCTATAACTTACTGTGTCAATCTGTTGATATTCAAACCCCATTGGAATATGAGCATGATTTTTATAATTAGTTTATTGAAATATTTAACCCAGCAGTGTATATTCAACAACTCATTTGTAAAACTATTACTTTGTATTTTGTACTATCATTGTTATTATTAATTCCTTTCTTGTACATTTGTATCATATTAACCATTTTTTGTAATATTTAAATCCAATACCATTATTGTTTAACCTGATCTGATGTATTATACCATTACTACTTGTTACACTGCTGTCTTCTATTTTTAAGCAGTGTATCAAGCTTGTATCTATGTTGTATAAGAAAATTTGATCAAAACCTGAACTATCAGTCTCGTCTTTGGTAACCTTTTTTTTAACACTTAACATACAATGTAGTTACATGTAACAATCAATAAACAATTCAATCACCTTTTAGTTTAGGAACTAGAAGAATTATACATACCAAAGTATTTCCCTTCAAATCCTCCTTTAGGGGATGTGAAATATAGATGTTCTCGTCAAATTAAGTTCAACAATTTAGAACTGTTCATACTACCATCAGTGATGTAAAAAAAGTCACTCTTACTGAATCACTGGTGCTAAAATCCAGTGCTAGTATTTACTTTCACAGCGGAACTCTTCAAAACATGAATGTATTTTTGATTTTTTTCTGGCAAGGTGTATCTGCAATTTATCACATCACAAATTTTTTTTACATATAAAGGAATATCAGGACAACTTTTGGACTAGCTGGCCTCTGTGCAGTGTTTGAGTGTGTTGATTTGCAGGGTACTGAAGGGTTGTAAACATAGACATCAGATAAATGTATTTGCGCGACAGAGGTCACGCCGAACTTTGTACGTTGTATCGTCCTCAAGTTGTTTTGTTGGAAAGGCTAACTCCATTATTCGTGTACAATGGGGTCGCTTATTGTTTCCGTTGTCCTCGTTTCCCTGCTGGTTTTCCTCCCCACTGTCTTCGGGGTTGATCCCGAAGGTGCGCAGCGTCGTCTGGCCGTCTTGAAGACCCGCATCCCCGCGCACATGGGCCCGGTAAGGTACAACTACACCGCCGCCTTCAGGACCACCTCTGCCGGTACTCTCCAGTTCAGCCTCGGCATCTACGGACCTCTGGCTTCGGTTGGCCCGACCGTCCACCCACCACTGCGGCTTCGATGGGAGGATTTTGAGGACTTCGGTAGTCCGGACGGCCGAAAGGTCGTGTCCAACCCATCTGTGGTGTACGCGCCTGACAATGCCATGCAGGTGTTCGTGCAGTGCGCGGACGGACAGGTGTATTATCGTGGTCAGAATAAAACCTGGGGACGGGACTTTTTACCATGGACACCCCTTCCTGCGGGGAAGTTACCCACCGATACAGACGTGGATCTAACAGGACGGGACTCGGTGTCTGCTATTGCATGGTAAGCGACATCTTTATGATTTGATACCATGGCATGTCCTGAAGCAATCATTGACTTTGCCAACCGTCCTTTGTAGAGCGTCAAAGTCCACGGTTTGAGTATGCACACACGCCCCTTTATACCTCACGAACTTTAGGATAACCTTTGAAAAGACGTCGAACTTTGAGTTTTGTACAAAATAGATGCATACTAATGATTAGTAAATGCGATCCCACTCGAAACTTTAAGGCCCCGTATAAATAAATAGATGTTATTCTCAGCTCACAACACTTTCAGAGTAAATAAGACAGTACTGTATCTCATAGCGGTTTGTTTCGTATCGTCTTCCCTAATGGTCTTGGATGTCCGGTTCTTGTCAGGGAAGGCAAAACCGTGGTGTTCGCCCGCTCCATGACCAACGAGTCCCGCCTGTACTGGACCTACAGCGGGCCCGACGGGTTCCAGACGTGGCAGAGCCTGGGAGGCGACCTGGTGACCGACCCGTCCATCGTGTACAACGCCTTCACCAAGTATCTCGAGGCCTACGCCATCTTCCCCGATGGGAAGGTTCACTATCAGACGCAGGTTCGCAGTACGGAGTGGCAGACATGGCGGGTACTGGGTAAGTCAGCACTGATTCACATGACATGGCAACCAGGACTCTAGCTAGAAAATCCAGCATATTGTGAGTATACCTCTAGTCGGTGGAGTTAGTCTATATTTTAAGGAAGCTGAGAACTGACACTTTTTAAAATTGAATGAGTAGTAAGGTTGGCTACTACTAAAGCTCTGTCATCACACATCAACCTCCGTAAACATACCTCAAGCTGAATCGTTTTTCTCCAGGAATTTTTCCACCAATTATGCAGAAACTGTCCCGTCCACAAGCCCACAGCATGAGTCAAACCATCTTCAAAGGCATGACGGAGGTCTTCGCCATCGGGACGGACGGTCACTTAAAACACATTCCACAGGTGAGTAATGAAGATTGTCAGTGGGAGAGAGGGGGTTTGGGGTCACTTGCACATACAGTTGTTCCATGAGTTGTGTACATGTATGTAAGTACTAGTGCTTTTCTTCTTGCAATGTATTGTTGTTGTTTTTTTGCATTTGCTGTGTTGTGTTCTGTATTGTGTTGCGTTCAGTTGCGTTGTGTTGTGTTGTGTTGCGTTGCGTTGTGTTGTAATGTATTCTGTTGTGTTGTGTTGAGTTGCGTTGTGTTGTGTTGTTTGTGTTGTGTTGCGTGGTGTTGTGTTGTGTCCCCCCCCTCCCCGAGAACTTTTAGATATTTCGATATGCCATAATAACCTTCAAAACATTTCTCTACTGTAGACGACGTGCGATAAGGTGGTGAACCCGTGGGGATACTGCACCTGGGCTGTTTGGTCAAACGTCGGCAACGGTCAGATCCCAGCACCGCTCAGTGACGTCAACCCACTGACAGCCGGGAACAACGTCCATCTTGGGAACGAGATATTTGTCGTGCCAAAAGATGGCAGGTATGCTTTATGCCTTAGTCATGTACAGGTTCCAAGCTACCTCAACGGAGTTATTGGGAAGTGTGTGAATGAGCCTAAGCTGATCCAAGATAGACCGTATAACATAGATTTGGACTAGTACTCCATTTGACTGAAAAACTTTATCTGGGTTTTTGCGGGGTATGCCTAAACACCTCACCCGAACTCATCCGAACTCACCCGAACTCATCCGAACTCACCCGAACTCATCCGAGTCTGATATGCAATGTACATGGGGCAAGGGGTTTATGTGACACTCTGGATACATTCTCTATGCAATTATGAATAAAAAATATGCAGCAGGTCTTAAGTATTTACCAGTTTTTGCATGTTTCTTCGCTAGTTTCCAAGATAAGAAATACATTTGTATTTGAGGCTGAAAACACTTTGTGTACAGTTATTATAAGTTGATTGCTATAAATTTGTGCAATGCTGTAATCTATTATTTAAACAGTATCCATCACCTTATCGTCCTGTCGTCTGTCAAACTAAAAAAAAAGATATTAGCGGACCTAAGTGGACCCCAACAATGAGAATCCAATATGGCGGACAGACATTCTTTCTCTTCTTGCAGTGATCGGGGTAAAATGACAAAAACTGGCAAATACTTAAAACTGGCTGCATATTTTTTATTCATAATTGCATAGACAATATATCCAGAGCGTCACATAAAGTCCTTGTCCCGTGTACACTGCATATTAGACTCGGATGAGTTCGGATGAGTTCGGGTGAGGTGTTCAGGCATACCGGTTTTTGCGTGTTCCATTTACTGAAATGATTCTCTGTTTAAGTTTCCGTTTTGATGACTGGCCGGTATAAGGGTAAGAATTTTTTGCTAACTGCTCGGTTGTCCACCCCATCCCCTCCCAGCCTGTCGCACGTGTGGCAGTTAGAGCGGGGAGGCCGGTGGCACGGTTGGGACACGGTGGGACGGCCCGCCAACGGGAGCGCCGCGTCACTACCCACAATCCTCCAAGATGAGGAGTACGGTGGCTGGTGGGAAGTGTTCGTCATCAACTCTAATGACAAAGTAAGATGACTTCTATCAGTTCCAACGACTTTTACTGCAAACCATATCACGAGCTCAATACAAACGTTACTCAAGCAACTGGATTCTGTTCAGTCAATGACGAAATACAGCGGATGCTGTCTGAAACGCCTGGCCATTTACACAACTTATCCAGTTACCTCATTACCTGGATGTCTAACCTTCATCGAAGCATAAGCAAGTGGGTTTTGTGAATCATGAATTCATGATCATGACGCCTCAAACAACTACTGACTCGTAGTTTTCGGTTGTCGTTTCACAGGTTGACGAAGTGTTACAAAATAAGACAATGGATTTGTCTCCACGGGACATGAAGTCAGGCACCGCCCTGACCGTGAGCTGGGCGGTTCCTTCCGACCAGGCCACCGCGCGGGACTGGATCGGGATCTACCAGTCAGGCGCTGATGACGACACGTACCTGGACTACAGGTCGGTAACTATGGCAACCAGTCAGTTCCAGTTTACAATCGTAATCATGCAAAGGGGGAAAAAGTCACCAACACATCACTAGCTTGATCATTTCTTCTGGCATTGTTCTTACGTGGGTACCATCTTCGGTAGTTACCGCTGTCTCTCTTAATACCACGGAAAGCAAGCAAAAATGGTGACCACAGAGGGTGGTAAGCAAGCGACCAGGGCGAGCTAGTGGCAACTACAGAAGATGGTACCCAGCCTATCATTGCTCCATCTCTTACAACGTTAAACAAGAGTTCCACGACCTCATATCTCCATGAACAATTCTATACGTTTAGTCATCAACATCTTTATCTAACTTACACATGTTGCAATATTGACAGTCCTATAATTTTCCAATTAGATGAATTATGGTGTTTTTGCATTAATTATGTAAATTAGGAATTTATTTGCATAATTGGTATCTGTTGATGCTCCACTTTCCATAAACTACATGTTACATGTATTTGAGTCTGATAATGAAAAACACTGCAAATATAGATTGTCCTCATTAGCTATGCAAATTAAGTCACAATTAGCATAATTTGCACTACATTATGTATATCTCTGTCTAAGCTACCTGTATACTAAGTATCATATTGACAGTCCTATAATTTTCCAATTAGATGAGATATGGTGTTTTGCATTAATTATGCAAATTAGGAATTTATTTGCATAATTGGTATCTGTTGATGATCCACTTTCCATAAACTACATACGTTACATGTATTTGAGTCTGATAATGGAAAACACTGCAAATATAGATTTTCCAAATTAGCTATGCAAATTAAGTCCCGATTAGCATAATTTGCACTTCATTGTTTATATCTCTATCTAAGCTACCTGCATACTAAATATCATGGAAATCCGTTGTTCCTTTGTTCAGTTATTCTCCTTAGAAGATTTTCACAAAAACGCCCCTGCAGTTCCAGAGGAAGCTGCTAGGGGACCCAAACCTACACCACTTCTTTATTACATCACAAGCTATCTGCCACCTAAAAATCAAGACCACAGCACATCCAGGTCAAAAGATACAAAAATTGAAGTTCTGCTGCAGTACCAAGGTCACATACCAGGGGGCCCAAAATCGACCTTGAACTTTGGCTTAACAACACCTGCCCACATACCAAATATCATCGTAATCCATCAAGAGGTTCTTGAGTTATGCTGACTACAGTAGTGCGGAAACACAAACAGACAAACACACACACAGACACACTCAAAACTATATCTCCATTTTTCATGGAGATAATTAATAATCAAGGAAACATGTTCTCAGGTACGTCCAGGGCAAGCTGAACCCGACCCATGACATCGTTCCCAAGGGCTCTGTGAACATGACTCTGTACCTCCCGACGGGAAACTACCAAGCTCGATATCTGGTGAACAAGAAGTTTGTCAGCGTCATGGCAACAGGTAAGTGGAGTACAGAAGTTATCCACAAGCCAGAAACTATTGAGGGGATGTAAGGTCAACAATTCATGAAAGTGTTTTACTTCTCTTGCGGTTTTGTTTCTAGTTTAAGTTAACCTTCCCGTGTAATGTGTTCTCTCTGCAACTTCTCGTTGCAAATATTCATATTTCTCTAACGAATCTTTCTGGCCAGCCTCACTATTCTATCTATGGAGTTCTGTCTTCTAGCATTTTCTAAAGAACTATATTGTACTAAACGTTCGGTCTTTCAACTGGGTAAGACTTTACGTTTCTGTTTAGTCAGTACCAACAATGACGCAACTTTGTCTTTGATACATCACATATCTTGTATTGAAATCACATTGTTCCGTGTGTAGATTTTGGTATCACGGACAGTTCCAATGGCACTCAGTGGGAGCAGACATACCGGGGGTTCGCCGTCGGACTGGGAGCGGATGGAGACAAGTTCCTGAAGTGTGTGGATGATGGAGAACAGAGTCAACAGACCATCAACAAGATGGAGGACGCATGGCAAGCTTTCGAGCAGGGCAAGGTATGATGTTTGAGTATTTCTTTCATTTGTGGTTGTGTAGAAAAAGAATGAGTAATAATTCGTATCTACTTAAGGCTTAATTGATCTTTTCCTCCCGGCACTGCACACCTGGGACATTGTTTTTCTCCACACTGTCTTTCAGATAGTAGAGGGGCTACAGTTGTTTGGCCAGGCGCTGAAGGACCTGTACGCAGCCTTGGTGCAGTGTGGCGAGACTCAACTGGCACAGGCTGTGCTGCTGTTCATCGAGGATCTACTAGAGTGCGCTTTATCAAGGTGCGATGAAATTTCCTTCCCCCCAGGATATCTAGCAGGGAACGAGAATATGGTAGCTAAAGCCCCTATCTCATCCGACCCGCGGCACGTTGGCGACCTTGCTGCGACGGAGCGATTTGACAGCGCGCTCTACGAATTTCATCGATAAAAAATATTTTTACGCTTTGTGTGTTTTATATGATATTCCCAATATAAAGTCAAATTTAGCACAAATCCAATTCAGGACTAATCAGATATACATCACGTTAGGTAGCGCGTGTGGCTTTGTTGCCCAATCCATTTGTTATAGGGCCTGTCGGTGCTATATAAAACATCACAAGCTGTCACAACAGAACGCATTTCTTATGTTTTCAATGACGTTAATATGCCTTTTGTCAAATAAGTCAAAGGTATCTCGAGCTTTGTCGTTAATCAATTGAAATCCATTGAAAGACAGGCACAAGGGAGGCAACAAGAGACTCGAAAAGGACATACAAATATGATGTCCAAAATTAAGTGGCATTGATATTCTCAGTATCAAAGGCGTAATTAGTCGTGCCTCATACGCAAGAGCAAATTGCACTGGCCACCTTTGGCCTTATCATTCACCCCTGAGTACCGGGTATTGTCCCTCTGGCTCTGCGGGTCAATTGATTCATGCTAAGACGTCATGGTGACGGAATTGGCAGGCCACCAGCTTTTATAACCGCTCAGTTGTGATTGGAGGAAAGTAAAGCCCAGGTTACACGAAGCCGAACACGGCCTCCCGACCTTCCCCGGACCATGGTTAGGTGTGATTCGGGAGTGATTCGGCTGGTGTTCGGCTCAGTCGGCTGGCCGTTCGTCTCGGTCGGCCGGTACCGGTGTTTGGCTCGGCCTGTCGAATGTTTAAAAGATTCTAAAACATTCGGCTCTGGTCGGGAGGTCTGGAATGGGTCGACTGGGGGTCGGTTGGTGTTCGGCGTGGTCGGCTCGCGTTCGGCTGGTGTTTGGGAGTAAGTCAGCAGTAAAATTGCACGCCATAGCCACTGCTGACTTACTCCCAACTAGTTTCCAACCTACCCATGGCTCAACCCACGGCCGTAGACAAATCTCTGCTAACTCATTTCCAACCAAACTGACTGTCGACTACTACCAAAACGTGGGCGACCTTCACTCGACCAAAAACAAGAACACTAAAAGCCGTAATCAAGCTAACCGTGATCCGAATTTGATCTCTCTGTGATGTTAACAACAAAGAAGAGTGGATTATTTTGATTAAAAACAAAAATGACCACACTTTTGAAAGTCACTGAATGTGTCCATTTCAATTCGGGGCGGGTTAGCAATCGGTCGGGAATTAGTCAGGAGAAATTCGGCAGTCTGTGGCTAGAGGTCGAGATGGTTGGGAGTAGGTTAGAAAGCTGTCAGGGCTCAGTCGGGAGTAAGTCATTTACTGGTGGTTAGGAGATGGTTGGGACATGTTTGGCGCATGTTCGGCGCCAAAGATAGGAGTGGCCTAAAACTGGTCAGACTGTTTCCGAACTTCAGTTTTCGGGAGCGATGTTCGGCTGTGTGTAACCTGGACATAAAGCGGACACCCACGCGTTCTGTCAGGACGTGGTCATGGCCGTGGGCAAAGAAAATTAACCAAAGCGTTTTTTGCCACAGGTGTGAATACTTCATCATAGACACGGCAGAGGAGGTGGAGATTTGGTACAAGGGCTCGCACGAGATCTACGGGGACATCCGGGCCGCGCAGAACAACTTCCGAGTCCTGCAGGCGTACGTGCAGGGGGGGTATGTGGTGGGGAGGGTGGTGCACACCTGCGTTAACCTCCAGGACACCAGAGCATGAGACATCCTATCCAGGAAAGATGGCGCTTACATCACACAAGAACTGAATTGCATAAAGTGTTTGGATTGCCGAGGGTCAGTTCGCACGTGGTGTACATTGCATGCGTCAGAGTCAGGAAAATTGCACTTGACCCCGAGAAACCTACGTTTTCACACAAAAACAGTGACAGATGTTAACTCCTACACTATGTAACCCCGTTAGTCTTCTTAAGTGACAGCAGACATACAACCACATCCGCTCCTCTGACATCCCCCCATCCTCCAACAGACAAAGAGCAATCAAACAAACAGACGATCACTCCTTATTCGTCCCGTACCATCGCCAACCAATAACCGCCCATACCTTGACGTCGTCTTCGGTCGTTCTGATTGATGTTTTTGATGTTCATATGTCGACAACAAGACACTCTCTTTAGGGAATCCGATAAAGGACGTCATCGGGAAATTCTTCGTTCCTTTGTTGAAGCTATATATATATAGCAGAACAGTGTAAAAGGAAGAAGAAGAAAGAATGTAGACGAAATGAATTCTTGTGCAAACTAAAGGGTTTTGAATCGAAGAAGCACTTTGCTTTCCGTGATAATCTTGGTTGACGTGGTCAGCATTCTATTCTTGTTACAACCCAACCTATCCTATTCAGGGCCAATCAGGGGCAAGGGAAATATACTGCTTTGCTACATTGAATTGTGTCCTGGCTCTTGGCCTGTATTCTTCTGTAACCTCTTCTCACTTCTGGTTTATGGGAACGAACACGTCTGCCCTCAGACCTGTTTCTTCAATTCAGTTATTTATTAACTACCTTCACCTAGAAGGTTATGTTTTCGTCAGCGTTCGTCTGTGTGTGTGTGTGTGTGTGTGTGTGTGTTTGTGTGTTTGTGTGTGTGTCGGTGTGTGTGTTTGTGAACACGACAATATTATAACTCGAGAATGCCTGGATGGCTTGTCTTCATACTTGGTCTGTGGGTAGGTCTTTTGAGACCTCGAAATGATTAAATTGGGCCCCACTAGTGGCTTGCTATGGTACTTCAGCGGAACTTCCGGGTTTGATATCTCGTTTCTGGACATACTATGGTCATGATTTTTGAGTGGTAGCCGTTTTGATGTCCACCTAGCACGTAACGAGAGAATCCGGGAACAACGTATGTTTGATTCTTTTTATTGAACTTTATTTTACATAAAATACATAACATATAGTCATATACAATACATCATATGTAAAAAAAGAATGCATTAGAACGTAAAGAGATATTTATTGATGTGAATTTCGTCCATTACTCTGCATTGTACTATCAACTCTTGTGCAGGCACTCCCTTCTTTGTCCAACATACGCGTCTATTATAGACAATTTGCGTCCAATATGACCTTTCCACAACGATCCTCTGACCAATTGTTGTTTATAGCTCTGACGTGTCTTCTCGGACATAATATGTTGATTTCGTTTGTATCTCCTTGATTTCCTGAATCCTGAGGGCCCTGTCATGTGAACGCCCACGGTCCCCTGTCGACATGTCCATGATAACTTGTTTTAAATGTCGACGTCACTACTGACGTCGGGAATCAGGCCTGTCAATCGCCAATCTATATTTGACACGCAATGCCGGAGGGCGTGTCTGCTGTAATAAGTACGTATAAAGCAGGCTGCAGCCAGCGGCGACACCACACTCACCACATCACGCTCTTCTCGTCGCGCCCGACCAATAGCTCAACCGCTGAGATGGCATCGCGACTGGCCCTGGCTCTTCTACTCGGACTCGTCATCGCCGCTTTTCCAGGTAAGTAACACGCCGTCGTGAAGCAGGTTTGTTGTTTATAGCTGATTTTGTACAACTTTCCCCACCTCTCTCTATAGCTAGAGTAAATGGTTGTAATGCTAGAGCGGTCCAGCTACTAGTACTAAGTTTTTCGAAGTTGATCTGAATCTTTCTCGTCTTCTCCACAAGTTATACCTAGATTCGCATTTTCGTTCACAAATAGGGTACCACTAGACATGTTAGTCGCAGGCCGTCACAGCTGAAAAGTTTTGGGTGGACATTGGGAAACGAAGCAAAGGTACATGTATAGGCGGATACTGGCGGTGGGTTATTGAGTCAGGCGACATGTACATGTACATTATCTCCAATTGCAGATCTATCGGTGGCAAAGTAGTATCAAAAGGGCTAACAAGTGGCTTTTGGTACTGGGCGGCGCCCTTTTCATGCTGCCTTGCCACCGATCGATCTGCTTGGAGATGAACTGGAGGTAGAATAGCCTCCTTTGCAGCACCGACGTTTAATTTCGGGGGGGGGGAGGTGGTAGCGTTGTTTCGCGATTTTCAAGTTATCGGGACCAGGTTCTTTAACTGAGGAAATCGTATTGCCGCAAAAACGTCCGTCGGCGCCGCCCGGGAGGCCTGCATGTGGGAGCACGTGGAAGAAACGCGTGCCTAAATATATATAAACTGATTACAAGCATGGAAAGGCAAGAATAAGCGATAGGACAGTTTAGAAAATGACACCTTAATTCATGTAGTAGAAACGTTGCGCACTTGCAAACATTTACAGCTACAACATACAGCAATCTCTATCAAACTTACTACGCTGGCTAATAAATGGTAAACATATGAAGCCATGTATGGCATGTAGGGAGACATATTTGCCAGGGGAGTTTGGTCACCATAGGATACCATATCCCCACACAGCTGGAAATAACACCATTGCCGCGGGCTCACTTAGCGTCCTCAGCAGGTTCTACGTTTCTAAAACGTGCTATTTGTGCCGACTTCTACTATCCAGAACTCCTTAGGGCCATGTCACACATGTGCGTATATTAGAGTGCGCACGAGTTGCGCATTAACATTTTTTAGGTTTAAGTAAAGTTTTCGGGGAGGAAAGTGCTTTCTGCGTTAACTCACCGCTGTGCAGCCTAGTTATCGAAGCAAGGAAATGACTTCTTGGGCTGCAAACCTAAGGCCACACCAACTTAATCTTATGGATGACATCCGCGCGCGCATTGATTTTCGCCTGTTGTCACCAAAAAAAAAAAAAAAATCACCTACTCCAAGGCTACACAGAACTCCGGAACTTGCCGACTTAGATTGCTGCAAAAGGCTAGCATTGTGCCGGCTTATCGGGAAACTGGGGGCGTATGTGGATTGGTATGCCATCGATGTTGGCTAGGGGGATTTTGCGTTTGCACAGTTGTACGAGAGGATCGCGGCGGCCAGCGAGTATCGTCCAGACAATTTCAAACACGACCTATCCAGAGTGGCTCTCACACGTTTCTTTTGCAACAATGAGAGACATGGAAGAGGAATTGAGGGATTGGCAGAGGGATTTGTGAGCGTAAACCATGGAATGCTTAATATGGAGTTCAATGCCATGTATGTTGAAACTGCCCTTCTGGGTGTATATGAGTATTCTCATCACAGTCATATATCATCCACAGTCCTTGGAGCCAAATACCTTCTAATAGTCTGCTATGATGAACAAGACAACCTACATGTACTTCCAAGCAGAGGAGTGGGTCCGGCAGGTTTTTGACGTGTTTTTAGGCGTTTTTGTCGGGCTTTCTACTTTGTCATGGTATTTTTGTCTCTATTTACAAAAATACCATGACAAAGTAGAAAGCCCGACAAAAACGCCTAAAAACACGCCAAAAACCTGCCGGACCCACTCCTCTGCTTGGAGAGTACCTACATGTACCTCCTACAAATAAACTGTGTTCTGTGGTTCAATTCCCAATACCAGCTTTGTACTAGTAGCCCTGTGGTTTAGCAGCATTTTTTTTGCAGGATTTTTCTTTTTTTCGCCCGCGCGCATTAGTTTTGGGGTCTCCAGAGGATGTCATCCATAAAATCAAGTTGGTGTGGCCTAATCTAGACCCAAAAATGTTAATGCGCAACTCATGCGGACTTGAATATACGGACAAGTGTGATAGGGCCTTTAGGAAGGACTGCTGGAGGCTTAACACACAGTACATGTACAATAGAGTAGATGGTAGGTGTAGAGGGTCGCATGAACCGTGATAACAGGCGGAGCTAAAGCCCCGGTCACACATAGCCGACCATGGCCTCCCGAACACTCTCAACTTTCCCCCAAACCATGGCTAAGAGTACCGTTAAAAGGCATCCGGGGCTTGGTCAGGAGTAAGTCACGTACTGGTTGTCAAATGGCTGGGGAATAGTTGGGACATGGTTGTCATCAAAAGGTAGGCGTGGTCTAAACTTTGGCTGGTCAGACTGCTCCCGACTACCGCCAACCTTGTTTGGCTAGCGGTCGAGGGAAGGTCCTGAAGCAGCTCACGCCGGCGTACCCGGTCAGAGGGGCTCGTTTCTGGTAAATGTGCAAAATGAAGCGATATCTAGGTTCGATCAGAAATGGATCAGCTTATTTGTTTATATAAGCACATCTACCTTATATTTATGGTTTAAGCAAATGTCTCCATTTGTGATCGCGAAAAAAGGACAGTCTATTTATCATAAGAACTTTATTTATTTCATTTTATTTAAGAACTTTAACCCTTTTGTGTGACTTGCGTTACCGATAACGGACAAAACGGAACGCTTTGGCATTTTTCTTCACAAGAATTTACAATTTTGGCTCCATCTTTTGAAAATGATAGGAAGTACGCATTGACATTTAAAAACAGGAAAGCTCTCTTAGTCTTACACCAACTCACTTATGAATTACGCAGAAACCATCAAATAAAAGAACGATACAGTCATTAACGTTACCGTAAAACAATCTGTTCAGCGAGTTGGGTTATAAATGACAGCAAACACTCATTTTTGTTCCTTTAGAAAGCCAGAAAAATGTTAAAACGTAAAAAATCAGCTATTTCCTGTCTTATATGCGGCGAATCTAGATAGCTGATATCATGACCGTCTTACTTAAATGGTATTGGATGTTACTGAATTTGGCGACAGGCGGCATTAACCACCTTACACAGTGTACAACTTACAAGGACAGTGACGGGAGCGATCCTACTTGATCTGTCTTGAGGGCCTAGATGGCCCATGTCTTCTCCGGCGACAGCCACTGTTTAGTGGGAACAATCCCAGCCATGGCTATAATTTCTTCCAAGCCCTCAACCAATACTACATGTTTTCGTGAAACATGATAAATGTTGTGGGATTATTTTAAAAGAAAACGTTGGTGGCCGTAATTTGGCTCGTTCAGCGACCATAAATATGAATGTCAGCAAATTTGGTGGAGATCTACGGTAGCCCTCTAACCGTCTTTGGTGATCGCTGAGCGCTCATTGTGCGATCCTCGGGCGACCTGTGCGATAGCTGAGCGCTTGTTCGGAGACCGCGTATCTCAGGTTATATATACATATAATATAAAGTTTGTCATGTAACGTGTTCGAGCACCTTGAACACTCGTCAATAAGTGTTACTATATATTTTGTTTTATCTTAGAAATTCTCTGATTTAAGGTAGTCGTTGGAGATAGTTAAATGTGTCATGTGTATTCATTCAAATGGTATCACCCACGGCTTTAATTGAAATTGATCAATGAGGAGAAAGTATGACATGACAACAGAATTCACACAAAAATTCAAAATACATTTCTTATTGAAATTCATGAAGAGGAAGAAGAACTTTCTTGCGCAACAATTGTAACGGGTACAATGTATGGCAATTTGTAGATACATTTCATGTGAACTATCGTATTCTCTTCTACTCTAGGAGAGGCGCAAGAAACTCTCCCCGGAAACTCCGGGCAGCTCCTGGTACGTAAACGCTTCTATCGTAGTACGAATCACCAGGTATGAATCAGTCCATGTGTGTTGGACTGACTCCGATCTTCATAATTACATGTACGTTTACCTTCACGGAAGAAAAACATGTTGTCTTCGCTCCGTATCTTCTTCATACTCTTCTTCTTCATTTCCAAACAAACAGTACAGGAGGTCCTGTGGTGTTCCATTACAACTACAGTATGTAGCAAGTGGCAGGACAACGTACATGAATGTGTTTGAGTAGTTAGTTTGTCAGGCAGGACCACGTGAAGGTAAACATTATGCATTTGCTTGCAGATGTTACCTTTCTAGTTCAAGTTTATTCCCTTCACGTAACGGTATCATTGGTGTTGTTGTTCTTTAAAGCACCATGGAGGACATTTTGCTGGAATTGAAAAAGACAAGTCATATTCTCCACATCTCACAGTATTGAGTTCTACTTACATCTATAAGCACGCAGAAAACAACCCATGCAGATCCGCCTATTCTTAAAACATCATTTTATTTTAAAAAAAACAGCCAATATTCTAGTTCTTTCCGCGTCAACAAACGGGTTGTGTTTTTGACACTTCAATTCGCTGCAGACTTACACGTCTTGAAAAGATCCTTGATTGAAAAGAACATTGACGTCTAAGCTCGGAGAAAACAATGCACGTGATGAGTACGTAGGCGACAGCTGTCGGACGCACCGGCTTTTAGAACCTATTTTAGAGGGTTTTTAGAATCGATAAAAGAGATCATGTAAAAGGTTATTTTCTTATTACAGGGAACGACAAGTGATGAGCCTCTACCAGTCAGTCTGGAAGGACACATCGAGCTGAGTAAGCGCACTTGGACCCTTCCAGAAGCACGAAAATGTAAGGAACCCGTGTTTTGCTGTGTGAAACAACATGATTACTGTACATCTTCCTTTCTTTCTGCCTGTTTGTCTGCCTGTCTGTCCGTTTGCTTTTGTATCTTTCTGTTTTTCTGTTTCCTTTCTTTCTTTCTTTCATTCTTTCTTTCTTTCTTCGCAATTGGACGTTTTTTATGCAGAATATTCATCAATTAAAACTGATCACTGATGTACGAGTTACCCGAAGCTGTCAGTCCCTTTGTGTTCAAATCGCCTGACATCCTGCGTCATATTTCCTTCCTGCCTCCTTATGTTCAATTGGTCCGAATTCCTGTTTGTTTGGCATGCAATCAGACGAGTTTCCACTCAAGGCTGTTAATATCAGAACACTTCCTGTAAAGACTTCTTTAGAGACATCCTCTTGATCTTCATGAGCATGTTTCCTTTATGAATATATTTCCTTTTGACCTTTATGAATATGTTCCCAATGACTGTGATCAACTCCGTTTGTTCCAGGCCGTAACCAGTACTGCTGCATGCGGCGCTGCGCGGGGGACTACTACCCCTTCATCATCGGCGTCTACCACGTCAAGGGCGGCGGCCGCGGCAACCACCGGGGCTGCTGGTGCTACCGCCTGCCGTTCTAGGCCACCAGGAGGCACTTGACAGTGCAGAAGAAATGTCCCCTAAGGAAGTAATGATATGGAAAAGTTCTTAATTCCTCGTCCGAACATAGCGGCGGAATAGAAATAATATTCCTACTACGCAAGATGTTAATAAAAAGCATGAACCTCTTTAATGTGACAAAACGAATTGCAACATTACATGCTATCGGATTTAAAGTCAAGTTTACATTGGTTGTTATGATGTTTTCATGGGGAACGGAAACTGTCTCAATAAAGGGCATATTGACAAACACGGAACTCTCTGATATCGTCACTGAAAACAATTCACACTGAAAACTGAAAAAGCACCATTCATTGTTGCATGCAGTTTCAGCATTGTAATTCCGCCTTGCGAGCGTATTATTTGTTCTCAAAATAGATGGTTATTTGGTTTGCATGACAAGCAATCGTCTGCACTTATTCTGGAGTCACATGTTGCCCGTGTTCTCCGGGGCCCAGTCGTTTCTGTGGCGGTGGAGTTTGAGGAGATCTGAACAGTGCGGGTAGATTACAGTTAGATTCAACCGTTCTTCTCTTCTAGGACCCATAACTGGTCACATAACAGGCACACCGCACTTAGTCGTTACACACCAGTTACTGCAATCCCGGTGACGACTGGGGAGGGAGACGATATGAAGAGATCAAGGAAGACGAAACTACTACAAAAAGACAATAGCGAGCACATAAAAAAAACTATAATCAGCACACCAACATATATCTTATAATCACCCACACCTCTTCACATGTATGCGTGCACATAATGCATTGTCTTGTCCTTTACTACAGACTCGGCTTCATTTTAAGATCATGAAATATCAAACCATACACCATAAAACATCCATATAACAGCTCCAGAAAGCATCGAGCTGAATGATAAAGGAATAGACATGAGTTCAACGGCTCTTATCCTGTAATCCCACAACCAAAGAAGAAGTGCGTCGTAGGACCCTTGCAGCACAACATTTGAAGCTGAAGGTGAAGGGAACGCCTGCCCCATGGCTAACTAAGGAACTACGAGAGCTTATTTTTCTCAGGGACCACATGTTTAGAAATGCCAAACGTTCAGGTAACTCCCAAGACATGGCTGAATAGCTGAATATAAGTCAATGAAAAAACGCATAAACTAATTATGCCGCGAGGCTAAAAAGATCATGCCACAAATTCAATCACACAAGGGTCTAAGGAAGGGCAAACAGGACTGTGGAAGGCCATTCGAAATCTGCTACCAAGAAAAACACAAAACACTATTACTTGTATACAACACAACGGTGAGAATAATACCGACAAGACAGGTATAGTAGAAGGTTTAAATAATTTCTTTCGTAAAGTCATCAATGACTTGTACCATTCGATCTCAAGTATTGTTCACCAACTCTCCCCCATGCAGTATGTCAAAAAAGCACTTTTGCTTTCAGCCGTATCACAGACGCTTTCGTCATAAACCAATTATCTACGCTTAAAGTACGAAAAGTCACGAGACTTGACAGTATTGATAATAAAAGTGGGACCGCATATTCTTGGTCCTCCCCTCACAAAATTATTCAATAACTCGGTGCTTGATCACAGCGTGGTTTTGCAAAAGCTTCAACATTACGGGGTTGATGATATGGCTTGCAAATGGTTCTAAACCTACTTGAGCGGGAGGATACAACGTACGTGCCTAAACTCAGCAAGTCAGCATTATCCTCAGCAATCAATGTCGCCTGTGGAGTCCCACAAGAATCAAGTCTGGGCCCACTTCTATTTATCACATACATATTTTAATGACATACCCAATTGTATACAGTTCTGTAAGATAGCCATGCACGCTGACGACACGGTCATATACTTCTCGGCACGCAGCATCGACACACTCGAGCAGGCAATACAGAGTGACTCAGCCGGACTCGCTCAGTGGTTTTCTGCTAACAAGCTATCTTAAAATCCAACAAAATGTAAAACAAAGCTGGTAGGATAATCAAGGGCAAACGACATACACAATAAGCTACATCTCACTACTACTCTTGGCTAAGTTGATACCTTTTAATACCTCGGGTTCAGTATTGACAACAAGTTAAAGTGGCATATTCATATTGAACAGGTTAGAATGAAGTTAGCTCAAGTGATCGGTGTAATGAAATGACTAAAACTATATCTAAATAGACAAGCACTTCTCACAATCTACACCGTCCTATTCCTTCCATACATATAATGTTGCAGCACAGTATGGGACCAGGGGAGTAAAGGGAATCTGGGAAAATTGCAGAGACTTCAATGCAGAGCGGGGCGGGTGATATTGGAGTGCAATCGCTACACGTCTTCTGCGACCGTCTTGCACACACTTTGATGGACTCTAGTAGCCGACTTACACAAGAGAACCAAAGCTACACTAGCACTCAACGGCATGACCCCTCCCATCTTACTGCACTGTTCAGCCAACTCTCAGACATTCACACTCACAATACCCGCATCAGAGCGGCCTCCAACTACTTAAAGCGAAATCTGAACACAGAAACCAAGCCTTGTCGTGCTCTGGGGCGACTGAAATCGGCAAGAACACTTCAACTCTTCAAACGACTATACAGAGAAGAACATGTGATTTAAGATCCTTTTACTTCTCAATGAATCATTATGCTTTCTTCTTGTTTTCACTTGATAATATGATTTGACGTTTAAAGTGACCCACATTTTTGACACATGAGGTTTCTTATGATTTACAGATCGATATGCAAATTCCACTTCTTGTTATTTTACTTTTAAGTTTGGTTCATTGTTTTGATTCCCCGTCATTATGTTTTGACTCAATACTTCAGTTATTATCTAATCATGATTTCTTTTGTTTGATGAATAGTTATATTTTCAAGTTAATCTTTACTCCTGTATTATTTGTTGCTATTCGACATTTTTATTGTTGCTATGTATTTCTATGTAAGGGTTTGAACCCCCCAGGAATCTTTGAAAAGGGGATATGTATTTCTAAACTAAAACTAAATGAACAAGGAAAGACAGCAAAACTGGAAAGGTAGCCCAACAAACCACTGCTCTGTTTATTCTTGCTCAAACACATTCGGCATATATATATGGTGACCAGCCCCTGTCCACCCACTTGCTAGTATGATCAGAATGTGTAAAATGTATCCTTTCCGTATGTAAATCCTTACAATTTCTTGTCCAATAACAGACGTTTTCATTCTAATAACTGGATCTTAAAGTATTCACCATTTGTTAATTCTGCAAAATCCACATATCTGCGAAGGTGTACGGGCAACCCGTATCAAAGCGTGTCATTCTCTTGTGTCAAAGCCCGCATGCGCAAGGAGGAACATATTCTGTCACAAAGAGACAATTAAGCAAGTCGTCTTGACGTACATCCTGAGACGACTTGCACAATTGGGCTTAATGGGATTACGCATGTGGGATACTTCGGTCACTGCATAGAATAGTTTGTTCAGCAACTTATTTTCGTGCCTTAGATGTGTTGTATAAGCACCCAATCTGGTACAAAAGAATCCCGTCCTCTCCGTCCCCAAAAACCATTTGTCTTGTTAGTTGAATGGTAGCCGTATGGGAAATCATTTTCATATAGTATCAGTGCATCACTGCAGTGGATGTTAACGAACCAGCCCATCGCACAATATCTTACGAATGAGGTTTTATGTAATGGATTTCACTCCAGCTCATAAACAGCAGCAATATCATGTGCGAAGGGTAAAAACATTTCCAGGTAAATATTTTCTAACACAACTTATAAAACAACGATATATACATTAAAATATGGTAAAGGCAAATCGACACGGAAAGGCAACACCTGTTCTTAACACTTTGAAACAGCGCTCTGTGAGAGGTCACTGAACTGCAGCCGACTCACCCCGAAAGGCGGTTGCATAAGAAGGCGCATTAATACACAAAGCGGAAAAGGTCCGCCATCCAAATCCTACAGTCTAAAAGCCGACATATTTCTACACCACACAGCACAGTTTACACATGAATGCCTCTCAAATGCGACTTTCTACCCAGTCTTCAAGACTGTTTTGGCCGCACTACATTTTGTACCCGCACAGTATTGAGAAATACTGTGTTCTGCGACCTTGAACAGGGGACCTCTGGCATTACGTCCCACCCAAGAGGATGTCCCTAACCGAACTCCTTTTCGTCTAGTGATGAAATAGGTGCAAAGTGCTTTTCCTAAGGGCACAACATTTGGGGTCTGCTAATATGAGAATGTGTTTAATAGCTGAGAGAATTCTACTCACATACCTATCGACCACATACACTTTTCTAGACCACCTACTCAATGTTACTCGTAAATATCCTCAGACGTTTGTCTCGGACCTGGTGCGATACAAGGAAGGGGAACTGTATCGCCTTTCTTGTTCCAGTAATGCAGTCAATCTCACAACCTCTTTCCTCAGTCGAACGATTTCCCTTCCACGTGCCTTTGCCCGCATCGTTTCCGCACGAAGTTCATCGTCTCTGGCTTGCAGCCGCGATGTCAGGTCAGCTACAAGACCTTCCCCAACGTTAACAACGTCGTCGTCTTTATCCCCTCCAAATGTGAACAGTCCTGATTCTGACGACACTTCGTCCGAGGATCGCGAGACCGCAGGAGACATGGCGAAAAACTGAGAAAAATCGCCTGAAGGCGCAATTTCGGGTGATGACAGTGTGGATTCTTGTCCCAGCGTTTCACATGCCCCGGTTTGTTTTCGAAGCTGTGAAATCTGCTGTAACAAGGCCCGTTTCTCCAGTTTATGTCGGTCCTCTTCTACACTAACCTTGTCGTGCATTTCTTTCATTCGTGACCGCAGCATGGCGAAAGACGCTTGCAGTTTTTTCTTGCTTTCTGCTTCCTTGGCAAGTTTTATTCTTAAATCGTTTATCTCCCGTGTCTGTTCGATGTACCTGCCCCGTTCTCGTTGCAGGTCTTCTTCAGCTGCGTGTAGCTTAGACTGCAGGTCTGCAGTGATTTGCTGTACGCGAGGACTTTGCCGCCATTCCTGTCCAACTGCCACGGGTCTGCCTGGTGTGGTGTGCGTCTGGTGTCCCATCGATTCGTATTCTGCCATTTTCCCGTGGCTGGTGAAGAGATTTGGTTGACTGACACTAAGTCCTCCCTTGTCATGGGCTCCTACTTTGCCTTGTGGCATTCTGTGTGTGTTTTTCACTGTTTCCGCATCTTCAAATGAAAGACTTCTCCGTGCAGAGCTGTGGGTCATTCCTTCTTTACCTTCGTTCAACGTCTCCAGTGACATGTGTCGCCGCCCTGTGGTATTGTTCGCAGTGTGTAAACCATTTGTAAAGGTGCTTTCTGTTAGCTCGGCATCAAACCTTTCATCCGCCTCTTGTAGCATTTTCTGGAGAAAAGCTACTTCTTCTTCCAACTCCTTTTTCTGCACATCTTTTTCTTCCTGAACCTGTCTCAAGGACGCAATATCCTCCTGCAGGCTCCTGTTTTGATCGCTTTCATGTTTCAGGCGATTTTCTGTCTCCTTTAACAATGCCCGCATGGTGGCCAGTTCGCCCAAATGGACCGGGGTGGTTGCGGTAACTTTCAAAGACACATTCTTCTCGTACTTGTCTTTTATCGCAGTGAGTTCCTCGTGCATGATTTTGCTTCGCTCTCTTTCCTTACGAAGGTGATCTTCCACCGCCCCCTGGAGATGATGGGAAGAGGTAGATCCCTGTTCCGCCCTTCTCAGCCATTCCTCGACCGCATCTTTCTGCAGCATCTCCGTGTGCCCCTCCTCCTCGGGACTTCCCCCACACTTGCTCTGCAGTAAGACTTGCCGTGATGAGCCTACCGTGTCTCCTACCTTCTGTTCATCTTTTGCTAAACTTTCTAGCTTCATTTCCGTGTCCCTCAGCTGCTGACGGAGAGTCCGGACGACTACCTTGTCTCTGCCGAGCCTGTTCAGTGCACTGTGTGCGGAGGACAGTTGTTCGCTGAGCTGGTGGATGTTCAATGATAGCATCGGCCAGAACAGTCCGGCAGCCGGCCGGGATCTGCAAAGTTATCAGACATGGCAGGATAAACAAACAACGTAGTTTCAATTTAGGTACATCTTCAGCATACCCAAGTAAATGTAGACTTCGTTGTTTCAGTTATGAAGAAGGTCAAAGCTATAGACATAAAGAGTGCGTCGGTACAAAAAAATACAAAATCCTGCATGTCATTCGTAGAGGGGTCTGCTACAGGTATTTGGTCTTCAATGATTCACCATAGCAGTTTGATTGACCGTTACGATTGGCTGACTTTTGCGAGAGATTTCATATCTTTATGGCTGTATCGTTTTATTATTTATATCTTGTGTTAGTTTTACTTACTGGTCTGTTATGTTTGGTTATAACAACCACCTGTATTACTCCAATAGTTAAAATTTACCTGATAGCGATGCTGTCGATACTTCTTTCAAGTATGCTGATTTCACCCGCGACCCTTTCTATATCAGCCAACAGTAAGGCCCCATCTTCGTCACGTGACGTGTTGTCAACAACCTGCTGCACACATTTCTGTGACGTAGACATCTTTGAGCGGTCAGTTCCCAGGTTACCGCGGTCCGAAAACTGTGGGGAACAAGAAATATTTAAATCTAAATTGCCAACGAAATTCTAAGGAGACGCTAAACCCTTAAACTTGATAAATGTAAAAAGGAAAAAAGTGCAGGACAGATTAGAATGTTATAACGATATGAATTCAACATGTTTTCCCAACCCTATCATGGTATCTATTTTTACAAGAACCTTTAAACAGAATATAGACATTTCCTATCCTACCTTGCGGCCATCTGTTCCCCTCTCTTGATGGTGACTGAGCTCTGGTACAGAGAAAAACCGATGCATTTTGCCTGTCATCCAAGAAAACGTAAAACTATCAGAAACTGCGAGTGTTAAACAGTGTGTTACGAAACAAATACGTGTAATGAATTTTACGATGAAAGAAATCTCAAACGGTCAAACCCCTGCTTTATCAAATGTGTAATGTAGAGGTTGATTTAGTTTTACACAACCAACTCCATCACTGAATAAAAGATTAACAGCATTCACAATGAAGTACTTACGTCGGTAATTATGGTTCAACACACTACAGGTAACCACTACATGATAATACAAACTTTTCTTAATGTTATATTTGTAGGTTTCTCAACGCTACTAGTCTAACCCAATAAAAGAGTCATGTGCGTAGCTGTACATGGCTTTGATGATACCATTTCCAACAAATCAGCCTAACGTTATTTCAAAATCTGAAAACGGTAAATTAAAAAGAGAATATTATACTTTGTCACACTCTGCAACAATACATTAACATACACGGTATAGTTGAATAACTGTAAACTCGGTGCTCTGTGTTGTTGTAATCAAAGAAGTTAGTGTGGATATCTAACTATCCTGTAGACACCCGAATGGGTAGAGGAATAGCATACTGGTACAAAAATACAGCAAACCACGGTTGGGATTTCTTTTAAAACATGACCCACTTACAAACCTACAGGCAATGTTATTGCAATGTGGCCGATGCTTACATAAGCACTGATACTATAGAAGGCGTGTCGGATATTCGACTCTCCGTCCTAAATCAAATAACAGTCTTATACAACAGTCTACTAGATTGCCTAATTCCAGAAAACGACAGAATCGTGACGACCGGGACAGCCCAGCGCCTCCCACCCCACCCCAATTAATTATAAAGTGAACGCACATACACACGAACAACGTAACCACACTATTAACCCATGTTGACATAAGCTATCGTTTTTCCACACGAACTACTGCAATGGCAGGATGCCTCTGGCTCCCAATAGCAAGAGGGGGAGGGGCGAAATTAATCCGTTCTGGTTTAGTCACTGTCCTTGGTTTCCCACGTATGAAAAAGGCCTATTCTTTCAGGTAGAAGTCAATGATATTTCGTGATCCTTGGGGTAAGAGTAACGTCGACGTCAATGGATAATTTACTCTCGACGGAGGTCTGGAGAGATTAACCTTGGCACAAACCTTTCTGGACGAGCATTATTGAAATTTGAGATGTTTTCATGGTCAGGGTACTTCATAACCTCTTCTTTACTTCTTTGCCCGCCAGTAACCCTGTGAAACATGCTGTCAATATAGCAATATATAGGCAGTATGCTTTCGTTGCATTTAGCTTAATCGACTCCGTACCCTGTGAAAATAACACGACTTATGCTAATATTTACATAAGATTTGGCTAACCCAGAAAAGACTGCTGCAAGGCTTGTACTACGAATACTGCAAGTAAGACAGCATGTGAACAATGTAACGTCTCTCTGGATTTTAAGCAGCTAAGGACGCATACATATATAGATCATGTGGACATTGGTTCAGTGGTCTATAACACCAGCTGGAATTTCACCGTAATGCTAAAGTAAATCAACAATAAAACAATGCGGTATCCAAGTTTGTCGTCGGCTTTCTACCCGGACGTAACCTTAAGTCCCACTGTATAGGTCATAAATATTGTTTGTAACATGTAGTTTGGACGTGAAGATGCATTCAAAATGGCGTGAACTAGTCATTCGGAGATGAGAACTGTTATGTGTACGGTGATAAGTGTACAGTTGGGGGCGTACCTGCCCTTTCATCGACCTTTGAATCCAAACACTGGTACTGAACAATGCACTTACAATGGACACTTTAAACTAAATTTGACTTGTACTTTCTTAAAGTCATGGACTTCTATCAAAAGAGTTGGTATTTGAGCTTTCGCTGTACCTTTCTAGTAGTTGCAGCTCCCCGCTGTCTTTTCTGCCTTCCCTCGGGGATGTTGTTGTTGGTGCCCTACATGTACGCGTACCTAGTAGCGACACCTCAAAGGCAGGTGTAAGGAGAGAACTCAACGTAACAATTGTGTTTGAACACTTGATACATTGTTTGCTTATTGAGACCCGTTGTATTCGCACGGGCCGGTGGTGTGTCCATGTATGCTCAGGGCTTTTTTATTGGAGGGGGGGGGGGGGGGGGGGGGTCGCCTACTGACCAACTGTCGAATTGACATCATCTGAAAAATTCTGTCCGCGTTGTAAACGCGATCTTCATAGCATAAATTCTGTCCTGGACAGGTAATTAGTAAGATATGAAGTTTTGTCAGTGCTCCGGAATTTATTCTTTCCCTATGTTTCAACAGCAGCAGCTCTCTCGCAGCGAACACACACACACACACACACACACACACACACGTACGCAGACGTACGCAGACAACCCCTCCCCTCACCCACTCACTCACTCACGCACGCACGCACGCAGACGACCCCTCTCCCCACTCATTATTATCCCTATGAAAAATGGAAATTTGTTTTTGGCGTGTCTGTGTGTCTGTCTGTGTGTCTGTGTGTGTGTTTCCGGACTATTGTAGTCAGCATAACTCAAGAACCTCTGGATGGATTACAATGATATTTGGTATGTGGGCGGGTGTTGTGAAGCCAAAATTCAAGGTCGATTTTGGGCCCCCTGGTATGTGACCTTGGTACTGCAGCAGCACTTCAATTTTTGTATCTTTTGAGCTGGACGTACTATGGTCTTGATTTTTTGGTGGCAGATAGCTTGTGATGTAATTAAGAAATGGTGTAGGTTTGGGCCCCCTAGGAGCTTGCTCTGGAACTGCAGGGCCGTTATTGTGAAAATCTTCTAAGGAGAATATATGAACAAAGGAATAACGGATTTCCATGATATTTAGTATGCAAGGTAGCTTAGACTGAGATATACACAATGAAGTGCAAATTATGCTAATTGGGACTTAATTTGCCTAGATAATGAGGAAAATCTATATTTGCAGTGTTTTCCATTATAAGACTCAAATACATGTAACATATGTAGTTAATGGAAAGTGGAACATCAACAGATACCAATTATGAAAATAAATTCCTGATTTGCATAATTAATGCAAAAACATCGAAATTCATCAAATTGGAAAATTATAGGACTGTCAATATTGCAACTTGTGTAAGTTAGATAAAGTTGTTTATCATTAAGCATATATTATGTAAATGTGTAAGTCATTTGCATAAATAGTGTTGTTCATGGAGATATGAGGTCGCGGAACTCTTGTTTAACCCTGTCACAGTTGTGCGTATATACAAGCCCGCATGAGTTCCGTATCAACATATTTTTGGTTTCGGTTAAGTTTGCAGCCAAATAAGTGATTTCTTAGTTTCGATCACGAGGCTGCACAACGGTGGGTCAAAGTAGAAAACAACTTTTTCCCCGCAAACCTTACTGAAATCAAAAAAAAAATGTTAATGCGCAACTCATGCGCCCTTGAATATACGCACAAGTGTGACAGGGCCCTAAGTCAAGTGTTTGCGTCGGCAGTCTGACTCAGCAAATGTCAACACCTGCCGCCTCATCATGAACGGTTCAATCAAAACACTTAAAAGCATCGTCGCGTTGGAGCACCGCCTACGCTGTTCTATAACAGGCCTTCTTTCGTTAGAGCTTCCGTCATTGATTGGTTCATCGTGGTAAACAGTTTACGGTGTCTTTAACGGTCTAATTTGTGTCCTTCTATCGGGTAAGAAACATCGGTAGAAACATTGGGATAGAAATTTGGCTGTAAGACTTCCGATCTACTCTCCAAGTAGAGGGGGGGGCAAGATCGTGACCGTTTTATCATATGCCCCGTTTTTCGTCCGCTATCCCCGCCAACAGGGAGAGTATTCCGATCTAGCTTCGCGTTGAGTAAATTGTCGAATTAGATACCAAACTGCCGTCGACTATTTCAACCCCTTCGTGAACCTTGTGCAATTTCCACATTCCCCATAAATGTTTAACGGTCCTTTTGTGGCGTCGTGCTGGGGTAAAGGTCAGGGTGTTGGGCCCAGAACCCAGAGGTCCTAGGTTCGAATCCCCTAACATGCCCCCGACGTTGTGACCTTTGGCACGCCTTTCCTCACATCACTCGGGTGGAAAGGGCGTTAAATGCAGGTACCGTGTTTGAGGAGAGCCACACATCGAGCACGTTAAAGAACCCACCGCACTTATCGAAAAGAGTAGGTGTCCTTCCGGTTTGAGTGGATCAAATCAATCTGCCCGGATATGCAGCTTGTACTCTTCAGTACAAACCTGGTGTGTAACGCCATGAGGCGGTTTACCGATATGCAATTCCAACAGGCAAACAAAAAACAATTCAGATATTTCGGAAATGGCATTGGTTTAACCACGCGCATACTCGGTTGTTTCATTGCCTTAAGCTTCTGACTTTGCTGTCAGCATACTTTATTCAGAGACAAAGTTAACATCTACTCTCCTTCCTCTGCTCGTGCGATCACGATAAAACCTCCTATGTGCGATCAATCATGTTCCTCTATTTGTGTGAACGCCTACATTCGGCAGCGATGCCCTCTTGCGAAAAGCCATAAAAGTACAACTACCATTAACATGTGGACTAACTAACCCTGGCGACCTGGCCTGTTTTCATAATTCATATTCACACATATGTGTACACTATCTCTCTCTTGCTCTCTCTCTAGTTAGTTTTCTGCTAAAAGGGGAATGGTTTTGTTCAATAATATTTCCTTGTCAATGACATGAGCGCAAATTGTGATTGAACTACGTACATAACTTACACAAATTACGACTTACCCAAAACTCTACTCTCCAAGCAGAGGAGGGGTTCCGGTAGGTCTTTGACGTGTTTTTAGACGTTTTTGTCGGGCTTTCTACCTTGTCGTGTTTGTTTTATTAAAACATTACCAGGTAGAAAGACCGACAAAAACGCCTAAAAACACGTCAAAAACCAGCCGGAACCCCTCCTCTGCTTGGAGAGTAATAATTAGGTCCGATCTTGGTTTCTCCTGATCTGAGCTTGTTGAAACATTTTTTTCCGGTAGAACGTTCCAAGAATGAATCAATCCAAAGGGATTTGCTTCAAACTCCAGAATTTCAAGTGCCCTGGATTTCTTCTAGGTATTCTTCGGACGACTTGGAAAGCTAAAACATTTTCCATTTCCTGTAACGTCATTGGCAGACGGTCGTGTAGTGCTGTCAGTAAACCCAGCTCTGTAGGACATACTGCACTCGCTAGGAGTCCATTCTGTTAGTGTTCGGAAAGTAAAAACGTAAACCAACGTACAGTGTAGTCTTTGCCACAATTTGTTCTTGTGTATCACTTCTTCCAACAAAAATCATGTTCATCATAACCTATATTTTAGTCTTACAGCAGTCAAGATTTGACAGGAACTGGCATTTTTTTCAATCTAAGTGTTCAGAATTTCCCTGTTCGCTATACCCCTGAACCGCTGGGGGTTAATGTCAGTCCTGTGGGCGTGGGAGAGGCCCGCGGCGGGGAGAACTGTCAGTCCCAACCCGCAGGAGCCTCCCTGACGCTGCGTGTCTCGTTCATGGCGTGACGCAGTGCGCTTCTTCCCACCTGTTCCTCCGTGTTATCATCCTCGGTGGAAATAAACCATAATATGGGCAGGTTGTAGACTTCTCCCTGTAGGCACCCAAACATGACAACTGTTCAAAGTGCTTGTGTTGCCTGTTGTCCCAACCAAGGAGGCTTTATATAAAACTATATGAAACCTCCTTGTCCCAACACAGAAGACGTTAAGTATGTTAAATTGATAGTGAATAACTTTTATTTGCAAATTCATGCCCGTAGGCTAATTGCAAGGGTACAAACAGTAGACAGGGTAACAATGGTAACAAGTGTTTATTCTATGCATCTAAATTAAAGCCTATAGCTGTCACGTGTATATCAAATACAACAGGTGTACAGATTCTATCTATGCCAGTCATGAGTTGTGGACTGTGCACATCTATTAAATTGGCAAGTCATGAAAACGTGTATGTGCCAATACCTTAACCGGCTTTCGAGTACATGGCAGAGTTTGACAGCTGAAATCATTGCCACTTTATACATACAGAATTGTGGGGAGTAAAGATCGACTAACTGTTCTGTCTGTTCGTCTGTTTGTCTGTCTGTTTGTTTGTTTGTTTGTGTGTTTGTCTGTCCGCCGATCTGTCTGTTAACCACCATTCATCTTTGCTACGTTTGGTTCAGTAATTACTAGAGGCAGAACCACACACAACCCAATCCAACCGAACTCCTGTAGGACCTGTGTCGTTCGTTTGGTAAGAAGTGTATGTATGAGTAAGAAGTTCCTCCTTCGTGGACTTTAGACTTGTAGTACTGCATGCCAAACGACATGACTCAGGGACTCGCGCGGAGCTTGTGACTAACCTGGGGGAATTGTCCTCCCCCTGACGACGTGACCTTACACTTGACGAACAAAAACCTGCTGGGTATGAACTATTAGTGATACAGTGCTACACTCGTCTGAGGTTTTCCCGCGTGTTTTCTGCTTATGGTCATAGTTTACAGACAATGACATACAGTTCTGAGAGTGAGACAGGGTACCTAAATCTAAATGGAAAACATATAACGCTTCCATCCGGCAGTTGATGGTCGTCGGGACGTCCACTGTCAGCATTTTCCTGGTTTTGAGGAAGGAAGCAGAAAACAAATCGGTAAATTCTGGCACTAGTGGCAGAATCGAGATAGTGTGGGGGATAAAAACGATCATGTTGCGGGTGACAAACATCCCGGGAGAACTTGACGTCTGCCGTATGAATGCGAAGCAACTCTTGAGTCACATTTTCACTGGCTTTTTCACTAACAACTTTTTCACTAACAACACACTTTTTTACTAACAACAACTGTTGTCATTTTCACTAACAACAGTTACATCATAGTTTTCCTGCCAATGGCTGCTGTGTGATAAGACTTCAATTGACAAAATGCAGACGTCCTAAAGGCGAATTTGTGTGCTTTCCCGTGAAAAAGAGAAAGGGGTTTCCGTGGCCTAGCGTCACCACCAGCCGCGCACACTGAACAGAGGTCAAAGTAGTTCACGTGAAAAAAATTCTGCCACGGGAAATAGCAACCGTGCTGGGATGGCTCAGTCTAGGACAGTTCATAAACTTGTCTACAGGAACGTTCTGTTTCCAAAACATTCTTCCCTTTAAGTTACCGTGTCGCCTTGTTTCAATGTACACACCGTAACAATGATGATTCATCAGAGAGCTTTGTTTTTTCCGCGCCAGGGTTTAGTGTTTATCAAATCTGTGTGGTGTACCAGGTGTTGGGGCAACACCACGTGCCCTCACTGTGGGCGACCCTCCCTGTGCATGTAGCTAAAAGGTTGGCTGGAATGTTGATGGTACATGGAAGATAAAGTTCACAAGGGACACTTGGAAATGCTCTCTTTCAATGTCATGTTTTCTATTAAAGGTTTCGATAAGAGAGTTTAGTCAACTTGGCCTAAGAAATTACAACCAAACTTTGAGTCTTGAAATTCCTATTCGCATAATAGATTATATGATAGACCTGAACGTACATTTATGCATACAAACGTCTTTGTGCAACACAAGTAAGGCACAAGGAAGTTGGTCTTAGATTACTTTTATCTGATATTATTATTGGACTTGCCTAGTTTGATGACAACTTTGACATGAATTGGCTGTCAATTTTGTCTTCTCTACACAATTCTCTACTTTTCTAGCGTCTCTGTTAACTTTTATTCCCTGATTCCATAGTTCATGGTATAAGAAAGAACCGATAAATCAGTAATCATGCTAGCAAAGGGCTTTCTTCTGACCGGAAGTTAGCGTCACGCCTGCCAAAGGAAGCCGGAAGTAGCCCGAGCGCTGCCTCTGCATGTATTACAGACCGTCCCGGGACGTAGTGGAGGTAGGGCCTGTGGTAACGGCCGGTGGTGACACTGTTGTTTCTGTCATACGGGGTCAACCCATGCCTTCTTACTACCTAGAACATGTCGCGTCTAATGTTTGGATTTCCAAGCGTGGTGTGTCTGCTTTGTTGGAGTCTCCCCGTTGTCGTTAGCGGGTTCAACCTCGATACAGAGCGGGCTGTGGTACGCAGCGGGCCCGAAGGAAGTTACTTCGGTTTCTCGGTGGCGATGCACAAAACACCCGAGGGACGGAAAGTGTGAGTAGACGTATCTATTTATCTCTTAGCGCAAAACCTTGGGACGCAAATCTGGGGGAATTACCTTAAATGAGTCGTGATTAGAGGGTACCATTGTCTATAATGGCTGTCCTATCTCCACAACTACTTTGGTGCAATTTTCGCGCCCCCTTTGAGCTCCTGCGAAGGTATGCATAAACTAGCGTACAAGAGCGTTGACACACAGGACAACAGTAGAAAGGCATGTGTCGGTTCTACCGGGACCCAGGGGACGGTGCCCTGTCTGTCACGTCAAACTTCAGCTCTGTACGTCGAACCAACGTCTGGCACCAGCCAAGAACAAAATAGTCCACCCTATAGACGGAGAACGTTGTTAGCGGTGCTTGTATTCAACAACAGTTTTGTCGCACAAAAAAGTTGTGAGATTGTTTTACAAAGCGCGTACGTTGTCACCGCGCTATTATTGTCCCCGAAAATTGTTATGCAAAGTAAAAAAGCTCGACTTGTTTAGACAGTGCCTGCCCGACTCCAAGGCAATTCTGTCGCTGATTGAGTTTTTTGTCTTCTGTAAGCCTGGAGAAGTGTGTTTTCCAAACATAACGCTACGAAAGAAGAAGGGTCTGGCTGATAGTATCTTCCCCCGGGGCCTACACGCGGGCTACCCGAACAAATTGCTGGTATTGTAGCCCGCTTGAATGCGCCCTTTCTTGGCCGCTGCGTTCCCGCTCTATTAGCTATTCGCAGTGCGTTTATTGAATTTGAATCGCCCGTTATTGGACGGTCCGTTTCCCCGTCCCATTGAATTGTAGTGAAAACACAAGCGGCTGCCCCAGTGACAGGGTGGTCGTTGGTTTTTCTGCCCTTCTTTTTACACAAGACAAATGGAACTTCCTTTCACGAATCTGTCTGCAGAGTACCTCCCCATTTTTCATGTGGTTTTGGATAATTGAAAAACCTTTATCTACAACAGAAAAGTAATTCGACATGTGTTTCTTCCATTTGGCAATGAGAATATAGTTTTATTTCGCTCAAATCTAATTTGTGATTCTCTTTAAAAGAAAAATTGGGGAACCTTGTCATTGTGACAGTTAGAAAGTGAGCATCTGTACCGTATGTATAGAACATTTTTAAAAACAGATGGACTTTTCAAAACAAATTTATTGGGAGAAACGATTATATTAATTGTAATGACAACCTGAAGGCGTGAACATCTGTTATAAACCCCGTGTATTCAGGCCTGGGGCTCAGTCGGCGGCGATGTTGTTGTTTTTCCATCGCGCCCATAGTAATTTACATATTGGTGGTTTCTGGTCGTCAAGTAATGCGCTGCTAAACGGATAATGTAATTGTTCAAATAGATGAATCAGCCTGTACAAACATCAAGTGTATGTGAGACCCTCCTCCTCCTCTTTCTTCTTCTCATTGATATATAAACCGGGCATTTATTTGAAAGATTTGACGTCTCCCGTTCTTGCTGACCATCATCATCACGAACGCAGATTTTGCTGAGCTTCTTCCGACTTCCTGTTGGAAAAGTCAAAAGAGGAAGAAGTTCGCTATCGCACCGCGCAGGCCCGTGTAAGAGGAAAGAGCCGGTGCAGTGCGGTGCCTGTGTCCCCGGGACTGGCCCGAGACGCCAGGGGAACACACGTCCATCACAGGAAACCAATCATCGCCGACAGAACGTCTGCTGACAGGAGATAAGAAAATCTGGGCGGGTGTGCCTGCAGCGGTTTGATGGACTGGAGTGGTATTGTTTCATGATGGGGTCATAATTGAAGCGATCAGCGCGCTTTAGTCTTGGCGTTAACAGGGAGGGTTCCTTTTGTCCACCCCAGCAGGGGTGTAGATTCTGTACACCGCCTGGACAAACTGGACAGAACAACGTCCGCCATCACTCCGTGCGTCTTCTCTCCCCGGCCGCCAGTACGTCAAACAACCACTGACCGGCATCTACCCCTACACATCTGTCAGGTGTTCTCTTCACAGTGAGAGCACATTTTTTGTAGTGTGCTGTTTTTAAACAACAGTAAAACTGCCACAATGTTGATGCACTTTTTCAACGGTAGCTTTTCACGCACGTTATAGGTAGGGTATCGTTAGTAGGTAGGTTATCGTTAGTAGTAGTATCCCTGACCCGTGGTCCTGTCTCCACATACCTGCCACATCACCGTGATTTGTGACACAAATCTCGTCGTTTGACACATTTACAGTCTTCTAGGTAAACTTTAACCGTGCTGGGAATATTGTTGACACAACGGATCCGGAGCGTTTTACATCACCGGGACAGCACCACGGACTGTTTCAGAAACTGTAGAAGATTCTCCTATCAGATATCGTCTCTCTTACTCCAGGCATGCCAGGCTTCGGTCCTATCCTAACCTATCAACTTTAATCCACCGCCTGCCTTACTTTTGGGATAACTGTATTCCTCTGAATCAAAGTTGACCTGTAATTGACAACACAAAAATTGGAGTTACGCAAATTTTCGACAGTCTCTGTCAAGGAATGAGCAATCCACTGCTTCTGTGACGTCACGTTATGCAGACAGAACAACTTGAATCAGACTGACTTCTACCAACACAGATGAACTTTGAAGTCTGCCCCCCCCCCAGCACACACCTGCGTTCCCTTGCACTCCCTTCGATTATTATTTTGCATGCTAAAGGAGTTATCTCCCAACCACTTGCATCAAAATCAGAGTGTTATGATGTATTTGTACCTACTAGATGACAGAAGAAGGTACCCAAGCGAACTAGCAAAACTGAAACATTCCCTGCGCTGTCCTGTAATAAGGACTGCGTGAAGAGATATTTCCCCGTTATTTGAGAACCATGTCTTCTACTAAGTTCTAGCGCGACAAGATTGAATCAGCGGCATGACCAGACAGGGAGGTGTGAGGGACGTCACAATCGGTTCTGTCGTACAAAAAGCAGACCTGTTCTTGCTCGGTTGTAAATCATATCGGCCTTGTCCTGCGTGTTTCTGCCAAGGATGAAACAATTACAAGACAAACGAGAGCCATTTTGGAGCGGCCGGTCCGTCGTCAGCCGTAAAGGTGGAGCACAGACAACGTCTAACGTTACCTGTGGACTGACCAAATGTCTAGTTTCTATCGCTCATAATCGACTCAAGAATTAATGCGTCTTAAACCTTTGTCCACTCAGATAGATCAATCTTTTGATAGTGTTCTGATGAAACTATGTCCTGGGCAGATGAATGGGTAGGAAACTCCGCAGTGTAGTGTGATGGTTACTACTAATACCGGGGCACGTTGTAACAGCTCGGGGCCAACATTTGTCAATGGTTAGGGCGCGACCCCTGCGTGCCGGGGGCGGGTCGTCACACTCACAGATCTGCGGGATTTACTGTCAAAACAAACTTTGATCAGCATTATCGACAGATCGCTCCAGGCCCCCGGCGGAGACAGGTGGAGAGAGAGAGAGCCGCGGGAGGGGGATTCTTGTGGTCCCCGAACATCTTCTGATTTACCTGTCGGGACATTTGAAGTCGCCAGAGGTGTGTAGCTAGGTGTGTGGGTGTGAAGTGGTTTATGCTGTCATCATGTAGAACAAGGATTGTAGAGAATGGTAACTACACGCGGGTGGCCGTGAAGGTAACCATGAAGGCATTGGTTGCATCAAAACAACACACAAGTGTCAAGGATGAGCTGGTTTCATTAACAAGTGGCCATGGACAGAAACTGGAAGCAAGAACAAGAATGTACACTTTTTACAACAGCCGATCATGTTCAACTTCAGAACGGCTCGTACCGACATTATCTGAATGAATGGTTTATTGTGATCATTCTTGCGATCGGCTAAGAAAAGTACATCGCAACCAAAGGGCTGAATTTCATACTTTTACAAATAATACTTAAAACGAACATTCCACAAATCATAACTTATCGTTTGAAAATTTTTACAATCCTAACCATATTGTTATTCTGAAATCACAATTATAAATCTCCAGTTATTCAAATTAGTAAGCTTTTTTCTCGATCAGTCGTAATCTCTTCGATCTAGGTCATGGTCGGGACGAGGTTCCCTTGTACAGACGCAGTGTTCCGTCTTATTTCCTACACAGCTCTACACCAATCTTTAGCACGGCCATGTTGTCACAACACCATGTTCAAGCCGTGCAACTGCAGACAAAGAGTAGAAGAATGCCGAAGTGTCAGACAGTGTCTTCCGTATTCAAAGACCATGATGATGCGAACCAACCAGAATGTTTTTCAGCGGGGCTTCCCGACTAGGAACGAAGTCAACGAACCATAATGATAGGATTCATCTAGCATTTAATACTACTATACCTACACTCCTGGTAGACTTTTCTATGTAATATTGCGTAATCAGTAATCTTATCACAAAAACCGTTGGCAGATGTGTTGTCTGTTGACATCGTTGACTGTATTGAGACTTTTTTTATAAAATGGCCGATCCATTTTCATCCTACAGAAGAGACTTTTGCACAGTTTCAGTTGCACATGGCCTGCTCCCGATACGAGGAAAACGCCGCGAAATGCACGTACATTTTGGGAACGCCAACAAAAACGCCTTCACACCATTGTGCCTTAACGAATTAAGAAGCTAGCCGGAAGAACGCCAAGCATTCTTCTTCGAGTCTTCGCCAATTATTATGTTTGGCGACCCGCCCACGTTCCTTACACATAAGTCATCTCTTTCGGCGATTTTATTATTCCTTAAGATTAAGTTGGCCCGAACAGGGTTTAAGCGATCACAAGGTGCATTATTATGACAGCTAGGCATGACAAACATCAGGGGACTAAAGTGACTTACTGGGGAGAAAAGCTTGTAGAGCAGCTATGAAAGATTTGTTTGTATAAAAAGGTCTGGATCCGCGGATGAACAACCGACACAATTACACTTCTCTCCAGGCACCCGGTACGGCACAGAAGGCCGCTGTGCTGTTTGTGATTTGCAGGGGAAGCCCGTGATCCTTCTCACCAGGCTTTCAACTGAAGCTGGTTGCACATATCACTGTGCCATAGTGGAAGCGATCAGTTAAATAACGAGGTGCAAGCTGTAAGATGTGACCCCCTCGATTTGTAGTGACAGGTTCATGGGACTAACCAATATGAAGAGAGGTGAGACCGGGTACCACGTTCAAACACACTGACAGGCCCCTCCTTATTCTATGTCTAGAACCTCGTCTAACATAACTTACGTTCGTCGTTTTAGATAAGACGAGGCCTTATTTGTCTAAGTTTGCTGCATATATGCAATTAACTAGCTAGATTTGCCGTTCATCTAAACTCCACTCTAAACCAGGACGATGCTACAGTACGTCTTCTACAATACAGCACATGAGGTGTAACGTTACGTGTAACCCGATCACCAGACCGCCCCCCTGCACCTAGGTCATTAGGAGAAGATGAGGCGATGTCATCATTAAGGGTTCACCACCGCTTTATCGATTTAAGGTAGCCTCATTACAGAGAACACAGCAAAATATTATCACCTCAATACCGACAAAATTCATTGAAGCTGAGACCTGAAAATTTCAGCTGCAATTTAGCGGCGTGGACGTACGAACGAGAGTTGTCCAGACGATGTCCTGCAGTCTCAGTCGTGACCGTCGGAAAAGCGGCCTCTTGCATCTTTTGTCCTCCTGAATCAGAAGGCATCTATAGGCCCAGCCCGGGGGCAGGGGTCATAGGACACGTATAAAAGTCTTTTGTTCAGGAAGTCGATTAAACTTCTGTTGACACTGCCGCTGCATAAGTAACCTTTAGGGCGATGTTATGCATGTTAAAGCAGTGCCCCCTATTATTAAGGCCCTCTGCGTGTATGCCCGCAGGCTCTGCCGACCGACCTTCCTTCCGAAGAGAGCCCAGACCCGCTCTGACACCGTCACACCTGACCAGTGACAAACGTCCCCCGGACAGACAGGGATGTGAACATACATCCCAGCTTCTCCGCAGCGCGAAACTCAATAATATTCTGACAGCCACGTTTTGGAACATCCAGGTCAAGTTGAGAGGTTTCCTGCCATGTGCGAACGTGAGAAAATGTCGTAAGATGAACCAGATGTGTCGAAAGCTCGTCTGTGAGGAGAGATAAGGGATGTGGGGACAACAAGACGGGCTAAATCGCCACACACAAACACGTCAACAGAAGGGACATACCGATGGCAGGGTTGTGACAGGCTATAATCATCACAACCTTTCACAAGAATGTCCAAGTACGATCAACATACGGTCTTTCCAGCTGCCATATTGTTTAATGATATATATCTATTCCAAAAGAACAACACAGGGCTTACTTAGGATGCGGTGAAACAGTCATGAAGGGAACAAATTACACAACGTCTGAGCTATGGAAAAATTAGAACTACTTGATCGATATCTTTCTGAAAGCTGATCGCAGGATGTGAGATATGAATCGAAGAAGAAATATTGCAGACTGCGGTGGGAGGAGACAAAAGGAAGGAAGGTTGTGTTTTGTAAATGTTCTATTGTCTGACTGGCAATCACTGCCTTCTGCAAAACAAAGCGGGCAGAAATTAGTTATTCATAACATTTTGCAGAGACTATAATTTACCGGGAATGTGCTGTCCGCTTACAAAATGCGTTTGGGTGTTTAAGTAAGGAAATCATGCTTATCTCTTGTTGTGTAGGCTAATAAAGGAGCTGACGAGTACAGATGTCTATAACAGCTAATCGGGTAACTCGCAATTCATTTTTTTTCTCGTATTTTCGTGAATTATCTGTTGATGGCGCGAAACAGATAGACTTTACTCCAGCCCGACCAGAAGAGCGTGTTTCGCTTGGGTCGTCCTCAGCTTAACCCTGTGAAGAAGCTATACCACAAAAAGCCAATTACAACGTAACTACGCCGTATCAGTTACCGGTCCAATAAATTAAAGCGAACCCAGAGGGGAGTGACATTTTGTTGAAGAAAAGTAGGACAACACAGCTGCTAAGCAAGACTCGATGGTCATTCTGCAGTGGGCACGTGTCCCAGCTGAAGGTGCGCACGGATTATCAACGTCTGAAAAATATTTCGAAAAGACCAACCCATTTCGATTCTGACAACTACATCCGGAGGCTGACCTCTCGGTCGGCACCACGTGTCTTCACAGTGTGAGGGTTTCTAACCCAGACACCCTACAAAACACTACCTTCCTTATTCACGTGCAAAAAAAACATCGACAGAGAAAGCGCTATCTTATACAGATACTTCCGCTCCAGATCTACAATAGTTTACTGGCCGTGACTACGGAGCATAGCGATGAATCCACCGGCGAAGAGTGAAGTCCTCTCTGATAACTAAGTTACCTTTCTGCGCGCACTGGTATGTGTGTTGAAAGGCGGCATGCTAGTTGTTGGTGACAAGCAGCTCTGACTGTACTTTCTCGTCATGGTATAGTCTTCCAGAAAGAGTTTTTGATATTATCTTCTTTTCTTTTATCAATTCTTCTCTTCATTTCAATTCCACGGGAGTTACACCCTCTGTAAATAGAGCTTTCAAAAGAGCTTCAAGCAAATATCAATTGTCACCGTAATACCACGGTTACCACTTGATAAGATATGTGTCTCTAGCTCTTAGAGAACTTTGCACTTCTCGGTCACAACCGAAATTAAAGTGCATTTGCAGCAAACACAGTTGCAATCCTGAATTGTCTGTGAATGGCCCTGTCACTTGTCATTAAGCCAATAAGTTTTCTCACTTTTTTCCTGCTGTACCTTTTTGAAACGAATTCATGTCCCATACTTCCTAGCCTCCGACTCCGTTCCCACTAGCATTTTACTAGCGATTTTTTTACTTTTTTTGGGGGGGGGGGGGGGCGTATCTGCTTGAGCCCCCGTATCTGCTTGGGCCCCGTATCTGCTTGGGATCGTGGTAATCGCTGTGTGGAAGGATTAAAGCGAACAGCGATTACCACGATCCCAAGCAGATACGGGGGCTGAAGCAGATACGCCCCCCCCAAAAAAAATTGAAAAAAATTGCTGGTAAAACGCTAGTGGGAAGGCCTGCAACGGAGGCTGCATACTTCCCTAGCTGGCCTGCTACGTCATGCAGAGGTCCGAAAGGTTTAGTCCTCTAGCTGTCGATGAATTTCTTTATGACCGGAAAAATGCTTAGCTCTGCAGTCTAATGACTGTATTTCGAGGCTACCGAGAAGAAGCTTCTGTTTGAGTTCTCGCCTCTAAAATTGGACAAATTGTGATGACACCTCTGTACCGCGACCCCCGCCCACCTGTGATGTCCTGTAAACCCTACAGCACTGTCCGTGGTCTCCTATCGCCCGAACATAATCCACCGCCTTGAGATGTGTGGTAATTGGGGACCGTCCATACTTGCAACATCCTTCTGAAGATGAAATTTGTTTGTATACAATGTCTCTGTCGTCAAGGAACAGCTATCTTTTCATATGTCCTACATCTTTTCTTTTCCTTTCGTTTATCTATAACTAATGTTCAATTTTTCAGTCTTTAGTCGTTTGTGGAAGAAAACATAACGTATCATCATTTGTAAGGATCGGTAGACTGAATGGAGAAGTTTCAGTCGATAGGCACAACCAACAGCTAACTGAATTTGAGATAATACTTTTATGCATATATTCAAAACTGTTTAGTCTGTTTGTATACACTGCTAGAGAACCTCCTTTGCCTGTGGTATGAACTTTTGTGGCTTCTGCCAACACGATCCCCTCCAACCCTTCATTATGGCGCCATTGACAACCTACGGAGTTGTTATCTGTGCAGACCTGTCAGCTTCCCGTGTCTGGTCACATCGCTCACCCCACATTATTACAGGCTTCGCCACACGGACAGTTGCACCTAAATCAACTGGGACGGCGACACGGGCTGTAATTGAAAAGGGCTGCAGCCAAGTGCTTTATCTTCTGGGTCGGCTGGGTCCGCCTCCGGTTTTGTGAACACAGGACTGTTTTCTGGAGTAAAGTGTTGAAGATGTTTTTCTATAGCCCCAAGACAAGAGTTCAATGCTACTACTGTAATTCTTGATTTGTTAACTGTAACTTAATTTTAGCTGATTTAAATAATAAATAATAATAATAATATCAGGTGTATTTGCAGCCAGTGCCACAGGCAGGTACCCAATGTGTAGGGTAATGAGGCTGTTTAACGTGTTCGAGGCACCTCCTCGAGCACGGGACCCCCGTTTTACGTCCCTCCCGGAAGACGATTTCGTGGAAAGCTTCGTGAGGCTACAGCAATCCGGACGTCCTTGGTAACGGTCACAAGTCAACAGCTAAAATTTCATTATCGCTAATATTTGATCACTAATATTTGAGACAGTAATGTTTGCTCCCACCGTTAAAATTAAGTGCCGTGAACTACTCTATTTTCCCCCAACCGCAATATGTTCCTGCCGCTATATTAAAGTGATTTATATCTTGTGTTAACACCAAGGAGGGTAAAATGCAAATATCTGTGGAACCAAAAAAGGAGAGTTATTAGATACGGATGAATGATTGTTTGTGCACCGCACGGGTGTGTTGTTTAGACAATGAGTACCACGTCCTCTTTCTATTTATTAAAGTTTCATTTAGACTCGAGACCATCTTTTTCTCTACATCTCCCCCTCATTCACACACTTCAACTACAACTATGACATGTATAACGTTAATACTGACTCACGTTACGTTACAGTGGCATGTTTACTCCCCAGGTCCTATTCGATCGGATAATCAATTATGTAATCCATCAGTTAGTTAGATTTTTTTGTTTAGTCGTTTGGTCTTTGATATATTTCTTTACTACCTGTGTCCTACAGCCTGCTGGTCGGAGCCCCCCGCGCTAACTGGACCCACGCCCCTGACCTGGAGCGACCCGGCGCGCTGTACCAGTGTCCTCTGGACGCGCACAACTGCAGCCAAGTCGTGGTGGACACAGAAGGTCGGTCTTCTACAGAACCACACATCATTTGGGCGGGAAATAAATGACAGGGTTTGGGGGAAATGATGGATGAATGGATTATAGTCGCGCAGCACTGATGGGGGCATGGTATTGAGAGTTGACCTTGGAAGTCCCTGTGTCTTAACTTCACAAGAATAGGTCGCACTGCCACTGAACATCCTTTAACTAACTCTCCTCTATTCGAGCTTAACGTTATATTAGAATATTATATGACAGACATACTTCAAAAATTGTAAGAATAAGATTTGTTTTCGGGGGAAACAGTACTAAAGGACGAAGCATGTTTTAATTCGACATACAAAGAAGGTTCAACATGTGCCTTGGGGCATCTAGACAGTTGGAAAAGTTTTACTCGTATGTAGGATGTGCAACACAAATCTAGATAAAAGGAAAATGGTACAGAAATAAAGTTTGTGTTCCTATCTGTAACATGGTCGTTTATCTACAGCTGAAACTTATGGCCATGGGCAGAATCTCGTTTTCACCATTGCATTTAGGAATTACTTCTACCCAATTTGAGCCACAGATACATCAAATTTACCAGCAAATGGTTCCAAGATGCGCCGTAATAACAGGTGGTAGTAAGCCCAGCAGCACTTTGTTCCTGACCCGATAGAAAAGCGCCATTGTCCTTTTAACGAGCTGATTTCTGAGAAGGGGGCTATCTGAATCCCTTCTTAGATGAAGGACACGAGACCTCGAGTCATCAGCTAAACGGAACAGACTAGAAGCAGGCAGAGCAAAATGTCCGCTCGTGATAAGGCCGGACAAGACAGCTAAGGATCCGGGCACGCATCACGCACGCACGAATGCAACATTTTGTGATAAGTTCTTGCCCGGCTTTGCTGTAGGAGAGTTTTTAAACATGGCAATAACTTAGACTTTGTAAAAAAAAAAATTAAGTTTCTGAAGTACCCCTTGTTTTTTTATGTCCAACAGTTGGCCACCACTGAGCCCCCTAATCTCCAAGCAGATCCACGCCGGGCGCGAAAATCGTAGTATGCTAGCCAGAGAGGGTCCAGTCATCCGGGCTGTTGAACCTTCTCTGGATGACTGGACCCTCTCTGGCTAGCATACTACGATTTTCGCGCCCGGCGTGGATCTGCTTGGAGATTATGAGCCCCCCACAAACCCTCTGAAACCCCCACAAACTGCCTTGGTGGTCAGTGATGAAATGACTGTAACTGCCAGTAAACCTGGTCTATTTGTATATTCAGACCTATCCTCATATTTGCACGGGAGGCGGAGCTATTGAAGTCCTGATTTTAAGCTGACAAGATTGCTTAATTAAAACAGGGTCCCTCCAATCCGCACTGCCCAGTGTGCTCAGGTGTTCGAACCCCGTTCATCCAATTGGCCAATTTCCTGTCGTTTCTAAGAGACCTGCGCATGAAGAAAGCGACTTCAGCTGATCAAATTTTCCTTTGATTACATCCCACGCACGCTCACAGTAAACATACTGCTGATGACTGGATGTGTCAAAACATCCTTAGTCTATAAGTATAATCAAGAGACACGCGGAGTCATAGGAAAACCTCCGTGATGTGAAGAAACTTGAAAATGCCCACAGCCAATTGCAGGGCCATAGTTTACGTTACGCCCTATTTGCTGGGAATGGGTCATATGGTCCAGGTCACATAGCTCAGGGCCGGCCTTTCAACTTCAAGGTTACGCACATTTTGCCTTCACTGCCTGATTGCTTAATTACGGAACTTACGTCCTCTCGCTTGGCCATTTTTATGTATCCCTAGCGGAAATCATTTGTAGTGCAGCTACAGGTGTGTAGTAAACCCTTTCAGAAGTTATGTTTTAATCGTAGTCTCCCGTTTGTACCACACAAAATAGGTTCTCGCAGTGGCACCAAGCGGATGGTGGAAATCAAGTACAGGGACAACAAGAACGACATGTGGCTGGGCGCTACCGTCCTGACCCACCAGGGCAGGGTGGTGGTACGTACCCGGGAGAGGATTTGTACAGAACATCTTACGAGTTATTATCGATTCAGATAGTAAAAGTTAAGTGTCTACCAAAGAACCCGGTGATTCAGAAAAGTGACAAATCTTAAATCTAAAGACACGACACACCGATACACCGAAACAGTGGAATTGTATTTTCTTACCGCACTAGTGCCAAGCCTACGTCTACGCTGACGCTAACACTACGTACGTGAAATGTGAAATTATGATGTTCATCCCTAGGTTTGCGGTCCAATGTGGAAAAACGCTTACTTCCGTCGCTACACGATCCTCAACGGGATCTGTTACGAGATGGACGCCAGCCTAAAAACGGACACGGTACAAAAGTAAGATATTTCAATATTGATACCTTTTAATTTCTTTAAATATTTTTTCCAACGTATCCACTGTTTTGACGTTAACTGCATGTTTTCTAAGATGAATAGACATGTTCTCTTATGACGTTTTTCATTGTATTCATCGTGAGGCTTATGTTGATGAATGTAGCGTTACATTGGAAAAAAACCCCATTAGATTGCATGTTAATATGCTATTTAAGTCAAACACGGATAATTTGATCTTGCCGTCAAGAAAATCGCATGCAATCATACAGGTGTAAAATTCATTAAAAAGGTTAAAAACCCCTGTGTGAATGTTTCAGACGGATGCCATGTCTCGGGGACCAGCCCAGCACCGTGACCCACCCCCTGGGTCATCAGATCAATGAGGGTGGGGACTACACCTACGGGAAGTGCCAGGCAGGTCTAGCCGCGGTCTACACACAGGTAAGCACCTTTTTTTAAAACCCATACTGGACGTGTCCGCACCATGGACCGATAGTGGTAACGTAACTATGACGTCTCCTGTTGGAATGTATCTGAAGTGCAGGGATATTTTGTACAGTCTGATTCATAAAAATGTTGTACATACATAACGTAACAGTAAATAGCTGTCTTACTCTCACTGTAGTTGGCATTTTGTCATAACTGAAAAGTTTCTAAGCGGAGCTACTGACAGTCACATACCTGTCAAGCAATTTCTAATACATTGTAAAACCATTTTAACATGCCTTCATTAAAAAAAGTGTTCTTATAACTGTTACATTTTTTTTTCCAGAATGGTTCACAGCTTGTACTAGGAGCACCCGGAGGCTATGACTGGACAGGTATTAGATTTTGAACCGTTTGCTTTTTGCTTTTTTGACAGGCAGAAATATAAAGCGTGGTTGATCAGTTTGCTTTTGTAAACTTATATTTACATTTTGGGGATGGCACTCGGACAGTGGCTCTTTGCCATTAGTTTATGCCCAAAATTATTTTCAAAATCAGCATGTATGATAACAGGTCTATAGGTAAAGGGTCATCACTAAATTTCAACACTTGCAAGACTTAGTGTTTTTGTAACCTATGAAATTATAACTTGGAAGTGCAGAGAGTAGGGTAGTATCTATATGATGATCTTTTTTTTAAAACTGTTCAGATATAGGACTTAAACAATTTATTTCTTCACTTTAATTTTTTCCTATCAGGGACATTGTCCACATATACTGGCAGCTACCAGACTGCAGGCCATCCAGAAACATGGGACCCCTGGCCGGAAGATGGGACAGTGAAACAGCCACATGATAGCTACATTGGTAAGTTTGCCCCATTTTCCTTGTAACGTTGTAGGGATTTGGAAATGGTAAGACGTTTCAAGTAGCATCCACTACTTTTTGTCAGTGACATTAGCAGGATGTCTAACCTTCATTGACGAATGTAACATTATTGATGGGGTGGAAAATTGAGAATAAGGGTGAAAAGCATTGATTGCTTTTATGACTATATGAATGACAAAACTGATGTAATACATCCCTTGCAGGCTTCTCATTGGCTGCTGGGAAGTTCTTCGGGGACGGTGTGGAGTACATTGCGGCAGGTGCACCCCGACATCAGCACCGCGGGGCAGTCGTGTTCTTCCAGACGAAGCAAGAAAGCAGCAGTGGTGCCTTGGAACCTACAAACACACTCAAGGGGACTCAACTGGCCTCGGGGTTTGGCTACAGTATGGTGGCACTGGACCTCACGAATAATGGGTAATTTAGCACAGTATAGTACTGCATTGTTTTCAATCAAAATACACTTGCAAGCTACTCCAGTGACATGTTTTGTTTGGAAGTATTAACTGCAGTTGTTGCTGGCCAAGAAGTTTGCCATTCCTGTAGAGTTGTTTATTTTCAGCTTTAAGTTCCTTAATTTTGTTAAACCCAAAGACATCATTAATTAGATAAGGCACTAACGTTATGTATATTTGAGTGTTGATATATTTCTCTTTTCAACAGGGTGACAGATCTGCTTGTGGGAGCGCCTGTCTACATGGACAAGGGAGTAGGCGGAGCTGTGTATTTGTACAGCACAAGAGACAAGGTAAGACACGCTGGACAGATGAACTTGACTCTCTCCATGCTGGCCTCCATGTTCAGTTTAAAGTGGAGGAAATAAGAAACAGAAAGAATGTTTCTGGATGAATGGAAACTTGGCATTGTCATTACATGATAGGGTTAATGACTTCTCCCTAATTACCATGTTGATGATATGGTGTGTCTCCCCCTCCCAGTCCCCTTTACAGCTGGTGACCATGCTGACTGGGCCGCCTGCCTCGCAGTTTGGACTGTCATTGTCATCAGCGGGGGATCTCAATGGGGATGGCTTCACAGGTACATTTTGTAAAGTATTACCATACTACTTAAATTCTTACTAAAGATATTAACGGATACATATTTGTGCAAAAGGTCTGATGTTACTCTGTATCAGTTGCTTTAACACTATACTTACCAGAACCAGAAGCCTTACTTGGGATACAGGGTTAATATTTTTATTTTGATACTCATTTGATTGTTAGACATTGCTGTTGGGGCCCCAAATGAGGGAGGTGGTGCCGTTTATATCTATCATGGCAGCAGGAGTGGACTGAAGGATCATCATGTGCAGGTGGGATATCGATTGCTTTCACTCTTTTCTGGCTAACTCCTAGATACTATATACATATAATAGCATGATATGAAGTTTAAGATAGAGAACTGTACTTTTTTGGCAAATATCAGATTTTATACTTTTTGGCATTTTGAAATTACATGTTCTTCTGTACTCTTCTTATTTAGCTCTGATAAAACCATAATTTACATCTTTAACAGTAAATCACAGTGACATGTTGAGAACAATTAGCTTCAAACGGTTTTTTAATCTTTGTGACTGATAGTATCGTGATTGATAGAATATCATTTTTTTTGCAGAGAATCAGTGCTGAGGATGTAGGACTGCCCAGCATGGCCAGTTTTGGTTGGTCGTTGTTGGGTGATGTGGATGTTGATGACAACAGATGGCCTGACCTCGTAGTGGGATCTTATGGAACTGAATCGGTGCACATCCTACAGTAAGCACATCTTACTCCTACTATTCAAAATCTGCCCTTATTCAAGGAAAACTGAGCAACAGCTCTCCGTTTTTAGCCAAAATATATTTAACTTGTTACTTGGTGACATACAAATGACATGTAATCTGGTTAAATGGTTTGTCATTTCTACCGTTGAGTGATGATCACAATGAGAATATGCCTGCACACCAATTACCAATCATAACAGCTGCTACCGGTACATGTATGTTCTATATCCTGCCTAAGTGCCTAGTCCCTTTAAGGCTCTTCTCCATCAGGTTCCTCCATACAGCAGGATCCCAAGCCTTAGCTTCTGCTGTCTTTAAACTTAATCCTGTTCTACAAGTAGATATCAAATGTTTTGACTTTGCTTTCTCAGAGGTAGAATTTTCACTGGTGTTGTTTGGTGTTTCAGGTCTCGTCCACTGGTTCCATACCAAGTGAACGCATCCTTGTCACTCGATCCACCTACACCTGATCCTGACATCAGATGTGACCTGGGTGGCAAAAACTACACCTGGTAAATTCAATTTTTATTTTCTACCTAAGCTAATCAGATTCATGAAGTAATAAACTATGCATGAAAAGTTTGGGATAAGAAAATTGTAGTCTTCACACTTGAAACAGTCTCCCTACGTTGGTTGGAAAAACTCCCTGCAGTAGCAGTACTTCCTCAGCCGCGGGAACTTGTCCCGGATGCACTTGGGATGGTCCCCATACCTGTTGATTCGACTGATGTCTGCCATCACCTCCGTGTGGTTACGTTTCAACCATTTCCTCACGGAAGCCTCGTACATCCCTCCGTTTGGCTCGGTTTCCACGGTGAGCATGAAATCGATGAAGGGAAGACGAAGCATGTTGCCAAATTTGGCCTCGTGGAATTGAAGTGTGCTTTCTTGGAATTGCAGCAGCCTTTTGTTTGGTTTGATTATCTCGGCATGAGTAATATTTTTCAGGGTAAGTTCCATGCAGTTGTTTCGATGAGGTAAAGTTAAGCTGTTTATATGAGAGACCAAGTATTTTGCTGATGCTCTGACAAAATCGTTACTTGTGCTCATGGAGATGGTCTGCAGGCACGTGCACCAGTGGTCAGCAATCTTGGCGTCCTCACACGTCCTGTTTAGTGGGATCTCCTGGAACAGACTGATTCCGTGTCCCTGGAAATTAGAGGGATTGCCCGGGTAGTCCAGAATGTGCTGTAGCATCTTGTGGAAGTCAAACGCTGTCGTGAGACGTTCTTGATTCTTGCACAGGTTTTCTGCAATTTCTGGATGTTTCTGTTTGATCCACTTGGGGATTGCAATTCCAAAGAATGGCAGCCTCTCCTCAAGCCGACCCTGAAGGAACTGCCTGATCTCTCCATAACGAGCTCCATGGTCGGCAAACACGATCAGGACAGTGTTGTCGAGGTAACCCTTGTCATTCCAGGAGCTGAGGAGGTCCAGGATGTCCTGGTCAGCAGCTTGTACCAAGTTCACGCTGTCATGGCTGAGTTGGGAGTGAAATGCACTGGCAAACTTGAGAGATTGGTTGTATTTATCCACAAAGTCTTGCATGTACTGGAAGGTGTAGTGATGTTTGGGTGTAGCACCAACACAGAACTGTCCATAGTACCTATATCCCGGCAGGTGTTCTATAGCAAGCCAGAAGGGCCGCATGTAGTGGTCGGTAGGTTGGTATGAGAATCCAGTTGTGCGGTACTGAAAAGTCCCTGTCCAAGCTTCATCCTCCCCAAACATTGTCACATAGCCCTTCCTCTTATACTTCCTCCAGATCAATGGAAAGACATCACAGAGAGTTGCGTTTGCCGTACCTCTCTTAGTATTTGGCAACTCATCCTCCAGAAACCCTGTAAACATTCCAATGAATTGAGCAGTCGTGCCATCTCCTATCACATGATACCCCTTCAGGACATACCCCTGTAGTGTCTCTGTAAAGTATTGGAAAGTTTTTGGCAGTTTGCGCATGAAGTTCATCCTAGAGGTGGAGTCCACGCCCACCATGAGTACGTTCAGACCACCTCCCAACGCTTCCTTTGTCCGACCTGAATCATACAACTGTTTAACCCTTCTCTCTACTGTGGGGTTCTTCTTCACCTGCTGGAACATATTGTTATGCTGTTTTACTACCACCTCAGTCCCAGTCCCACTGAAGATCTCTGTCTCATAATGACAGATTACCCGGGCAAACTCATGCTCAAAGGGAAAATCCAAGGTCTCATTGTTGTCCTGGAAGTTTTTTGTGTGGATGATTATGGTGTTGTCCTCCCAATCCGTTAGATAGTCCATCTTGATGTACCTACAGCTGACTAGTTTCTGTCCAGGAAGTAGAGCGGAGGAGTTCAGCCTGATGACAGCTTTACCGTTGTCAGTGTCCCTGTCTAGGTAAGTGAGGTAGTCGGTAGGTCGTCCCCCACAGTGCAGATGAGACTGGTCAAAAAACAGGTGGTTGATTTCAGGATTGCTCATCTTCAGGTCAGGGTATTTGCAAACAGGCTGCTCTTCAGTTTCTTTGCTATGGTTGTCCTCATGAACATTTTGAGCTTTGTCTTGTCCATTATCAGCTTCTGTACCAGGATGGATTGTTCTGATTGACTGACGGGCAGCTGTTGCAACGTCACTCCTGTCGTCATGGTGATTAGAACTTGGGCTCATGACAGCAGAGATGTAGACAACTGCAGAGAGGAATCCTATGGACACCACAGCCGCAAAACACACCCTTATCTGTAGATTGGTTGACCGCATTGTGTCCTTAGAATGCCCTCTCTTGATCTTGGTCAACCTGACAATGCAAAATCTTATATTAGGAAACACAAGGTACAAACGTCTGTGCAAGTATGCTTTAATTTGTTTTTCAACATTGCTATGAATGGTTTCATACTTCCTGCTTTCCCCACTAAAATATCTTCCACTTAGTAACTTACATCCTGTAAATATTTTCCAAAGTACTTCTAGCATTGAGAAAGCAGCTAGAGACAAAAGAAACATCTTTTGTCAACGAAACATGAAATTAAGATAGTCTTTTAAGTTTCATTTTGGCTAATCCATCATGATTCTCCTTTTTGTTACAAGTATATACAGTATTACAAAGTCTTATTGTCTTCTCTTACCTTGCCTAAAACAGTTTGCAGAAAATCTGTTGTTCTACACGTATATCTCAAAGCATCACTGTTCAAACACTGTGGCTTATTTTGTTCTGTAGCCAAACCCCAATGAGTCTCCCAGAGGGGTCCACAGATAAGAGATGTCTGTAAGCAGGGTGCATGAAAAACCCCTCGAACGCTCCATTGCAGTGTTGGCCAAACCCCTTGCTTACCCTCCCTGAAGTGGTCGTTGAGAGTGAGTGGGTATCATAAGTACCACAACACTGCCTCTTAATTCAGGACAAGGACTGCCTGTGCAAGTGGCACCAGGATGTTATGGTACTCTATCCTGTGCACCCTAATTAACAAGGGTACAGGATTACAGTGTTACAAACAGGTGGCTTGATCTGTGCTAACAAAATTTTACCGTCGAAGTGCTTAGGAAATAAATGGTGACACAGTTGTCGCCACACCAATTGTCAACAACAACACCATACCAAACCAAGTGTTGCCTTTCTGAACAGTCAAATGAAAATAAAACTTTTTGTGTAATCTCTAATGTCAAAGAAATTCAGTTGATCTTGCATTTTGCTTAGATACATCAAAGAACAATGGAGTGTACATGTATCTAAGCAAATTTGCAACCTTGATTTTCAAGCCATTCAGCACGGTTTCTCTGTTTCAGCTTGAAGTTGAAGCTGGAGTTTCTGTACTCAGGACCAGGAGCAGCAGACAGCTATGTGGGTACGTAACTGTTCTTTGTGAAATGTCCTGTTAGTTTGACTAGTTTGCTGGTTATAATTCAAGCAAAACTACATATCATTTATTATAAGGGATCTGATTCTGAATATTTTTGCTTCTCCCTGCCAGATCTTGACTACACAGTGGAGGCTGACAGTCCTCGGGACCAGCTGGGTTTGGAGAGGAGACTGTTCTTCCCTAACCAGTCCTCCACGTACAAGGCACAGGCACCCCTCAGGGTCTACCTCAAACATGTCAAGTCCAAGACCATCACAGTATACGTCAAGGTCAGTGGACATGAAATGTCCAATATTCTGAAGTTTAGACTGTAACGTTTAATGTATAAGCAACATCTCTTCATATCAATTTTTGTATCAACTTCATATCTGTAACTCCCTTGTATCACAGCTTATTCAAATGTACTGCTGAAGTAGCCAAATCATCAAATTTTTCATTAAAATAGATATTTGTCTATTTTCTAGGATAAGTTTGAAGATACCAACGCCCGAGTTCCCATCATCTTGGAGTTCTCCATATTCCGGGCCCGTCGAAGGGTACAGTTCCCACCAGTGGAGGACAACAGTGTTCTACCAGCAGTGGATGACTACCCTTTACTCCACAGCACCAATGCTCACATACATGTAAGTGCTTTTCTCAACCACTAGACTATATCTAGAAGGACATATACACTTTTGATTTAGCCATTGTCTTCATTTTCAAGGTTTAAGATTCAGGTACCGCAATGTGATCAAAAGAAGCATACAGTAAGATGTGTCTGTTGCCCCCCCCCCCCCCAGGTGAATCTAACAGGTGGCTGCATGTGTAGAAATGTGCGAATTAAGTAAGTCATTTTCTCTTTTCTTTTTTATTTATTTCTCTTACTTGATGACTGTTTAAATGAAATTTTGTTGTTGTCTTGCATATGTTATAACACTACATAAAATGGTAATATTTCCCTCTTGTTGTCCTACAGGAAGTCAGATGACTGTTTCCACTGTCCCGGGGAGAGAAGCACCCTGCAGTATACAGAGGTAAGACCCGTAACTGTTATACATGGTCATACCCAAAAAGATGTAAACCACTGAGGTGTGCATATTGTGTATTGTGCTATTCAAACCTCCAAGTGTCAAGGCTGATGAGTTTGGCCATTTTAATTCTAGTACCTGTGCCTTGTCCTTTTCAAATAAACTTTAATAGTTAGTGAGATTTTCCTGCATTCTTCTGTTTTCCTTGTCTCCCAGGACCAGTCGTTGACCCCGCCTGGTGCCCAGCAAGGTGACATCGTCCGCCTGCAGCCTCAAAGGGTCGCACTTGACCTTCGACCAGGTAGGGATAAGTGTCGTCAAGTACGTCAAATACTAAGTGCTCCCAAAGTGGTTCAGGTTCAATCAGCTGAAATCATCTAGAGTTTGTTCATGTAGCTAGTCCAGTTACTGTAAATGTTGAAATTTTTGTGGTGGATTGATGTTCATGTTTTTTGTGGTGACCTCTTCACTGCAAACTTCAAATCACCGCAAAAATGCTTGTTCTGTATTCTGCTTGCCTATGTCATTGCTTCAACCCCAAACTCAAAACTACTGCAAACACTCCATTTTCTCCCTACTGCGAAATTTGATCCCTGCAAACTCAAATGCAGTTTACAATGTTTGATTTTTGAACAAGTAGCACAAAGATTCCATTGTGTTATATAACCTTTGAAAGTAGACAAATGTGTTTGTCTAATGGAATGCTTTTGGAATAGATAGAGGACAAAATATACCGTCATCATGACATCATGGCTGATTGAGTCCTTCTCCATGTCACCCACAGGGAGTCCAGTGTCATTTGATCTTCAGGTGAGGCGACTAGAAGACTACCCCATCGACCTGTACTACCTGTTAGACATGTCCAAGTCCATGCAGGAGTTCAGAGATGAGCTGACCAAGCTGGGCAAGCATCTGGGTAAGTTTGAGCCATGGCTTCTATCAATTGTCCTTGTATAGAAGCTGTATTATCAGGGATTGGACATCTAGACAGTATAACAGAGATAACGCTGATAATCATTGGCTGTCACAACTCACATACCAAATATGTTCTCAGGCATCATGGTAGAAAAATAATTAAAAACATTAAGATTAAGAAGACTTTTGGAAGAAGATAGATCCGTCTAAAAGTGTCCTTTTTTTGTCGCCCCACAGCCCGCAAGTTATCCGAGAAGACTGAGAGCTTCCGCCTCGGCCTTGGAGCATTTGTGGAGAAACCAGTGGATCCCTTTGCATTCACTGCATTCTACTTTGACAAGAAGAAAGGCCAGATGGTTTACAAGTAAGTATGTTGTGAAATATTTCACAGCATTTAACTCCCACTCCTGACACCCTGAACGTTTTTCATGTTTGAGACTAAAGTTTCTCTTGTATTGCTGAATAGCTTTTTTCAAACTAGATGTTATGTCTCCCTCCCCAGACTGGAGGAGCCCTGTGCAGGCTGTGTCGGGCCGTACATCTTTAAGAACGTCCTGCCGCTGACCAACCAGACTGACCGTCTGGGCGAGGTGGTCAGATTTCAGAAGAACTCCAGCAATGCTGACCTCCCCGAGGGTGTCCTGGATGGGATGCTGCAGGCCACCGTGTGCCAGGTAAACCTTTAAATGTGAAAGGATGGACCAACATCCTCTGTGCATTTGTAATTGGACAAGAAGGACCCCAAATCTCAAGTGGTATCGTTCATTATGATGTCATTCATTTGATTTGCAGGTAGCAACCTCAGAGTGTCATTCCCTTGTAGTATTTAACTTAACAAGACAATTATTGCATTATACATGTATCATATTTCATGACCATTGTTCTTGTAACAAAATTATCTAGCCCAATTTGTGAATAGGTTTTTCCTGTACCAAGCAACATCGCTGTACAATCAGACTCTGTAGAAATGACTATTTGACAAAGCCTGATACCTGTTCAGTTCATTAACTGCTCATAGACAATTGATGTCAATTGTTTTATCTGTTATGTGACCACTATTTGTTCTCATTAGATATGTGTGTCTCAATTGCAAGCCTTATTCCATGTCCACATATCAAGTCTAATCATCAGTGCCCAAGTATTTCAAATGTAGTGAGTAGATCACACCAGGATAATCCAATAATATTGCTGATTACATTTGTCTTCGTTGTATCTTCGTTGCACCATGCATTTTACCATAGCTGTCGCTTGAATATTGTAAGTGTTTTTAAGATACTAGTAGATCTTAGGATAGGAGTCTTTTAACTTTAAACTGTTGATGTAAATCGGCATAGTAATTCAGGCTGTGAATGTCTGCAATTTTGCTAATAAAGTTCATATTATCATATTATTAGGTTTAGGCCTGCTCTTGTATGGTAAGGGGGAAACAATTTCAGTAAAAATTTAGCCTAACCAGGATGGCTCTCAAGTCAGATCTTTTATAATAAATGATATCTAGTTTTGATTGAAATATAACCCAGTCAAACTAATAGGACATTTCACAAAGAACATCATCTCTCAAGCTAAGATAATGATGGTTTACACCCTTGATCCAAACATCTTTTTCTGTCCTCAGGGACCAATAGGGTGGAGAAAGCAGGCTACAAGGCTCCTCCTGGTAGCCACAGATGCAGGGTTCCACTATGCAGGAGATGGGAAACTAGCTGGGCTGGTCACACCAAACGATGGGCGATGTCATGTCGGGCCAGACGGAAACTTCCTAAAGGATGCAGTCGACCAGGTCAGAGTCACAATATCTTGGCTAAACTGAGGCAAAAAGATGGCCCTCTCTGTATTTTGGCCCCTGAATCTCCTTCAGAGAGATTGTGTTTTAAGTGAATGGAAAAAAAATCAAACTATGATTGTGTTTGACAATTGGAACTTTGATACTTGCTAAGTTCATTAGCCAGGTTATGATCATCAAGTTATCTTTACCATTTCATTTTGTTTGTATGCTCTAAGAAACATGTGCCAGTTGCACCTCCCTCTGGGGGTTCCATAGGAATAACATTTCATTAGATAAATTGCAGCCTGAAATGTGCATGCCTGGGAGTGTATATTAACAAACAGTTCTTTGTTATTTGTATCCCCAGGATTTCCCCTCAGTTGCCCAGCTGAAGGGGCTGCTGGAAGAACACAACACCATGAGCATCTTCGCTGTCACACAGAGGAGTCTGCACATCTATGAGGTCAGTTACAGTAAAGCTTACTATAGGGAGGACCAGATGGTCCTACAAGACAATCATCATAACCCTTTGTAACTCTGGCCTTTTAGATTATTTGCCAGATTCCTTTCTGACCCAGAGAGGCAGCAAAAATCACCGTCAACAGAGTAGTACTTAATAATAATAATATTCAATCTAGAGATTCCCACGACACCCCCCCACTTTGGTGACCATCAAGAGACTTGAAAAAACATGCTGTATACCTCCCACGACACTCTAGTGACGGTCATGAGACTTACAGGGTAAAAATGTAATTCACCTGCTCTTCAAAAACACAAGATTTGCTACTGAAGTAAGCAAAATTACCTTTACCTTGCAGCATAGATAGACAGTGAGTGTCAGCTGTAACCTTCTAACAACCCTTTGGGTTTGCATAGTGATACGAAACTACAGGCAATCTGACCTCACTGTCAGACCGGGTGCATGTCTACCCGGTCTCTATTCTTGTGTCAGATTTTGTAGGTCAAAAGCTAATAAGTTTCTATTGTTTTTATGCTCCTATCAAACTACTTTCCCCAAACAGCTAACAAACAAAATGACAAGTATTTCCGTTTCAGACCATTTCGCATTTCCTAAGCACACCATTTGAAGCCAGTGATATGAAGTAGAAACTTGTGCACGAAAGCATATATATGGTCAATATTTTGATACCTTCATCTAAGTGGAAATTCTAACATCAAATTGGAAGGTAGACTTCACATTGTTAAGTCCCACTTTAAAACATCCTCACTAAATAGCTTTAAAGAATGCTTGCAGTCAGATGTGCAAAGACTAGGTGTGACAGGCCATTCAGTGTAATATAGTCAACTGCTGCCGTGCCGCGTGCCTGCGAAGCTGGTGAGTTACGTTGGAAGGGTGGTTATACCAGATATACAGATACTGAAGTCCTTACCTGAGTGTTTAGCTGTCGTGACTTCTTTCTTGGCACACAAAGGTCAAAAGAGGCTGTTTGATGTGTTCTTTGAAAGTTATTCTAGCTGTATGTGTGGGTGTATATCTCTCAGGTGTTGCCCACTTGGTGACAGGTGTGGTAATGAGTTTTCTGCTGTATTGTAGAGTTTTTGTTTAATTGCTGTGTAGTGTAGTTTGATGTAGCAGGATAATCAACTTTTTCCTGTGTGTATCAAGATAGCAGCAAATAAAAAAAGCACTTTGTTTTCCTACTGCAGGAACTCAGTCAGCTGCTAGAGGGCTCTACTGCAAAGCTGCTGGCCAACGATTCATCCAACCTTCTTGACCTAGTTAGCGATGCATATGAGGCAAGTTACATAAATGTTTCATGACCATTTACAATGATTTGTATACTTTCTCTTCAGGTTGCTTGGGGTATTGGGGTATAAAGACAAGAGCATAGACACATGATAAAAACTGACAGACACTTCCAGGGATCTTTCATGCTAGTAATTGTATCTGTGTAACAATTTACACAAATATATGAAAATAGCATAAAATTCAATGTACAATAACATTTATTTTGTTGTAACCATCTCAGGAGCTGACCTCCAGGATTCGCCTTCTCACCAAGAGTGTACCACCAGGAGTGGACCTGTCAATCACTGCCAAATGTCCCCATCAGCCCAACAGCACTGCCTCCTCGGAGTGCCACCCTGTCTTACTGGGAGAGACAGTAAGCCAGTTCTGCTTATGAATTATTGAGTTAGAAGCACTGTTTATGTTCATCTTGCAAAGAGTTCCTTTAATCGACTTACTTGAAAGTAAAGCTGTACAAAATAATTATAATTTCTGGCCGGATTTTGATTCTGACTACAGGCAAGGCATAAGAATGTAGTGACTGTTACAGTCATTAATTGATTGATTGAATAGATTGTTTTGCTTGATATGGATGGTGTGACCTCACAAACATGCTATACAGCTATGATGTACATAAGAATCATATCAATCCTATTTTATATAATTTGACTTTTTCCCCTTTGCTTCCTTTTCCAGGAAAGAATATAATTGTTATGTTGAGCGAAATTCTGTGACTCAGCAGGAAATAGATTAGTCATTCCCCCTCCCTCCTGTGTGCTCCAGGTCACATTTACAATCACAGCAGAGGTGGACCCTTCGACATGTCTGTCTGCACCGGAGGTGTCCACGGTAACCGTACAGCCTGTGGGGTACAACGAGTACCTGACCATCGACTTACACATCTCTTGTACGACCTGCCTATGTCAGGTGTGTTTCTGTGCCTTCACTGAGAATAATGGAAAATTGTGACTTGTCTTTGCCATGTTACAGTATTAAGGTATGGGCATTCTCAAGATCATAGGAAGAAATATCTGTGATGCCATTGAATTAATTCCATTTGAATTGCTTCTTCACAATATGCAAAACACCCACCCTAATGTGCACTTTTAGGCTGTAGCTCTGTGCAACAGGCCTATGCAATATGGATCTAGTTCTTATATTGGTAACAGAGATGTTGTTAAAAAGTGGTCGTTCAGCACCAAGGACAGATCAACTCTGACAGTCTTTGGTGCACAGACAGAATTGATGGTTACGCCAAATGACAGTTACTAGTACTCAATCAACTGGATAAGATTTTGACTTTTGACTTTCAGAATTTTATCCAGTTGCTTTAGAGTAAATGTCATTTGGCATATCTTATTACCTGGGTGTCTAACCTTAATCAATGTAGAATTGATGGTTATTTGCCATGTCAGTAAATCTGTATTCATCTAGTACAGTCCTTAATTTCGTCTCTGTGTACTAAGTCATTCTAACTGTCTCAATCCGCTCCCAGTCCCCAGAAAAGCCCTGCAGCTGTGAGGCCACCTCTGCCCACAGTGGTGAGTCGGCTATCCTGGCCTGGCTGTCCGAGTACTACTGGGTGGCTGCTGTGCTGGGGGCCATGCTGCTGGTGACTGCCGTGCTCGTCTTCACGCTGCTCGGCATGAGGTGCCGGGATAAGCAGCCTCGCATGGACGAGGCCATGGCGCTGGCCAATGAGATTGAGATGAATGGTCATGTGACCACAACATACTCTCGGCAACAGCAAGGTGCAGTGTGGTTTTGTCAAGTTACTGTAGATTTTCTGTCTTGATGATCCATTGAACATATTTCTTATCCGATCTCCTTAGTTTGGTCAAACTTTATACTGAATGTAACATTACAGTAAGGGTATAAGATAGCATTGAACTAATAGGTGCACGAAAACCTCACATGTGCAGGTGGCCTAGAAGGAACCCAAGCAAATGAGTACGTCCCAGAAGGAGCATTTGCTGCATCCCCAAGCACCCCCTTGGAACTGGAGGAGACCATCCCCCTGTTTCTACAGGACATCCTCATTGACAGGGAGAGGGTGTTCTTGGAGGCTGTCATTGGCAAGGGTATGGCTTGTCTTTGGGATTTGAAAAATCTGTGGTTTGGGGATGTGTAGTCCAACTGGTGCTGTTAATGTGTCAAAAGTTTAAAGTTAATATCAAGCTAAGAAATGGTATGGTTTATATACTTTGTAATGATTGATAGTATCAATAATAGCACCTAATAAAACCATAATCTTATTGTGTTGTGGTCTCCTGATGCTGACACTAATGTGTAGCATTAAGTATAAATTTCCTGCCTTGTTATATGTCAATAGTATGTTATCAATACCATGTTAACATTGTCAGGATAACAATATATATCTTGAATATTCTTTATAACTGCTAAGCTTACATGCAATTTGCCTCTCCTGGCAGGGTTTTTTGGTCTAGTCTTCAAGGGGAAACTGAAGTCAGGTGAAGGGAAGGATGAGATGGACGTAGCAGTCAAGACACTCAAACGTATGTTGGTCAGGAAATCCCTAAATTTGCTGTTACAGAACAGAAGGATTGTATCAGCCTGCCTACATTCATTCAGAGTATGAAGCTTTGAGGTCTTATGGCTGTCACCCAGATGGCAAATCGAAAAGACTGAGATAGTTGAAAACCTCTGACAGTCATAGATAATGTGGAGACATGAAAAAAATGATCTTTGAACAAAATGTATCATTTACAAGTTGATAACAGCTTTTCACTAGCTGATACCTGTATGCAAAGAAATGTACCCAACTGCATGTTTTTGGAATATAGTGTCCTACTCTTTTTTATCCCAACATAGACGTCTAACTACTTAATTCCTGTATCCAACAGATGCATCTAACTCCGACGAGCTGGAGGCATTCCTGGGGGAGGGGATCATGATGAAGGATTTTAACCACCCCAACGTGCTGACCCTGATCGGGGTGTGCATGGCAGTGGACGAGCCCCCTCTGGTCATCCTGCCCTTCATGGCACACGGCGACCTGGCCACCTTCCTCAGGGACCCAGACAAGGTGGGAGGGTTGTAACGAAAGAGATATGTTACCTTATAACTGTTGATAAACATAGAAAGCAGCCAAATAATTGTTGACAAACACAGAAAGTAGCCACATAATCGTTGACAAACACAGAATGCAGCCACATAATTGTTGACAAACACAGAAAGTAGCCACATAATTGTTGACAAACAAAGCATGTCTTTAAGAGAACAAGATGAACACTGATATCTAACTTTATCTTGACACATGTATACACAAAAAGAACTGGGATAAAGTCCTAAAGTTTTGTGGAGTACACAGCCACTTATTGCAACCCTTATTTCTGACAGACCCTAACCCGACGTGACCTGCTCACGTTTGGTCGAGACATCGCCCGGGGAATGGCGTACCTAAGCGACCTGAAGTTTGTACATCGAGATTTGGCGGCAAGGAACTGCATGTAAGTAACTCTCTAGATCCTCTGTGTTAAAAATCTGATGTAATTTAAGATCTATATTACAGCATTGCTTTTCATTTGATTTGTATGAGACATAAAGACATTTTTCTCTAATAACATTGTATTTTTTAGATTTAAATCTTCTAAGATTTCATTTTGAAGAAAAAAAATTTCTGTATTTTCTCCCCTGGTAGGACATTTATGATCACACAATGCAAGCATGGCACTTTTTTTCAACATATTCACAACTTTTGTCCTAAATATGAAACTTATCCCTACTGAGCAGGTTGGATGACTACCTGACAGTAAAAGTGGCAGACTTTGGCCTGTCCCGTGACATTTATGAGCGCGAGTACTACAGCAGTGGGGACAAGCGAGCCAAGCTCCCCGTCAAATGGATGGCCATCGAGAGCCTGACTGAGGGGATCTATTCCACTAAAACTGATGTGGTTAGTACAATAATATGATATGATGTACTGTGTTCAGTGGCTACACGTATATTGTAAACAAAATGGTTTCCATTTGTCGTGTCTATATGCCCTATGTTAAGATGTGCCCTAACTTCAGATGGAATTTTTACTGATCTTATCATGCATATTATCAAGTACGCTGAGTTTGTGCCAACAACTATGCTGATTAGAAAGGTAAATAAACCAATCCAGAAAACTGAACTGTTCATGGAGGAAAGAAACACTTGTCTTAATTCAACTCTTACGACAGACAAAAATGTACAGTTCTGCCTTAAGTTTGTACCTCTCTGAGACCGAAACCAACGTTTTGCTTCCTTTGCACTGATATAAGTTAATGCTGTGTTTTTGCCCAGTGGTCATATGGAGTGGTCTTGTGGGAGATCTGGACACGAGGTGTCATCCCGTACCCTGATGTGGACAACATGGACGTGACAGAGTACCTGCTGCAGGGCCGCAGACTGCGCAAACCCAGGCACTGCCAGGAAGCACTGTAAGTACAGGTGGCACTTAAATGGCTTCTTCACAATAATCAAAACACCCCCTCTAATATGAACTTTAGACTGCTGTTCTGCACAACAAGCCTATGCAATTGGTCACAAAGATGTTGTTAAAAAGTGGTCGTTCAGCACCAAGGACAAGTCAATTTTGACAATCTCCCTGCTGTGGGTGCTTTTTGTGCACAACTGCTGTATCTGTACTGTAGCAAGAGAAGTCTGCACTCTGCAGGGAAGAGGACGATCTCAAGCATGAATTTAGATTGATGACTGATCCTCAAAGTAAGATACATGTACATGTACATGTACAACTTCAGCCTGCTAAGATAACTATTTGACACAAAAGTTGTATTGGTTACTATGGGGATAGACAGCAGGGAGGTTAACGTACAGTGTTCCATTCATTACATCTGAATCTGACTTTGAAAGTTTTCATGTTTCTTTTCCATAATTTTCCATAATCTAAATTGATTCCTGATGTTGATAGCTGAGTGTAACCTTTTCTACATACCAGTCATACACAAGATTTCTCTGCTTGTAGCAGTATAATGGCATGTATTGTTTTTGATAAAGAAGGAAACTGAGAAGTGAGCTGCCTGTTCCATAATCCCTGCAGGTATCAGACCATGCTGCGCTGCTGGTCATCAGAGCCCGAAGATCGTCCGACATTCTCCGAGCTGGTGGCCGAGATGGAGGCCATCTTGTCCCGTACCTCCAGCGACCTGACCCCCGACGATCACGTCTTGATGCAGCAGCCAGCTGTCTACGTCAACATCCCCAACGGAAGAACTAACTCCTTGTGGTGACATGCTTGGTTTGTTGAGGAGTAAAGGGTAAAATAAAACACAGCAAAGATATTTGCAAAGAGATTGTCATGCAATATCACTAGGCTGCCATGTTTCAAATGAATACTACTCCCAATGAGGTATAAAATATATGTAGTACATGTAGTCATGTAAAATATCCCAAACAAATCCACTGTAAATATAAAGACTGGAGATCGTTATCTCTTTCAACAAAGCTGACTTACAGATCAAAGATCTAGGAGACAGGTTTTACATTAAAGGTCTCATTGACTCTCTGAATTTTCCATAACAACTTCTCAATCATAAGGGAATTAAGGTAGTCCCAAACTTCTCACAGCATGTGCCTTTGTTAAGAACATGTCTTGTATATGAAAATATAATATGTAGTATGAGGTATACAGGTAGCAAGAGGTACAAGTTCAAATGTGCCTTGTAAACTGTCTTCACAAATCTTCCGCAAAATGTAGCATTTTGAGGATATTTCTACCCTTAAGGTAAGGGAAGAACTTTCCTGTGTAGACAACATAAGATGTGTAATAAGATTTTTTTGATATTTAGAAAGTGCTTCCAAGAGGCAATAGATTAGTCTTTACCAACAAAGGCTTTGTGTACAACACAAGTATTAATGATACTTACCATGGAAGCATAGCTTATATGTTCTATTGGAAGAAAGAAACGTCTGCAGTTGCAAATCTGTATGTGCCATGCAAAAGTAGAGTAGTACAATCATGGTAGGTTGCCTTCTTTAGGCTCAACTGAAACAATCTTTGAATTAGTACAGTATGGTAATGTGTCGTTTATTTGCACTGGTGTGAGGTATAGATGCAGTGTATGTTAATTACAAATCACACAGTGCCTTACTATGATGAATGTCTACGAAAATGTGGACATGTATGTAAGTATGAAATCATATAACATTGTACACTTTATAGATCTGAGTAATACATGTACGTCTGATCAGACCCATGTTACGGTGAGTACATTTCAACTTTCAAATAGCAAGACAAGATATGGATGGAATAAAAACTAACATACTTATTATGGTACAACACTGTACCTTTAACATTTTCTCAACATGATCTGGTAAATGTAAATGCAGAACTATTTTTTGATAGAAGAGAGGTTGAATCTTGTTCCTGTGGTCAAAAGAAATCAAAGGATTTCCATGTCCTGTAAAATAGGGATATACAAGTCCCTGTTCTATTTTCTATTGCCTGGGAAAACATCATTGATGTAATATCAATTCATACATGTATATGCAATGGGATCTGTATCTGGCTCATTTCGGGCATACCAGATCTTTTGACTATTGGAGCATCTTGGCATCTATCTTCCATTTTGGCTATTTTGATATCTATTCTACGTTACATTTCACTGATTCATTGTGAACATTCAACCAGTCAGTAGAGAGCTGTGCCTAGTGTCTTATATTTATATGAAACTTGTGCCTTAAACATCATATTCATGTATTATGTATCAGTAGCAATAAGAGTACTAGTAGGATTGAATTTGCCATCATTACTGCCAGTATTTAGTACATAATAGTAATAATATTTTGTATGTTATGAAATACTTATTGGGGACAAGATGTTGCTGTTACAAAGCAGCAACTATTATATTACTACTACATGATATGTTGTTTTCATGAAACACGTTTAAATTAAGAGTAAGGAGACATTTAGTTGTTGTTGCCTGTACATTCTATGTGTTGTGTTCAACATTCTGTTTTGTTCATCTGTGGAAAATAATTGAATTTATGTTCCTTATTTGAGTTACAGTTCAAGTTGCATAAGCAGTTCCTTTGAAAGTTAAAAAATGCAGTCATTGCAATATGAATGTGGAATGGGTACACTCCTATATAGATGTATATGTCACAGTAGAGATGGCGATTCAGGACAATCGGCGATTGTCCTAGGACAGATCGCGATCGCCGTTTGTCCTAGGACAGACTGCGATCGCGATCTGTCCTAGGACAATCGCCGATCCTACTAGTAGAGATTGCAATTGCAATCTGTCCTAGGACAAACGGCGATCGTGATCTGTCCTAGGACAATCACCGATTCTACTAGTAGAGATTGCGATCGCAATCTGTCCTAGGACAAACAGCGATTCTACTTGGACAAGTTTGCGATCGCGATCTGTCCTAGGACAATCGCCGATTCTACTAGTAGAGATTGCGATCGCAATCTGTCCTAGGACAAACGGCGATCCAAACTTAATGATGCTAAGATAAAGGAAACAGCAATATCTTGTATAATCCATGATTTTATTTAGTATTTACAAATTCTGAGATTGATATTTTGACACCTGTTTTATCACTTTACAATTGTTATTGTTCTCCTATGGTTTTGAATTCAATAGGTGTGAAACTGTTGAGTAATATCTTGACACCTCAAATTTTGCATACTGAAACATTGTTGGATCACCTTCTTCCAACTGACATCTTTCACACATTATCAAAATTTTGTCACTCAACTTTATCAGAAATTTCTTTATCAGAAAACATACTCATTCATCCATTATGAAATATGAAGTAATTCACCTAAAATAGTTGATAATTATGAAATGTAGCTAGTATGCTAAACCTGATTGAAATGTTGTGCAATGTTTCATTCTATTTTCTAAAGCATTTCCATCTAATCAGAATTTGTCCAGGCAAGTAGAATCGCCGTTTGTCCTAGGACAGATTGCGATCGCAATCTCTACCAGTAGAATCGGCGATTGTCCTAGGACAGATCGCGATCGCAAGCTTGTCCAAGTAGAATCGCCATTTGTCCTAGGACAGATTGCGATCGCAATCTCTACTAGTAGAATCGGCGATTGTCCTAGGACAGATCGCGATTGCAGTCTGTCCTAGGACAAACAGCGATCGCGATCTGTCCTAGGACAATCGCCGATTGTCCTGAATCGCCATCTCTACTGTGACATATACATAAATCAGTGATGTCACACAGCATGTAACGTTACAAGATTTAGTCTATGGTAAATTCTAAATAATGATCTTCAATACACTTAAGTTCAACAGTAACTCAGCGGGTCTTCATGTTGAAGATACCTTTACCAATGTGCATTAGAACAGCTCTTTCTGCTTTGTATAAGGTACGTAACAAATATAACCATTCATTTTTAACAGATAAGCCAATTGTAAATACTACTCATGTGCAGACAAGGCAGGTCCTTGTTTGTTTGCAACCAACATGTTGCATGTGCATATTTGCTCAGTTTTTATATATTCTGTTATATTGGTACCATTTGGTTTTGTTCTGTATATTATAAATCATTATTATACATTATGCATTGCTTTATTGTAAACATTTGCCAAGAATCAATAAACTGAACTTAAAATCATAATGATATGTTATGTAGCTTGATTGAAAGTAACTCTTTTGTTACTTTACTTCATTATTTCTAAATCAAAGACCACTAATGAGAAAATTATGAATCAATAAATTTTGATTAACAAACGAAGTAACAGATTATTAATTGGACTGATAGTCTATTGATAAACAAATAGATATATTAGTATGTGAATAAAGTATGAGCAAAAAAATTGATAAAATAGTTCAAAAACTGTTACTGAGTGTTAGTATATGATGACTCAGAAGTGAATTGAACGACAGGTCTAGATATACAGAAAACCTTTATTGTCATGTAGTAGGATAACAAATAATGACTGTCATCATGGTAAAGGTTACTAATCCCTGTGTCATGAATCTTTAGTACTACTTTCTTTCACTGGACAACCTGGCAAATTCATCATACAAAAACTAAGTTAAAGAGATTTGAATTACAACATAAAGTCAATAGTATGACAGTTTATTAACACTGTTTTACTCACTTTAACAAATCAACCATAGCAATCTAATTTTCTTAAGTGCTCATTTCAGTAACATTATACATTACATACATCATACATTTTTTTCTGAAATAACTGCTAGGACAACACCAATAAAAGAGTGGTGTGCAGCATACATGTACTTTCAATGTCTCACTCTTAAGCTAAAAACACCCAAAAAACATGTTTGATGACAATCGGCAAATTAATATCAAAGGACTGAATAAGATCATAATTTTCAAAATACATCAAGCAAAGTATGGAAAGGAAAGTACTTTGGAAGATTAAATGGTATTGAATTCGTTTTTCATAATTCTAATGTTGACGTAGAACAGGTCATCCTCTGCAAGTTGATTGAGTTAAGTTTACAGGACACAAGCCTAGGACTTTTCTCACTTGTATTCAAAATCAGGCAAATCCTCTTCATCAAAGTCCCAGTCATAGTTACTATAGTCTGGGTAGTCACATGTTACAGCTGAAATACATTAAAAAAATGTTTTATCCCCTGATTCAAGTCTAGAAACATCACATGCATGCTCTATGAAATACAAAAATGTAGTAGTAAAAGTATGGCAAGTGGTGGGTAAATGTATTTAAGGTTGTAACTCTGCATCACATACTCATGACCTATTTTACAAATTACACTGAAATTAAATGCAGAATAAAGTCTTAAGCAAATAATGTACCTACTTTATGAGACAAGTGCATTATACAATGTACCTTTATGCACTTTACCAGCTAAACAAAAGAAAACAAATTGCTGTCCCTACCTGATGGGATGTGTATGTCTATGATTCCTTCTTCGTTGTACCCATAAGTGTAGTTTGCATAGCATTCATCCAACAGGTCTTCTGCAATGTACTGGCACTGTTTTCTTCCTGCCTTTAGTTCTACAGAACAATGTCAAATAGTGAGAAAAGTCGTTACACACATACATGTATTCAGTACAGTAAGAGTAAATAGAGTATCTGGTTTATCCTGTTACCTGTTACATGTGTGTATGACAATTATTTTGAATTAATTAACTAAGGCCACACCATTTTAATTTCGTGGTTAACAGAATTTTTAAATATATGCTAGATTGGAAAATCAACAGGAAAACTGAATCTCAGAGGAAAGTTTGTACTTTGGTGCACACAATTTCAGGGAGGGAACAGGGTCAGGTGCAAGTTTTCACCCCAGCCTTCTGTTTTCATGATGATTCTTTTTGCTAAAATTAGAAAAAAAATCTGTTAGTCCAAGAAATTAAATTGGTGTGGCGTAAGGGTAAAATTTTAACATGTTACCTTCAGTGATGTTCAATTTGTCTACCATGATAACAGGGCTCTCAAAGTTGTTGCAGTCCTCGGTGCAGCCACTGGTCAGCTCCCAGTACATGCAGTCTACACAGGTCTCAAAGTCTTCACACTGCAGCTCTGGGCAGTTCTGTAGTAAATATTATGAGTAAAAAACAAAATATCATGTACATAACTCAATTGGAAAGTTTTAAAATGTCTCATTTAGTCTGATAATATAATGGGAATGTGAGAGCAATTCAGGGCCCACTGAAGAGTTCAACCCTACTAGTCGGAACAGATTCGAGTACTAAGAAAAACCATAATTTTATCAATCTATTCTAAGTTTGAAAAGAGAGCAAATCACAACCTTTTAACTGTCATATGGTGTAATTGACACAAATCTCTATGTTATAATTGCCCTGTATTACAATGTGCATGCAAGTGCATATGTGTCAAGAATAGAATTATTATAACCAAGCCCTTCTGTAATGGGTTCTACTTAGTTTGTAACCGAACATATTACCGTGCATTCTTCACACGTGGGTCCTGTGTACCCATCCTCACATTGACAGGCACCACACTCGCACACCCCGTGTCGGTTGCACAGTTGCTGGAAAAAAGTCAGACACCACTTTAACACATTAAGTATATTCTTGATTTGTTTATTGATATGCAGTAATACATTAATGAATCTACACTGCTCTAAGCAGACAACTTTGGCTAAACACCATCTGGCTCATACATGTACTTGTGCTGTATCAGTCCAAAGTAGAGACCACTATCATCATTTCTTAGTCTATATACAAAAAGATGTACACCTACCCCGTTCAGTGCAGTACAGGGCTCCACGGCTACAGAACAGTTGCAGGCTGACCCCTCCCACCCCACATCACACAGACAGGAGCTGCACTCACACTGACCATGGCCTGCAAGTACATGCCCAAAATTCTGATGCTTGTAGTTATAATATCTACTTAATATACAGCATTATGTTCTTCTGGACAGCATTAACATTAGATACTTTATGCAGATATGTTTAAGGCCTCAGTAGAAGAGCACATTCAAGTTCAGGTGACAGGAGATTTGATAGGAAAGCATCTATGATAAATGATTCAAATAACTGTTATCATATACTAAATCATAAATGTTTGCTTTCTTGGATAATTTCCATTGCGATATAAGTAAGCACTCACCATCACATATCTGTCCCTCATGTGTGTCACAGTCAAAGTTGTTGCACTCACAGTGTGGCCCATAGTACAACTTCTCAGGTTCTTCTGGGATAGACTCACACTGACATGCTCCGTTGACGCATGTTCCATGGCCAGAACAAATAGGGCCATAGATGGGACGGCAGTTGTCAAACTCCTCCCCATAGATGTCAACCTCTTTTAAACAAGAATGGGCACATTTTAACATCCTCATCTCTTTAGAAACTCAGCAAAACACTGAAATTTGATATTCAAGTTGCCCTTGTGTTAGGTTCCTAAGACTTTCCTATCCTCAACAATACATTCTTTAAAGTTATCAGAAATGCCACCATCATACTAACCTGATGTTGGTGAATAGTCAGGCAGTCCTCTTAGTAGAATATAGTCATCTGAAATGTTCACAAAGTTGGAAGATTCAAGTTGCATTTAAGAAAGACATTTCTTCAAAAGATATGGCAAGGACATACTTGTAGTTGCTAGAAGGTTATACAACTGTTCTTAGCAACTATACACAAGGTTACATGCATTTCACTAAAGCAATACACTAATTTAAAGTTCATTACCTTCGCCAAGAAGGTTATGCAGAGGGTAGCGTTTGTATGTATGTATGTGTGTATGTAATGTACAGGATAACTCGAGAAGGCTTGGATGGATTGTCTTGATATTTGGTAGGTGGGTAGGTCTTGATGAGACTTGGAAATGATTAGATTTTGGGTCCCCTAGCGGCTTGTTACGGTACTGCAGCGGAACTTCCTGTTTTGATATCTCGTGTTCTGGACATGCCATGGAACTGATTTTTGAGTGGTATATAGCTCTTTGGACAGAGAGTAAGTGGTATGGGTTTGGGCCCCCTAGCGGCTTTTTTGGAACTGCAGGAGCAGGTTTTGCATCTGACTTTGAAAGGGAATAACTCAAGAAGGGCTTGATGGATGGCAATGATTTTTGGTAAGTAGATAGCTTGAGTGATGATGGACATGATTAGATACTTTTTATGCAAATCAGTATCTAATTTGCATAATTAATTAGGAAAGTTTATACATCCGCCAAATTCCATGATAGGACTCTGAAACATGTGACATATGTAACTGAGGAAGAGAGAAATATTGATTGATATGAACTATGCAAATGAAGACCTCATTTGCATAATTAATGAGAAAATACTATAACTTAAGATGGCCTTGATGGATGGTCATGATTTTTAGTATGTAGATAGCTTGTGTGATGCTTAGAATGATTGGACAATAATTATGCAAATCAGATGCTAATTTGCATAATTAATGAGGCAACTTTAAAAATCTGCTTTGTGCCATGATGTGACTATTCAAATTGTAACTGAGGAAGAGAGGAATGTTGAAGATAGGAAATATGCAAATGTGGGCCTAATTTGCATACTTAAATGAGAAACTACTATAATTCCATACTGGTAAATGACGGAAATTTTATGCATTTAATCCTTTTTTTGTGGCATCGGGAAGTTATGTGAATGTGAACATCGTTGAATCAAATTATGCTAATAAGGGCCTCATTTGCATAATTGATGATCAATATTAGCATAACCTTCTTAAGGTCATATTTTGTTAAGCTTATACTTTGGACATATCATATTTTAAGACAATCAACTGGTCTGATTTATAATTGATGAGAAACACTCCTAATACGTCAGTCACAATGGTTAAAATCATTTGGCGAAGGTATGAGGTCGTGGAACTCTAGTTTTCTGTTTAAATTTGTCCTTGTTAATGTGAGTCACTAATTTAAAGTTCATTTCTGTTTAAATTTGTCCTTGAATACATGTACTTACAAGAATGCAAGAAAGATACACTGAAGAAAGAGAAAAGGTCCTTTTCTCTTTCTTCGGTGTATCTTTCTTGCATTCTTGTAAGGTTACATACATGTATTCATCATTTTCTTAAGAATCATACGTAGATTATGTTACCTTCACAAACAGGACAGCACTTTCCAGGAGGCACGATAGTTTTATTACAGGACAACTCTTGACAGAAGGCAGGGCTGCAGTCAACCCAACCAAGCTGTGTTAAAGAGTAACATGTATGAATAGTGAAATATCAAGGGGCGCAGGTCAAAACAATTATAACAGCTTGGCCCCTCATTATTCCGACCAATTACAGTGCTACTTGATGAGGATTTGTCTTTTCGATTTAACTTGATACACATATAAAAGAACACAAAGTACGTACATGCAGATATATCATACAAACAATGTATAATCTCATAATCCTATGTTACGAGTCATTGTATAGGACACATACAAAAACATTTCTCACACACGGAAGCTTTGTTAATTTCTGGTCGAGAGAAGGTTTGAATGTTAGCATGCAGAGCCAATGTCAGAGTGACTTACTGCACACAAACAAATGGTGCAGACATCGTTCTCCAGGACAAAGATGTCCCCATTCTCCACAAACCTGCCTTCATAGGCACAATCTGTAGGAACAAAAAGGAACAAGTATCCTATTACACCATTTCCACCTTACATCCTGGCAGGCTGCCACTCTGCAATATTCCCATAAGTGTGGACGCACACCAAGACAAACAAACAAACACACCAACTGATTACAACACCTCCATTTTCACAGAGGTTAAATGAAGTACTTAGATATCAGATATGTACCAGGTATTATCCATAGCAGCCTTGACTTTTTAAACCTTTTGCCAACAGTTGTTGGGTCAAAGCACTGGATAGTCATTGAAACTAGCATTATATGTGAGTCACATCAATTCTGTACCTATCAAATCTTCTAACATAATTGTCTCTCGTATCTAATATCATCATTGAAAAATGGAAACAAAATGTCCAATCACTAGAACTAAGGGGTAGCCTTAATGTTTTATGAATTCTTTAGTAATACATAAATGATAGAGTGTGATGGGTTGTAAGAGATGTACCTTTACATATAGGACAGCATGTCCCTGGAGGCTGGTAGGGGTAGGAACACCATGTAACTGGACAAATTTCATCTTCACAGTTCCTCTCTGGTACCTTCACTTCTTTAAAGGCAAATGAAACAAATAAAAGGCATGTTATGCACTAGATATGGAGCATCAAGGCATTTGTTGAACACTACCAACTTGCAATATCAAAATTTTCACTGTCATCTAGTGAATCTAATGGCATTGGGCATAAGCATCAACATTTTTCTAATTCTTTGTTGTCTATGACGTTGTAAATTTTGAAGCTGGGGCTAACATACTGCACCACAAAAAGTACCAGGTTTGTGATAAGATTTGTCAATATCAGCTGTTCAACATGTTCAAAGTGTAACCCAAACTCTAAATCTGACCATGCTTTCACCTGTTGTTGTAGGAACTGTTGTAGGAACTGTTGTTGGCACTGTTGTTGTTGGTACCACTGTTGTAGCGGGAAGGAGTGTTGTTGTGGGAGGAACTGTTGTTTCTGCATCCTCCTCTCTAACTAAAATGTGCAGGTAAATCATGAAGTTCTCATAACAGTGTAAAGGACATGGAACTGTCATACGATAACATTCTGTATTGAACAGCAGACTTTTATAATCATTATGATACTTTGTAATATCTAAAACTATTAAAGCTACCCTCTTGTGCAGAATGGGATAATAGACCAGAGCTTATTTCTAACTCACTGTCAATAGACATGATAAAAGATAAAAAACCTTTAAGTTAAAATCAATCAGTGAAACAGAAATTCTAAAAATGTCATACTTGTTGTAGGCTGTTTGGTACTGGTGGAGGCAGGATATAATCTTCCAGTTGTTGCTGTTCTCTCTGTTAACAATAGCAAAGTTATGTTTTCCTTATTCAGTGGAAAAACTCACCAATGCTATCAAGCAGAGATCCACGTTAGTTGGGGAAACCATTTATGTAACCCTTGACATTACTTGTATTGACTGAGAGATTGAAATGAGTTTGTAATGTGCCCAAAATTCAATCAAGCAGCATCATGTCAAAGGTAAGTTCTGCTGTCATGTTCTTGTCTAGCTACTGTCAGCAACTATGTCATCCATCAGTTAGTAGTAAAAAGTGGAAAAGGCAGATAAAAGCTTGACAACTGAGTTGGTACCTGGCAGTGGCTGTGGCGTGGGTGGCAGTTAGTAGTAAAAAGTGGAAAAGGCAGATAAAAGCTTGACAACTGAGTTGGTACCTGGCAGTGGCTGTGGCGTGGGTGGCAGTTAGTAGTAAAAAGTGGAAAAGGCAGATAAAAGCTTGACAACTGGGTTGGTACCTGGCAGTGGCTGTGGCGTGGGTGGCAGTTAGTAGTAAAAAGTGGAAAAGGCAGATAAAAGCTTGACAACTGGGTTGGTACCTGGCAGTGGCTGTGGCGTGGGTGGCAGTTAGTAGTAAAAAGTGGAAAAGGCAGATAAAAGCTTGACAACTGAGTTGGTACCTGGCAGTGGCTGTGGCGTGGGTGGCAGTAAGTAGTAAAAAGTGGAAAAGGCAGATAAAAGCTTGACAACTGAGTTGGTACCTGGCAGTGGCTGTGGCGTGGGTGGCAGTTCCTCCTCTCTGTCCGTAGAGCTGGCCTGTAAGAAGCAGCTCCACAGCGGGTCGGTCACGCTGGGGATGCCACAGGCGGAGATGAGGTTTCTCAGGATCTGCTGGTTGTTGGTGGCCGTCAGCAGGACCCGTCCGCACTTGTCCTGGCACCTCTCGTCAGCAGACAGGACACAGCACGGCAGTAGACGGGAGATCCTGGTTGGTCGAAGGGTGGTTTGCGGACGTGTCTTGGTGGCGGGTGACACTGTTCCCTCTGGTTCTGTTGCTGTGGTGGTCTGCTGGTCAGGCTCTGGCCTGATGGTGGCTGACTTTGGTGTTGTGGAACTAGGCATGATGCCAACTATGAAAAATGTATGCAGTCAATTTCAAAATCAACCTTAGCACTCAGCACTCTATTGGTGCTTCTGTGCAGCAATTTAGCACACCAGTAAGTTGCATACATATCATTATAATGATGACTAAGTTCTGCTCACAATGTTGTTTTTTGTACAATATCTTTAAGTTATTGCTACCTCTTTTTTCAAGGCATTGTTTCCATATAATGGAATGCAATGTCATGCTGCAAAACATTACTGCTATTTCTTACAAATGGTGTGGACGATGACACTGTATGAAATCAACAGTCAAACATACCCAGGTCTGAATGTTGCCCTAAACTTACCTAGTCTGACGTGTAAGACAATGTTATCGGAGTCAGGATCATACGAGAAGACAAAAGGAAGGTTCTTTTCTGGGTCCACAAATTCACACAATTTCCATTTCCCTGTAGGAGAAAAAAGTGTATTCTGTGTTACACGTGTACACACTCATTGAGTAAAGCACTTAATATCAATTGCTCAATGAAAATATGAAAGATGCAGTAGTTTAACAGGTAGGCTGGGATTCAATCCCACAATCTTAAATGTGGCCTAGAACTCTGTACTTAGTACTAGTCTGACCATTGCATGCTAATATCATAATGAAAACAGCATTGATGAAGAATAATAAAAAAGAGGAGGTTTCCTGAGAATGTCTAATATCTAGTTCCTTCTGTAGACCTTGTGGTACTCACCTGCAGGAAGTGGTCCCTGGGGAAGCTCGTCCATGTAAGACACTGTGGTGCTGCGACAGTTGGTGTCACATTCCACACGGTTGTTAGCCACACACTCTGCACAGCCTCGCAGCTGAGTACAGCTGCCTTGACAGGTCTACACATCATAAGACGACACAATAGATCAGCATTTCACATCTTTCATCATCAGGATAACTATGTATGAATTAATTGGAATGGAGAAGTCTGAAGAACTAAACACAATTGTCACAACTGCAACATTGGCCAAGATGGTGGTTTCATACCTTTTTTACAATTTTTCATACAACCTACTATTACTTAGGAAATGTCTGTTTTTTTGTTTCTGTCAGATCTGCCCTGATGGCAAATGAGTAAAATTGTTAAAAAATTACCGCGCAGTCTTCACACGTAGGTCCTGTGTAGGGCTCCTCACACTGACATACTCCACAGGAACACACACCGTGGTTGTTACATAGAACCTGCAATAAGAAAGTTAATTGGGACTAGGAATTCATCAACATTACTCCTTAGACAAAAATTCGTGACAAAAAGTTGTGAGATCTGTGAGGATATAGTTGGCAGTAAAATGTTGTAGTCCCATATCCTTTTTGTGGGCATATTAACTAAAACGAAGGCCATCGCTCCATACATATTATTTTTGTTAGAGTAAAGTTAAGCGAGGTACAGGAAGTTATGGTTTTATATCTCAGGAACTGTTGTTAAAAAGATGAATGTGATTCCATGTGCATGAGCTTCATATACACATAAGAATACAGAAATAAATGTAGACAAGACCTACAATGTCCATGGTGCTGAAGTCACTGAGGTTGTAAATGGAATGAAGCTTTTAATGTGTGTTACACTTAAGTTTACATACCCCACTGTTTGTACGGCAAGGATCTGGATCTGTTGAACAGTCACAGTCAGCACCAGTCCATCCAGCCTCACACACACAGGAACTGTTCCCTCCTTGTTCCAACTGACAGTCGCAGTAGCCATGACCTGTCCAACGGAAAACACACACTCAAACTCTAGTTAAAACTCCTATTCAACTTGCTGTGTTTGTATTTACTAGACTTCTGGTGGATTAGTCAGTTATACAGTTGAACAGGTGAAAGCAGAGGACTGATTACACAAAATGTGAGACACGGAAGCAGACTAAGCACTTGGGAATGGAATACCTGTTAGGAAAAAACAAATAGAGACTTTAAGATTGGGGCAGGTGGAGGATGGTTAGTCATATCTTCTAGGAGATGATTTTGTAATAACAAATAGGTTGTTAACTTACCCCCACACCTCAGACCACGACTGTAAGGACAGCCCATGTTGTTACACTCACAGTACTTCCCGTAGTACCTGGAGTCAGGGTGGTCAGCGTGGGCGCGACACTGGCAGAAGCCAGCGACACAGTCGCCATGGCCCGAGCACGGCGGGCTACTCTCTGTCTGGCGGCAGGAGGCCTCTTCAGCCCACTTCTCATCTGTTGACAGAGTTGGAAGGTTATAACTTTATATTTAAACATGTGATTATTTTGGTAGTAAAAGACGTGATGAGTTGAGTATGACAGGCTGAGGATGAGTCACATGATTGGAAACACTTTCATATGGTCTGAAAAGTATCCTAGCAGATAATGACTCCAAACTATACTTGTCATCATCAAAAGAAACAACACTATTTACTAGTACTGCTACAATGATACCAAGATTTATGCAGCAGAAATCCGTCAAGTGTGTAAAGACTTGCTTGGAGACTACAGGCAGATTACATGAAGAACACAGAGAGCAATTGCCTATCATTGGGGACAGTTTACAACAAAGGGCCCCATCTACAAGTTTATACAATCATGTATTTCCATGGATAATGTTTAAAATTTGGAATGTCAATTAATATTTGCTTCCACATATCAAACAAACAATAATCAGACAAAAAAAGAGAAGCATGATAAACACCGTCTATAGTCTGGAATTCCACAGTTGTTGACAAGGGTGAGTATCCTACAGAATTCCTGGCCTGAATGCTGAAGTAATATTTAGTTCCCGGCTCCAAGCCTGTAACCTTGAACTGCAGATTGTTGACGTCAGGTGCTGGCTGTACTCCCCACTCTGACACAGACTTCCTCGGATCAGTGGTGTACAGGACAAGGTAACCTAAAAATCATAAATTCCAGTTATCTGTAAGTTAAGTTAACAATCTGTATATATAAACAACGAAACATTTATTTTGGAACTGTCATATTGTACTTTCTTTTTGGAAAAAGGTGCAAGCATGGTACAATTTTACAACGGGACATTACTTAGACATTAACAGCCGATTGAATGTTTTGTTGGGGGACTTATCAAGCGACACACCTATCATTTCAAATGTTATCATCTTGTTAGGAAAAATATTTATATATAAAAACCGTGACTCATGTAATCTATGCATCCAAAGATTTGTTACCTTTGTCAAGTATGTTTACAGATTAGAGAAACATATTGCAACATTACGGAACAAAATAGGTAAACATAATAAGAAATGGGAATCGTTATACCTTGTTTTCAATTCATTGTGGCCACAAGATATTCATTTGTTAGCGTATGTACAACTGTGTTCTTTTGTTTCATGTTTCTGTACTGTATCTTTTGTTTATCTGAATAAAGTTTTGTAAAAAAAAAAAACAATCTGTATATATCTTGTTGGGATTATGTATACATGTTCCTTTTAATCTGTATATACATGTATGTCTGTATTTGTATGTATGATGAACCCTGTAAGACTAGTCGTGATAAGACTAAAGGGTATCGTCAAAAACGTACAAACGAACAAATAAATTAGGAATCAGAATAAGTTGTAGAGTTCTAGATAACAGGCTCAAGCCATACATATAACTTTGATTAACATTGCTGTGTAAAAATTGCTGATGTTCTATACACTTCCATAGAAGAGCATTAAGCATTTTTTCACCACGAGTTGAGGAACAATTTGCTACTTGAAGGAGCCTTTCCATTTCAGCAAAAGTTACAAAAAGTTATATGGTTAAAGGGGTTTTCTGTAAGATTACTGAAGATAGAGATGTTGGTTGACTGTAGGTTTTGCAGATGTCTTACCTGTAATCATGCCATTGGGCTCTGCAGGGGGAAGCCAGGTGATGATGATCTGAGTTGGATTTCCCTCCACCCCTTCTACGGTGACATTTTGAGGTGGGGTGCCAGGGGCTGTAGAATAGAACCATGACACAATTAAGTGAGTAAGCAATGTTCGAGTAAACTATCATGATGAAAAATCACCTAGAAAAACCTCTTCTGTAGAATATATCTATAGGAGTCTTGGTGAAAATCAATGGGGGTCTTTTATGGTCACGATGCCTGTTAATACAATGCCACTCCTAGAGCTCAAAGAATCTATTAACCATAATCTAGAACAGAAGGTTGCTGGTACAATGTAGGTTCGCATGGTGGTACAACACATATTTGACAGGGAAAAACTAGGACTGTGGTCATTTTAACATGCTCCTTGCTTTTTGACTTTTGAATTGTTGTTTTTTCATCTTGTTAATCCTGCTCTTCCTAATTTGTTCATCATTTTTGTTATCCAACAAAAACAAGTCAATATACAAAACATAAGTTAAGAAGAAGCCATGATATTAAACAGGTTACTTACCGGTCTGTGCAGTCCTGTTGACTACTGACAGGCTGTACAGACTTTCTCTTCTGCCATCTACAACTTTCACTGAAAACTCATACTGAGTGTATGGTCTGAGACCAGTGACAAGACTCTCCGTACTAGTGGTGTTTATGTAGAAAATCTTCCTATCTGGAGCACCAAAGGACATCCATCTGAGAAATAAAGTACACAATTTTATCATTTTAACCAGAGCTGGACGGTACTGATGAAAAAAAAAAAGTTGGAACATGTTATAAAGGTATGGACTCGCTAGAGAATGTACAGAATTCAAGAAATAAGAAGTTGAATACTGATGGAATGAGTTATTTTATTTTGCTTCAACTGCAAGTGTTTCAAAGAGTTAATCATTACTGACTCAAGTATAACTGAATCAAGGGAGGAGATCAGCCAATGACAAGCCCATATATAGTCCTTAGAACGTTCCTGCTGAAAGGATATCATCTCAGAGGTATTGCAACACTCCACTGACCTTATTGTGTAGAACTGATCCATTCCCCTCTGACTGTCCCTGGCAGTGGGGTCTGTCCAGGAGACCAGGATCTTGTTGGGTCCCAAGACTCGAGCTTTCACTCCAACAGGAGGCATCAATGGACCTGTTTGGTCAGGGGCTGCTGGAGAATCATAAAACATCACGGAATGTGAGGCAGCATTAAAATGAAAGAGCAGCTACTTCTATGTGAGTTGTTACTGCATACTGTAATCAAGGCATTTGCAGTTGCTCATTGTCCCAGCAGAACCAACATAAATACTGTGTATGGTACAAAAGTATGTTTACATTTATATGATAGGCCATTTATGTAATAGCCATTATTTGGACTTGGACATTCACACACAACAGTTTGTAACATATTCATTGGTACCTGCAGACAGTGTGTTGGCTGATCTATAGATGGGTGCTCCATCCCCAATGCTGTTGAATGCACGCAGCCTCACAACATACTCAGAGTCTGGCTCTGTGACAGAATGATGTCAACAATTATTCATGACACTTTGATACAACTTTCCTTTCATCAATACAGCCAGAAATGTTTGATGTCTAAGAGAAGTCCATGTTTAGGCTATGTTGATTTGATTATATGGATGACATCAGCGCCCGGAACAATTTTCATTTATTTCTTCAAAAAGTTGTTGGCCATACTGCAAATCATACAAAGCAGCTGCAAAATAAGAAAATATGTCCTGTAAATTGACAAGAAAAATAGTACGGAAAACAGATGCTAATGTCGTATAATGGCAAAGTCAAAGAAAAAGATGTGAAAGAACAAAAAAGGAAGAATCTCCTTACCAAGGTTTCTTAAGACATACGTTGTAACGTATGGACCAACTTGTACTTTCTCCACGTCAGGTTTTCCCCGCCCGTATCCAATCATGTATCCCTGCAGCTGAGTATCAGGGCCGGCTGGTGGTGTCCACGTGAGTCTGATGGAGTTAGACCCAGGCTGCAGACGCAGAGATTCAGGAGTGCCTGGTAACTGTTCTACAGATGTGGGGCCTGGGGGAATTGTCCAATATATTCCTTCAATTGAAAGTTTCCATGAGGTTAAACATATAGTCAAACAATGGTAAAACTGTTTATTTATTCATTTATTTATTCATTTATTTGTAAACCTGGATAAGACAAAATCGTGCCTGAATACACTTTTCGTCTCATTTTTCCGTGTCAATTGACACCAATCCAGCAAAACAGTAAACCATCATTTCTTTCTGTTATATGTCGATTTTACAGATTACCTACGTCATGTTCAATGCATGATTATCAAAGCTTTTAGATAGTGTTCCAAAAACTTCAGTCTCTCAAGTTTGCAATTCTGGGTATATTACGGATGTAGCATTTATCAAATTCCCTCATCTGTAAAAGCATTGAATATAGGTTACACAACAAATTACGGTCAATTACTGAATTGGCGTTACACAGACGACTGAAGGTCCCACTTACCACCCTGTGGTGAGGTGCTGTTCACCACTGTAATGCTGTATGGACTCTGTCTCTGTTTGCCCTCCATGATTTTGACTGAGAACTCGTACTTGGTGTACGGCCTGAGGTTTGTTACACTGTACTCCAGATTGTTAGTGTTGATGTAAGATGTCTTCCTATCAGGTGAGCCGACAGCCATCCACCTGCAAGAGAGGTCACAGAATTCGAAAATAAAAGGTTTTTGGGAGACTATTGGTAACATAGGGACTGGGGTAATAGGAACTCTTAGGGTCAAGTTGTGGAAATGGTGGGCCATATCAAAAAGTCAAAATGACATACTGGTATGAGAAGTGGGCCTTTTGAACTCAATTCACACTGCAACCTACTGATGTTAGCCATCCATTGTAACTTGATCAAGTTGAATTGGTCTTAACAAATGATATTGTTGAAAGGTAGGACAGATGTTTAATGTAACAAAATATCAAATGTGCACAGCACACACTTCCACACAGAAAACATGACCACTATGGTCTTCTATTGACGAACCTTACTGTGTAGTATCTGTTCTCTACAAGCTGATTTTCAATCAAGCCCGGGTCGGTCCAGGACACCAGAATCGTGTTGGGTCCCAAGACTTGTGTCTTCAGCCCAACAGGAGGCAGTAGTGGACCAGTTGTATCAGGGGGAGCTACAAGAGGAAGGAGTAACGTTTTAACAATAAAAAAGTTACATTGTCTACTTCATGGACACTGGCATTTATCTTCTAAAAATACAGCCAATGGTGGCTCGAAACCATTTCTTACCGAAACATTTTTTCACAAATTAACTCTGCTTTCAACAGTAATCAAAGTACCAAAAGAAGGGGAAAAACATGACCGTACTTCTCACAAATGTCTCCATCACCTACTCACAAAAAGACCTTTCTAAACTATCAAAGGTACAAAGTGCTCCCACCTCTAGGCAGTGTGTTGGTAACTTCATAGATGGGCCTTCCTTGTCCCATTCTGTTGAAAGCTCGAAGACTTATGATGTACTCTGTTTCTGGTTCTGCAAAGTAACAATTCTGACAATTGTGACTCGTTTCTTACAAGGAAAAAAAGAGTTTAGAATAAAAGCAAAATAAGATATCTGTTTCCTAATAATCAAATGGGCATGGATAACGCCACCCTAATTCATTTCTTTGGTTCTCAAACTTTTAAGAACAAAAATTCAACAGAAATATTCACTTTCTGATAGTTGTGGCCTGACTAGAACAGTGAAACAACCGTGCCTTACCAAGATCCCGTAAGATGTGTGTCCTTACATCCCCACCAACTGGTATGAACTCCTCATCAGGAGCACCCCGTCCATACCCGATCTGGTATCCGTCCACCTCCGCCACAGGTGCTGACGGGGCTGTCCATGTCAGCAGGATGGTGTTGGACACCGCCCGCAGCTGAAGGGACCCCGGGGCTCCTGGGATTTGTGATGGACTTAAAGATCTGGAGCCTTGAAGGTACAGAAAAAATACCACTCAGCTGTAGCAAAGCACCCAGTCCAAAAAAGCGCACAACTCAAAAGATGCACAAAACAAGAAACAATATGTATTTTGCAACTTTCGATAAGCTTAAGCCGTACATATGTGCATCCGCGTGAAGATTAACTGCAGAGTTGGCTTTGACTACACCAAGGCCACACCTTGCATGTGGTTTTAGTAGACCACACCTGCACATTGTAATTTAAGCCCAACGTTATTCAACTTATTTATTAGTGATATTACAACCATCTTTGACAATGAATGTGAACCACCAATTATGCATGATAAGTACATTCCCTGTTTATTATACGCAGATGACTTAGTTATTTTTTCCAAGTCTAAGCAAGGGTTACAAACTTCTTTGAATAAGCTAGAAAACTATTGTAATACATGGAGACTGAATGTAAACCTTAGGAAAACAAAAGTTGTTGTTTTCTCTAAAGGTGGTCGTCTTCCAAAAGACTGTTTGTTTACATACCAGAAAAACCCTGTTGAATTAGTTACATCCTATTGTTACTTGGGTATCATTGTCAACTCTGCTGGCACATTCAAGGCGAATCACAAACACCTCTACCGGAAAGGTCTAAAAGCTTTGTTCGGCATCAACCAATCTCTAGACAATGCCGACGCCCCAATTTCTGTGAGAAACAAACTTTTTGATGCGTGCGTTAAACCCATTATTCTCTACGGCTCTGAAATATGGGGTTCATTCAAAAGTTCAAATTCCTGTCCAATTGAATCAGTTCATTTAAAATTCTGCAAACAATCAGTACGTGTACCTAGGTCTGCTTGCAGCCTAGCTGCAAGGGCGGAATTAGGAAGATACCCAATACAAGTGGATGCTTCGCTAAATGCCGTCAAATATTTCCTTAGACTTCGCCAGAATGTGTCAGCCGACAGTTTTCAAGCAGATGCTTTCTGCTGTCAGTTAGATCTAGACAAATCTGGTGTGAAATGTTGGGCGACAGGAATACGTAAGTCTTTAGAGGAGAGCGGGTTTGCTTTCTTATGGCACCTACCAATTTCATATAATTCAAATACGTTACAAATTGTTAGTTCCATTGGCCAACGGATAAAAGACATTTACTTCCAAACGTTTCTGAAAGAAATACATAACGACAACAAAGGTGGGGCTTCCAAAAATAAGTTAAGATCATATAGATTATTCAAAACTACTTATAATGAAGAAAAATATCTAAGTAATTCAAATATGAGGGTCAGGAATGCAGTCACAAGACTAAGAATCAGCTCCCACAAACTACATATTGAAACAGGAAGACATACCCGCACTCCTCTAGAACAACGATTATGTAAACATTGTACTTTGAATAGAGTAGAAGATGAATGTCATTTTGTGGTAGAATGTGTATTATATACCAAAGAAAGAAATGAACTGTATAAACTTGTAGAAAACCTATTTCCCTACTTCACACATTTAAGTACTGTTCAAAAATTCATATTTCTAATGCGACTAGACAAACCTCCCATTGAAAAACACGTCTGTTCTTTTATATCTACTATAACCGAAAAGCGAGGAGAAGTAGAATTTATTTAATGATAGTCATATTCTTTTGTATCCGCTAACTGTACTTGTATTGTATTTTGTTGTGACCTGTACTTAGCCAAGTGTGGCAGAAATGTGCAATAAAGGTCTTCATTCATTAAGCTGATATTGTATTGCATGTTGAAATTCAGCAATTCATTCTTTGTTACATAACTGTGTTACATCAAGAAACTCCACCTACTGTATTGCAGCACCACCTGGTTTCCTTCATAGCCATAAGCAAAGACAAACAATCTCTCCAGTCTGTCATTTCCAAAGTACTTGAACCTGCAGAGTTTCCACTCAACACCATCAGAAAAACCTGTAGTCAGACAGTGCCTGTGTTAGCTTCACTCGAGTGGCAACATTCTACATCATGAATGGTAGACTGCGATGCTATTCTTATATGCACTGGGTTTTTTTGATAAGAATGTTGTCAAAATTTTCATTTTCATACATAATGAAAAAAGGATTTGTCAGGAAGTATTAGTGGTAGTGATTAAAACACAATTCCTTACCACCCACCCAGATGACTATTTACTTGAACACAATAATATAAACCAAAAAAGCAACATTCAAAGTCTGAAAGAAGTCTGAAAGGACCAATTGAAAGTGATGCATGAAAAGATAAAGGCTCCTTACTGCATTGGTATCCTTTTGCTCTCCATGCATTGCTAATTACATGCACTTCAGAAATCCAAACTCTTTCTTAAATGTTTTCCATTCAGTTAAGCCCATTACTACCAAGCCCCAAAATGAGCCATGAATGTCTTCTTGTCCACAAGGCAGTCTTTAGAAAATTTGAAGATGCTTTGAAATAGCTATTGACAAACTGTTGACACATACCGTCACTGAGTTCATCAACTGTGGTGATTTTTGTGTCGCCACACTCAGAACTGCAGTCTGACGACTCCCTCGCTATGCAGTCTCCACAGAGGCGCAGACGCTCACACATCCCTGGACATGTCTGCATACCAATACAAGAACAGTGGGGTTCATTTTCATCTAGTTAACTTAAAGCCAAAAAAGCTTTGAGGAAGATGCCATGTCTATGTACATGTACATTAAGGGATAAAAGTCATGATGGTCCTGCAGACATAAAGTTTAGGTAACACCATCTAATACATGTCTGGAAATAATTTTGGTTATCATGACATACATTGTACATAGTATCTACTTCACAATCACATAGAAGTGAGGAGTAGTGTTCTTACTGGACAGTCTTCACAGTGTGGCCCACGGTAGCTTCCTTGGCACTGGCAGACTCCACAGCTGCAGGTGCCACGGTCGTTACAGATCAACTGGAAAACAATTATCGAGCCTTGAAATCATAAAGTTTAACATTTTTCATCAAATGAGACTGGCAATGTAGTGTGTAACAGAAAGCTGAAATGATGACTGTTTCCTTTACTGCTAGTATCTACGTGAGAGAAACAGCATAACATTGTATGTATATTATCTTATCAAGCTCAGTACTGCTGATGCAAAGGTAATACCATGGTCGGTCATAGGTGAGTCAATCAGAATAATAGTAAAAAATTTGTTTTTAAGTCAAGTCAAGTCAAAGTTTGCTACACAGCAATTACATCAGGTACAATGTATGGCAAATAACATGAAATATCAACAACTACAAAGTATTTATACTGGACAAGTGCACTAATCTAACATCATTACTTGATACATAATATGATAAGAATAGTGCATTTCACATTGTTACAGTTTCTCTTTTGCATAGCATCATATATATGTTTATTGGCCTAGGTACTAGACAGATGCATACTTCAGGGCATGATGGAAGTATGCATCTGTATGTATTGAAGTGATATGGGTATTAAGAGGCTTGAAACCAGAAATAAAAGCAAGTGACTTCTACCCCATTACTGGATCGGCAGACATCCACACTTGTGGGACACTGGCAGGCTGTTCCCATCCAGTCTGCTTCACAATCACACTTACCACACCTGCATCTACCATGTTCTGTAAGGAAACAACAAACAGCAGTGTACGTGAACAGGGCAGCACATATAGCATTGCTTAAGTCATGGTTTATTATCATATGTGCATCTGTCACATTGCTTTCTCCGTTCTACACAGAAATTTGCTTCTTGGGATGGAAAAAAAATCACCCTGTCTGTCTAAAAAATCTGAACTTAATGACATTGATTTGATGGAAATGTATTTTCTTTAACTGGAAATGACATGTTGCTAATTTTCGTTGCTAAATCTGTCATTTCAAGTTGTTTAAAAAAATAAAAAAGACAATGAGTGGGATGGAAAAGCTTAGACAGCCCTGATCTGTCATCAAACTAAGCTGTGATGAATTGCAAAATCCAAATGTCTCACTATGCTCCACTTTTTCAGCATTGTCTAATACAGGTCTATTCTTATGGTATTGCAACTGTTTCTTGCAGAGACATGAGTTAACTTTACCTGGTCCTGAACAGATACTTCCATTGTAGTAATCACATGAGAAGTCATCACATTCACAGAACTGCCCACTGTATCTTTTCCCTGTATCTGGTCCGACAGCATAACAGTTACATTCTCCGCAGACACATTCGCCTCGACCGCCACATATACTCTCCCCTTCTCTCCTCCTGCAGACTGAGGGGTCTGATTCAGCCGAGGCATCACATTCACACATCGCACCATATCTGTATCAAAACAAAGTTTGGCGCACAAGACATTATCTATTCTGGATGCATTCAAAGTGTCATGGTAAAGTGGAGAGTAAATTTGTAATTTCTACAAATTGCAGGATGGTTAACATTACATTTTAACAAACATAGTGATACCTGCTTGGTGTGAGGAACTGTCACAGATATGTTTACACCACAGTTGGTGATAATCAGTTTAGGTGATGGTCAGTTCAGTACCAAGGACAGGTCCTGTCACAGATATGTAATAGTTGTAATAATCCGTTCAGTGCCAAGGAGAGGTCCTCTCACATATGTATTAGTTTGTAATAATCAGACCAAGGACAGGACCTGTTGACAATATGATGATACTCAGTTCAGTACCAAAGAGAGGTCCTGTCACAGATGTTATAGTTGGTGATATGCAGTTCAGTACCAAGGAGAGGTCCTGTCACAGATATGTTATAGTTGGTGATACTCAGTTCAGTTCCAAGGAGAGGTCCTGTCACAGATATGTAATAGTTAGTAATACCCAGTTCACTAACAAGAAAGAGGTCCTGTCACAGATGTGTTATACTTGGTGATAATCAGATCAGTACCAAGGAGAGGATCTGTCACAGATATGTTATAGTAGGTGAGTCAGGTACTGAGTTCAGTATCAAGGAGAGGTCTTGTCACAGATATGTAATTCTAAATCTAGCTCTAGTACGCCACCTACCGGCCTGAATTACAGCTGCAGCCTCCACAGCCATTCAGACTGCCATGCCCGCTGCAGGACGGATGGGACGGCATCTGAAAGAAACAAAATATTGCAGAGGAAAGAATGTCCTTTATCCATCAGCAGTGAAAATTCTCTTCATGCAAATGCGGAAGTCTGTCAACCATCCACTTCACTAAATGGTTCCAAACAACGGACATCATAACACCGGAAGTCCCTAAGGAACCAAAACCACACCTCCACACCAAAATTCAGCACTGAAAAATATTCTCTATTTCAGGCAATAAGTATCAGTAATCAGGTTCTGTAAGTACCATACTATTTAACAGACCTACCCACCAACACAAGTAACTTTAAAACCGTCTGCCATTCTTTAATGTGTATTTGAGATTTTGAATTTGTCACCTATTGTGCAATTCAGCTTGGCTGCTAGATAATTTGAATAAAATAGTTATGGTTATATTTGAACACAGTACAATCAGTTCAGCAAACAGCAGTATCTTTGAACATTATCTTCTGAAAAATAAGGAATTTTCCGCAATAAAGAGGTTCCCTTAGCAGTGACAAACTGTATTACCCTGTTCACATCATGTTTACTGACTGAAAACCAAGCTTATCCAGCTGTTATCTTCTCAAGAAGTTGCTAGTTGACTAGGAGAAGTTGTTTTAGGAAAAGGGCAGTACTTACCGGTTCTATATCATCACAAGAACACTTGCATATTGGTTCCACAGTGACCCGCAGGGAATGGGGCTCTCCAGCAGCCATGATGTCAAACTTTACCGGGTCAGTGTTACCATTGCAGCTCAGGAAGGTCACGTTGGCTGTGTACTGTATGGCTGTGTTCCGTGCCTACATACCATCCATAAGTACCATTGTTTAATAAGCGTAAGGTTGTATCAAATATAAAGTGATGATCAAATACATTCAGTATTAAAGAGATAACATGATCTGAAAGACTTGTCTCATTACTGTGACTATGATGTCACTTCAAGCACAGGGCAACATGTGAACACATGTATTAACAAAATACACAAAGAATACACAAAGTCAATCTGAACTAAACCTTACTCACTGCTTCTTGTGTTTCCATATCAGGGGACACCTAAAATTATACAAATTTGAAAAATCAGCAGTGTCTAACTTGAACAGAACAGCTAGTCCATACCAATTAACTGCCCAAAACACTCATTCATCTAACATAGCAGAAGAATACTTCCCTCCCTTTGAAACAAAATCTGACAGTGTGTATAGTATATCTGCACTTAACACATGACTTGTGTTAGGTCTTAAGATTCTCAACATATGGAACTTGAATATATCTTGGTTTAGAGACTTACATGTAGGCCTATCACCTAGTCCATAAGGACACGGTACTCACGCTAAATTGACTGCAAAGGATGGGTAATGGATATGGCAAAATAAGTCCTACCTTGTGCAGTGATACCCATGTACTGTTTGCTGGGCTTTGCACAAAAAGTTCTGTTCTGTGCTTTGAGTGCAGCAGGGAGGTCTAGATGATACAAACAACACTATTTCAGACAATGTCAACAAGCTACCTCTTACTGCTGGTATTCACTATTTTGATGTTAATAAATCACCAATTAGGGAGCACTTTCTATGTTCTTAATTCCCAGGTTGTAATGCTACATGATTTATACACCTTTCTTGCTTTTAAAACAACAAAAAATCATTACATACTCAATCATGGATCATGGAGCTTTTCACCTCTTTGTTACATTTTTGTGGTTTTGTCTACTTTGAAAGATATAGTTGAAGCAATATATTTGACCACAGAAGCTAAATTGAGATATAATTTTACAGTATCTCACCAGATTTCTTTTTACTACATCTTGAACAACATCAACAATGTTCTTCGAGTCTGACTGAAGTCTGTACACACTGGAGAAGTTGGATGGGGTAAAGGATATCAGAGTGGAAAGTTCCTGCAAGAATGAGCAAGACAGAAGTTACTCAACGGCTTCCTGCAGGAATTAAACAAATCAAAATGGTCATTGTCCACAAGAGTTATTAGTAAATTAACTAACAAACTTAATCAATCAAAAAGTACAGTCATTGACTCATGGTTATATGTATCATATATTGGGCATCACCAATGTGGACTATAGGACTCTGACTATACAGTAAAAAAACAACCTGCCTTCAATTTTCCTCACCTCATATAGTTCTACTCTCTGAGGAGTTACTGCAAAGAATGGTGTCACTCTATGGTCCAGCATCCTGTCTTTCAACAGAGCCACAGTAGGATAGTCCTGAGAGAATTGAAAATATCAACCCCTGAAACTGTTAACACGTAGTCAAGGTGTAATGGAATATCTGCATCCATAAGAAATGTGACACTTTAAGGGGAGAATACGACTTTTCCAGTCACCTAATAATACCAGTATACAGTCGGATTTATTCTACCACAACACCTGCTTCAAAACCCCTGGAGGTGCCTTTGTATGTAGAGCTTTATGTCTCTCTATATCTATGTTGCTTGTTGTATCTACATTTCCATTTTCACTATGGATCAGTTAGTGCCTGAAATAAAGAATTAATAATGATAATGATACAAAGTTTTTAAAATTTGTATCATTATCATTGTTAATTCTTTTCTTTTTTTTCATTTAAAATGCAACTGGAAACTGGAACCGTAATCACTAGTCATGTAGTAGGCTTATGAAGTCAAATTACAGGTGAATGGTAACTTGAATTCAAAGTTACTGTAATGATATTCAAATTGTGAAAATGAGTAGGTGTTAACAGCAGACCTGTTTTGTTGACTCTGCATCCTCTCCATTCTCGTCCATGTGGCACAGCCCGTCATTAGGCTGTACTATGCCCCCCAGCCTGCCGTCTCCAGCCCAGTGGAATGGGGCATCGGTCAGCACAAGGATCACACGTGCCGCATCATGTCTCCAACCAATCTGGTCCTGCAATAACAAGGAAACTGTCTTAAACACAACGGCTCACTTTTAACTCACTCAGAATTTTTGTAGATATGGTCAGGTAAATTTTGAGTATTCATCTGTGGCATCACCAGTGACTGGAAACAGGTGAACGAATGAAAAGTATGATTTCAGTACTTGAGCACAGCAACTGTGTACAAATGCTGATCTTGATGCATGGAGGGGGGGGGGTATACCTGTACTGTGTCACTGTTGTAGCTATGATTATTGTGAGTCGCACCATGAACCTACCTCACAGACAGTGGCTTGCATCAAGGCATCCAGCAAGCCTTCTGCTGCATCGATGTTACCGGATATCTCCTGTTCTGTGACACTGTTACTGAACTGGCTGAAATCATCCGTTAGTGCCTGCACATGTCTGAAGCTGAAGGCTGGTGCACAACCTTTACAGGGCTCATCCAGGCTGTATATAAGACACATCATCTGCATATTAGTCTTGCTTTTATGCACACATAGACGTTTTGAGATTATCAATTCAACACATTAGCCACCATAACTAAGACCCAAACAAAGACTGTGAACTGTCTTTTCCAAAACATCTCCTTAAGCTTAAGCTATCATCCAATGTAACATAATTAATGCCAATATTTCACTTGCCTGACATCTTGTAAGTTTCAAAATGTAAGACCTAAAAAAAATCTTTGTACTGTCTTATGAAATGTAAAATTTTAAGATTTCCTTACCACAAGACTGATTTCTGTAACACAAACCAAAATTTCTACTCACTTGTGAGTGTTTGTGAAGGGAAGAACCGTCTTGTCCACAAATGTTCCAAACCCAAGCCGAACATGCTTGTGTCCATAGATGACTGTCTGGACTAAATGAAAAGATTGCTGTTACTGTCATGGCAAGTGACTCAGACACTTCCATGGATAGTGACCATCAATTTATTTCACACCAACGTCACCTTGTTTAGCTGTGAAGTGCACCAGTAATGACAGCTTCAATTGTGACACATCCTCTTTGATAATTACAAATTGTTACTACACAAATCACAAAGAGAGATCGCTACTGCTTTGAATGTGAATACAATTTGCACATAATGACATGCAAGCTGTCCCTCATGTTTAATGCTCATGTGTGCTACCGATAGCCTTTGTTTACAAGCAATTCTGAAAGTATGCCTCCCTTGAAATTTTTTCATTTTTTGAAATGGTGAATATCACACAAAATATTGTGCACCATCGTGTTTTATTACCAACCTACCAAGTTTGTCTAAGGAGTCCCACAGCAAGAAGAGATCATCAGCCATAGATTTAGACATGTCCATGAGAATGTACAGGTCAATGGCCTTGACAGAAGGAGGTGGCGGTGGCAGCACCTCAAAATACAGCGGCATGCTCCTCCCTAGGGTAAAAAGGGACACATACTGAATCTGATGAAACACTGTTTTCTGAAAGAGCAATGAGCTGATGGAGACCATTCTATAAATGTTATCTCCTGATTCATCAAAGGTACTCTCTGTTGAAATCAAATTAAGCTTACCCTCTGTGCCCGCCTTCTGTAACCAAGCCAGCTGGCACAATACAGAAATGCAATATTTCATACTACATATTTCATACTGACTGTCATAAATGGATCAAGACATATCACACCCAAAGCTGTCCAGACAAAACAATTATAGTGCTTTATGCATTCATTTGCAGCGACTTAACTACTTCTATGGCAGGCTTGGGGAGGAGGTAACATTAACATGTGGGTTCCTCTCACCTGGCCTCATCCGCAAGATGGCCTCTTGAGGCGCAAAGAAAAGATGCTTTTTGTCTGGAGGATCAGGTTCATTCTGTAGAACAACATAGCTACTACTTTAGTTGTTGACAACTGTAAGTTTTTACCAATATCATCTGATGTGCTTCCATTGAAAAATTAATATAGAAATCAAATGCACTTAAACATGACTGTTATGATTTTATGATTCTAAAAGTCAAAAATATGTATACACTTGTACATGAACAGAAACACAAACAGACAGTTGCCTAGGAGCAACAGTGAACACTTCTATTGTATAGCCGGTATTCCTGCCCTTCGGCTAGTAAATAATGAGAGAGATATCCACCCTGGTGATTAATATCTGACTCCTGGGGCTCATGACATCCTCCGCGGGGCATCCCCGGTCTGTCAGCCGATGCACCATGTCACAGCGGGAACCTGAGAACTCCTGTGGACCGTACAGCACACTTTCAGCACCAAGGACAGGTAAAATATGTAAAAGATGAAATTTGAAGGTGATCTATATCTTACTACATAGCAGTACATAAATTGTCAGGGGGATGCCCTTGTACAGTAAATAGACCTACAGTTTAAAAACTTTTACAAAGAGGAAACGCTTAATAGGCTGAAAACTAAGCTTGCTAAATGACTCCTACAATCTTAGATTTTCACCATACTACCGGTATTGTATATATAAATGTGTTCTTGTGCTGACAATATCTGTAACAGGAAAAACATGCCATGTCCACAAACCTGTTCAGAACACCAGCCACACCAAAAAGCAGTCTGCAGACACTCGGAACAGTTGCCAGCCCCAAGCTGCTGACACAGGCGGGACCCAAACTGCTCCATGTCTTCCCCTGGCATCGGGCTCCAGACACTAGGTGCGTCACGCTTTTGTCGCACACTTGTAATGCAAAAGAGAGAGGCATTTCTTATTGACTTTCCCATACCTTACAATCTTTAGATCTCAAAGTGCCCTGATTTATAGAACATTCCAAACTCCACTGTAATGTGTATGAATTAATTCATATAATAATCCATACTTCTGCTAACTACAAAAGTTAGATGGTGTCTTACTACATATAACTGCTTTGAAAACCTGGATACAAAGTTGACTGTACATTAAACACACCTTAAAGTTTTGACTGTTGCCTCTATCAGCAGAGAAATAGATGCCTGTTAAGAAAAGGAAAACTTAAGATGAACATTTTTTTTAAAAATCAGCCTGCTGGTCAAGTGTTCAAACTGCTTATTCACAATGACTACTTCATCATTCAACATTGTGCCAAGCACCATACATGTTGCTTGCTTATTTTCATTATGTGCTCAGCATATCCTCACCTTCTCTTTCTTTCAACAGAAATCAAATGTCTGGTCAGAGGGTCCCATGCCTTCATCTTAAGGTTAAATGATATGGAAATTCACTGAGGCTACTTTGGTCAAATGACCTGGCATTTTTCATGCAGGTATTTTGATTGCCAGACCACATCACTGACCATAATGCCAGACAAAGAAACAAACAAATGCCTGTTCTCACCTTGGCTACAGGACTCTTGGTGTCTGACTTGATTTGTGCACAAGTGTTAAACGTCAACTGGTTGCCCTGGTGTACTTCCTACAAAGGAAGCAGTAAACCAAGAACAAGTGTCCATTAATCAGTGTTTTGCATTCCAAAAGTTTATCAGCATCGATTTTTCTGACATAAAAGATACAGCTTTAAATGTGTTAACTCTCAAATTTATCGGTAACATTATACATGTATGTTAAATCATGGAGCTTTAGTATTCAGGCCTGTCCTTGGTACTGAAAACATGCTGTTTTTCTTTCTCTGTCTTCAGGAAAAGCATTCCATTTAACCTGTAACAATTAAGAAAAATGAGTCACTGACTTTTTCAGCATTTCTACATCTAATACAAGTCTCAATATCTCTTTTATAAAGCTATGCATACTCTCTCAATTCTTTAGCCCATTCTTCTGCCTAACAAGTTAAGGACAGTTCAAATGTTTTTCAATTATCACATATTGATATACAGCACCTTCAGAGCTACACTCCCCATGGCTTTTCCTTCTATCTTAATGACGACCATATCTCCTGCTGCAAGACGTCCGATGGTGCAGGTATATACGTGCCAACTGGCTGCCCCAGCAATGCATTCCTCCTGAAACAACCATCAACCCAAAAGTCAGCAACACTTCCCTTCACATACTATGATGATGGAAGCCTGTATGCAGGCAAGTTTAACCAACAATCCAGAAAAGACTGTGGTACCTACCTCAACCATGTTCCAGTTGGCCTGGGTGACTCCCAAAAAGTCAGCTTTTCCTGACCAGTCAGATGAAAATATCTATGCAGCAAATAAAACAGGTGATAATACATTTAGTTTTACATGTTATTGACTCTCCCCTTGTTTAACATGATGATTTGAAAACATGATACCCAATATTTTCACTGACATACAGATACGCCTGTGCATGCCCTCTCCCCCAAAACACACACACACATCACACAAGCGCATCATTCTCATCATCAGTCAACATTCAGATCGGGAACAATTCTTGTACAACGCCGTTCCACATTTTGCAGTCCTACATGGCATTGTCCTTGAAAAAAAGCATCTTAATCACCAATGTTTGACATTCACACAAAAATATACCAAAATGTATCACTTACTGGCTCATCTGTCTCTTGCTTACAAGAGACCTCCGCAACTCCATCCTGTAGAGAAACAAAATATTCTATTACCAGAAACGTTTTCAAGTCAGTAATGCACAATTAATTATGCATCTTGATATGAAATGTGGACTTTGATCCATTCATTTTTAAAGTATTCACTCACTTAACCCACAGACAACAAATTAATCTTCCTGCTACAAAAGTAATCATTTTCCTAGATTCTCGAAAATCTAAAGTCTCACTACCAACCTCTCTTGTTGCTGACCCCCATGTGAAGAGTTGACCATTGGAGATGCTAACTGGGAGGAACAGGTGCAGGGTAGTCGATGTCCTCAACTTTGGACCCTTATTCAATACCTGAAAATCATCATCAATGATTCAAAGTCAACCTTCTAAGTTGCCAGTAGAAATAAGTGGGACCCCTTGTTTTATTCAGTAGAAACAGATTAATGAGCCAATACTACTGATGGCTAGAAACAGTGTTGAAGTATGTAAAATTGGGCTTGCAAACAATGTACATGAAATGTCTCGCAGAGTTGCAAGACAAGAGTGCATGGGAAATAAATGATGGCAAGCAAATGATGTTTAAACATAAAAACTAACTTTTATTCTCTTACTCCTTTCATTCCATTTTAATAGTCCCTAAAAAATCTATGCAAGCTCAAAAGATGTCACTCTATTCCTTCCCTTCCAAATAAAGCTGTCTCCATCTGTTTAGCCTAAGTGTCATCCTGTTATTATACAGGCTTTACCTAAGGCGGCGTCTGGAACTTAACAGGATGACACTCAGGCTATCAACTGTTTACCTGGTAAAAGAACTGGAAATCAATTGGCCCTGCTCCACGGCTGATGTACAGGTTCTCTGGTATGCTGGTCCTGAGGGGACAGGTTTTCTCATCACATGAAAATGGGGCTCATGTTGCAACAGACTACAGATGATAATACATGCAGCACGACAGGAACAGTCATCCAGGCAACAATACACCTGTTAAGCACAACTTCCTTGAGTTTAAAATCCTTATGTTACATCTAACTTACTGCATGCTGAAGATTTTCTGTACAAGTTACAGAAAATTAGAAAACATTGTGTACCTACCCACGGATGTAGAAGCCTTCACTTTTGTCTTCGGCAATTCTAAGCTGTAGGAAACAACAATCTGGTGGTAAGGAATATTTTGTGTAGTATTTGCTGACTCTTTATGGAACTATGACTGCTGCTATCATCCATCTCAAATTTACAAGTCCTGCTTCATGTGCTCTCAAGAAACAGTAGAATGAAGCTTCATACCTCCAGGTCCACACTTGTGTTAGAGCTTGGATGCAGCATGGGATACATGTTGAATGAAGGAAGTGCACCAGTGCTGGTGTTGGATAGGCTGGGAACATTGAGCTTGTAGTCCAAAGTCACTTGTATAGGGCTGAGGTCCATCACACCTTCCTGCATAGGAGTTAATCAACAGTGACAACATTAGTACGTAGGCACAGTGACAAAATTAAAGTAGGAATGCTCTCTCAAATCTAAAAATCTAGAGAGAGAAAAATCACACCTTTATGAAAGCCTTGACTTTGACTGTCTTTGCCCTGCCAGAGGCAGTGGGTAACCGAATGGACCGCTGTAGAACGTGTTTCCTGGCTCCAGGGAAAAACACCCTCATCTGACCAGTCCTCTCCCTGTACAGCTTGTCTAGTTCCAGGCGGATAGCCACACCTGTATGGACATCAGATGCATCATTCTACTCTTCGGCCAGATTGATGATTTATTGCCAATCATTCATCTCCTTGGTTCTCTTACATATCAAGGTTAGCAAGAGGTAAAAATTTGATACCTTTTGATAGCAGTCATTAACCATTTATTGTTCTTACAGTAACCTTTTTTTACTTACGGAAGCGTCTGTTATCGACTGCCTCATCTCCAGTGGCTGTCCGTTGAAAAATCATGTCAACTTCAAAACTGAAACAGAATAATTGTGGCAAAAGGACATCATGTAGTAATTCAAACAAAGTCCTAGAATACGTCATCATTACAACAATATATTTTCTGCATTAGAGTGATTGATACATTTTGGATATGAAAATAGAAAAGAACAATTCATAGAAACCCTTAGGCTAACGATACTGTGATACACAAACATGTACTTTCAATCTTTTAAGGAAAGGTTGACCCACCATGGCACTTTGCGTCCTTTGCGCATGGCACAGCCTGGGAGCACCATCTTCATATCTAGCATGGGAGGGTTCACTCTCAGCCCAGGCTGCACATGTATAATGGGGCGGGACCTGTGGAAGGAATGTTATAAGCTTGGCAGAAAACTTAACAAACATTGCAATTGAAGCTACAGAACTAAAACATACTTTCTTGCATGATACACAATGTCATACAGTTTTTATTGTTACTGTATTACTATTCTTTCTACTGTAAGCAAAAGAGAATTTATGAAATTCTGATGGCGCTTTTGTAAGTTATGGCATTGATATTGATCACCATACTGTAAATCATCACCTGAGTGAGACAACAGTATTGGATTTATAAGCTCCAACAAGCAGGTCAGGATAACTGTTTCCATCCACATCAAGCCCTCCAGACAGGCTAAATCCAAATGTCCTCAGGCCAAGGTCTCCAGGCAGCGATGAGCCATCGATTCTCTAGAAAAAAAATTGATTGAGGAAAAAAAATCATGGTTCTTGGTGGCAAATGTTGGCACATCGGTGCACCAAATCCGTAGTGTGCTTTTGGCACACTTTCTGACAGAAATGGCTCAGTGGGCAGGACTCCACCATCAGGGAAGGTTGTGTTAACCTTTCCCAAGGGCACAACATCGGGGCATGGTGGGCATCAAACCCAGAACCTATTGGTTCCGAGTCCAACGCTCTAACTGTTGTGCCACATCCCCTAGAACAAACACACTAAGCTGGTGTGTTACGCCAAAGGGTGGTTGTACTGGCTATATAACTAACGCTACAGATGATCAGCAAAATGGTCACAAAAAGCAATATTTCCTGCACTCATAATGTGCACATTTTAATAATCTTGTTGTGATATCATTCCCTTTCACAGCCAATATATAGCAGAAGATCAGCTGCTGTAGTTGGTCATGTTAGATTAACAAATGTCCTTTCCCACTGACCTGGATATTTCTAGTGCTCAGTCCATTTACACTGCCCTGGATGATGTAGACTGTGCCTCCTTCTCCTTCGTAAGGGGCTCCAACAGCAATATCTGTAACAAAAATGTTTCAGAGTGCTTAGAGTCGTCAATTAATGTACATGTATCTCACTTTCTTTGCAATTGCTATGCAGTTAACCGGGTTATTTGTTGATATTTGGAGAGGATCCAATGTTTACTGAAGATATGGAGACCAATGCGCAAACACTGGCTACTCATTGATGTTGATTGTACACACCTTGGAAGCCATCCTTGTTCAGGTCCCCAGCATTTGTCACAGCCAGGCCAAAGTAAGAGTGTCGACTACCATATTTGACAGCCAATGGTTCCCCCTCAAACAGCTGAGGACAAGAGGTTGATAAAAACCATCAAAGACTTACACAAATGCCCCAATTTTTTTCTGATAAATCATAATGGGCAAACTTCAAATGTCTAAATGGATAATGAGCAACTCTGTAGTCACCTCATTCCCAGACATTGACGTCTTGTACACATAAATAGCACCACCCTGGTCACCTTCAGTGTTGAAGTAGAATGGAGCTGCAACTATGAGGTCTGGAACACTGAAATATGAAAGAAACATTGTAGATTATAGTATCACACTCTCTGCAAATGATCAGATACAAATCATGTTGAACTTCATACAAGTTGTTGATCCCTTTCTTTTTCTTACTACTTCTCAACAGAAGTAATAGGGGAAGGATGTAACTTCTTACCTGTCTCCAGTAACATCAGCATTGCATAAGGCATATCCAAACCCAGCTGCCAGCTGCTGGCCTTCTATCGTTGTCTGGGTCTTCCATTCGGATGAATTATCAACCCATCCATACACAACAACAGCACCTACAACAGTGGAGGGAATGAAACAGACAAAAAAGATGATTTTGATAGCACTAAACAAAAATGCCCAGCTATGGCCAGTTGCAGCCTAAATCCAGCCCAGGGCTGTCTCAAGGATCTGTCCCTCAATCCCGGGACAGGTTTGTTGGGACAGAAAAAATCTCACCCTATCCGTCCAATAAATCTGAATGTCATGACATGAAATTGAAGAAAATGTATTTTCGTAAACTTAAGACATAATGAGTGGGACGGAAAATAGTTTAAAGCTGGAGACAGCCCCTCTTCCCACTGGACACATCCTAAAAAGTCCTATTCTTTCAAACAGATTATAACCACATCGTTTACAGTATCATGCTGACCTTTGCCTCCAGCAGCCCTTGGTGCCCCTGACACAAACTTCACACCCTGTGTAGTGTCCATCACAGTCACCGAGAAACCTACAAGGACACAACAATCAACATTACAAACTGTAACGTTAAGGAACTGTTAGAAGATGTCAGTGACCAGTTCCATTTGGAGAAAATGATGCCAAGAATAGGGGAGGGGGATGACCGCTTACAAAACTTATCCAGTTGTTTGAGTAACTTTTATATTGCCAGTAACCCTGGTACTAGTTTTTGCAGATTTTTTCACCTGTCCCCCTTGTTGCAATACAGTTTTTAATGAATGGAAAGATAGTTTTGGAAAAGATTATACCTAAATAACCATCCTGCCCCTCTGGGTCTTGCTCCTCAGTACTGTAGATGCTGGGTGCATTCTCCAGCTCCAGGGACGCCAGTGAATCAGGGTCTCCCTTGTGCCGCACAAACACCATGCCTCCTGGTGACAAATTACAGAACAACACATTTATGCAGTACATTGTCATCTGCTGTATGGACTTCAAGTTTCCGCACACAGAAGTAAGATCTACAGGAAATAGATGCAGCGTTTCAAGTCACATTTTGCTGAGTAAACAGCTCTTTGTTAGATCATCCCTTTGGGATAAAGTTTATTTGAAGGACAGAAGAAACAAAAGATGTGATGCCTCACCTTGGCTATAGTAAACAGTAGGAGTTCCCATTGCTAAGTCAACTCTATCATCATTGCTATGCTGCAACAAAAAAATAATACATTGACAGTTTGTGCAACAACTTCATGAATGACACCTTCCTGGGACCCCCCCCCCCAGGTATAAGCAGCAGGACAAAGTAAAGTAAAGTTAAGTAAGTTAATGTAACAAAAAGATAACTTGCTTGACATAACAATATGCTGTCCACTTGGCACAGCCTAGTGTATCACTCAAGAGTTAAGACCTCGAGTTACCTGGAAAATACTGGCCCCTGTCCCGGACAGACAGTGTGAGGACCCGCTTGAGGAGCCTGAGAACATGTTACATGGTTCCCACATCCCCGGCCCAGCGTCTCCTGCGTCCACCAGGGACAGATCCGCTCGCAGGTGGTAGCACCTCCCCACCAGCCGAGCCTCTCCACTCCGACTGAACTGCTTCACTGAGGGATCGTTCCCCTCCCAACGAGTGAACCGTGGTGCACACACCTGTAGACACGAGTCGTGAAGTCATGAAACAGGGCAGGAGACAAGTTGCAACCTGTACAACATTTGTTTTTACCAACACTATAATTCCCCCCTAGGTAAAAGTAAAGCAGGCATCCTCAACTCAGGTGAAGCATGGTGCTTTTTCAAGTAGCTAGTGATAGTGCAATACGGCTTCGCCACCAGTCGCGTTTTTGATCAAGCACACCGGTTTACCCCTACTCTTCTTGATAAGTGTGTTGGGTTCTTTTTTCCCCTCTAGAGTCGTAAAATGTTTTAGGTTAACGTAAAAGCAATACACCGTGTATGTACATCTTGAAAAGGTGATAGTCACCTGTTATGTCAATCCTTCCACAAATAAATCTCAAAGAATACACACGTAGGCTAACATTAGATGTGAAGTACATCATTTAATTATGTTGTCTCTCACTTGACACAGCACCGGAAAAATAGAACTGATCATGAGGACCTACCAAGACATGTCTCCCTGGTCCTGCACTCTGTAGTGTCACACCAAGCCAGCGACCTCGTAAACTATCAAGAGCCTGTGGGATTGCTGGAACCATCACAATAGTAAACTTTTATACTAGAATGGCAACATATTCGGGAAAATGCAAGATATTCCCCTCCCATTACCTACACCACAAATATGACATCCTAAGCATTGACTGTAAAGGTATTATGAAGTTTCCGCATAAATTATGCAAAGGAGGTGTGCATTAGCATAATTTATGGTCAGGTGTGTCAGAGCAAACTCCTGCTCTGGGGACTCCTGGTCACTCCTGTGTCGAGCGACCCCGACGGGTCTACACAGACCAACTTGCTGGTATGTAGGGGTGAGGTCTGAAGATCTAGACCAACTAATGGCGGACCGTGACGCCTGGAGGGGGAGAGCAGCCTTAGCCCAGGCGCTGCCCGATATGATGATGATGTGTTCCCCTTTCCTACATCTCAAATATGACTTCCGCAGCTTTTATGGTAAGGGAGGCATGAATTATGCATCAGGCACTCATTAGCATAATTCATGCCCATAGCCTTTACAGTAAGGGAAATACAAGTACATGTCTAAATCATGAAAATGAAGTCCTCATTAGCATAACTTATGGCCAGGTGTATTCACCTTTTCTAATGGTACCTACATTTCAAATATGACATCCGTAGCCTCTACAGTAAGAGAAATACAAGTTTATGCATAAATCATGCAAATGAGTTCCGCATTAGGTTAGTTGCTAGACAGGTGTGTTCACTTGTCCTAAAGGACATCCATAGCCTTTATGGTAAGGGATATGCATAAATTATGCAAACAAGGCCCTCATTAGCATAATTTATGGCCAGGTTTTCTGACCTTTCCTAATGATACCTACATCTCAAATATGACATCCGTAGCTTTCAAGGTAAGGCTTATGCTTAAATTATGCAAATGAGGTCCACATTAGCATAATTTATGGTCAGGTGTATTCACCTTTCTTAAAGGTACCGACAACTCAAATATGACATCCGTAGCTTTTACGATAAGGAAAATTCAAGTTTATGCATAAATTATGCAAACGAGGCCCTCATTAGCATAATTTATGCCCAGTTTTCTGACCTTTCCTAATAGTACCTACATCTCAGATATGACATCTGCAGCTTTTACGGTAAGGGAAATACAAGTTTCTGCAAAAAAATTATGCAAATGAGGTCCTAATTAGCATAATTTATGTCCAGGTGCACTCACCTTTCCTAAAGGTGCCCACATCTCAAAGATGACATCCGCAGCTTTGACGGTAAGGGAAATACAAGGAAAATACAAATTTCTGCAAAAATTATGCAAATAAGGTCCTCATTAGCATGATTTCTGTCCAGGTGTGTTCACCTTTCCTAAAGGTACCTACATCTTAAAGATGACATCCGCAGCTTTTACGGTAAGGGAAATACAGGTTTATGCATAGATTATGCAAATTAGGTCCTCATTAGCATGATTTATTGTCAGGTGCATTCATTTTCACTCGGGTACATCTCAAATATGACATCCGTACCATGTAACATAAGGTACATATAACTTTCTGCAATACCATTAGTGGAGCTACCACCGCACATCTACTTGGTTTTTGGCAGAAGAAGAAGAAGAAAGAAGAAGAAGAACAGGCAAGCAAAAACAGTTTATCTCCCTTCCCACTGGAAGACTTAGATAATAATTAGACTTTAATAAAAAGCATATAAAAACATACTGGCAGACAATTGTGTCCTGAATTGAGGGAAAAGAGGAAAGAAACCTTTTGATCTTCATCCTTCATATAATAAAAATCAAATATCCCAAGTCCCAAGGCTAAAGCTCTGAGTTCTTACCATAGTCAATATCAAGGGGCTTGCAGTCCTCACTGAAGGTGGACACCGGACAGCTGTATACCATCCCTGTCTTCAGAAACGGTTCGTCAAAGTAATTTCCTTGGGGTGCCCCTACAAGAAATCTGAAGAAAAACAATAACTCAACATGGACTGTAATACTGTATTACATCATCCTGGTGGTAAATATCTTCATTGAAACAAGACTGGAAGCTAATTGCAAGGGAGGTAAGAGAGTGTTCACTTCATATCAAAACGTGAATACAATACGAGTCCAAAGTGTCGTACAGAACTACCACTACCAGACCGCCCCCCTCCTTTTTTGTAAAACAACAACAATCATTTTAGCTACTCTTTTTTATACATTGCATGATACAACGAATTTTTGCCATCATGAAATCAAATTTAACATTTCCGTGGTTGTTCAGTCTACTAAAATATTTTTGAAGAATTGACAAAAGATGCAAATACAGTTGGTGAGGATGGGTAACTTTACCGTTGAAAAGCAACAGTCACAATCAAACTTGCTTATCTGAAAACTTCTAACAGTCACCTAAAATAGAACCAGGGGAAGCATTTAACGCCTTGAAGATCACAAGTGACCTTCTATTAACCTTTCGGCGATTAGCTGTCGAACTTAATCCTGTAGTATTTGGACATGTGGTATTTATCTAGGAGGGACGAATCGCTGTAGACAGTGAGCTGACCTCAGTTGACCTTGTTCCCACGCGGCTGCCCCCCGGACTCTGTAATCCTAAACTCAAGGCGTAAATTGATTCCGACGTGCCTTTAAAAAAAACTGTCAGAAGTTCTTTTTTGTACGTTTGCCAGGACACCTCCGAATCAATTTACACGTCCGAATCGATTTGCGTTTTGAGTTGACGTTACTGTGTTGTGTAACTGTGCCCTCCATATCTACTCTAGACTGCAACTGTGTTGACTGTTGTGTAACTGTAAATGCATGGTTCTAATTAACAAGTATCGGAACATTGATGGCCATCAATATGAATAGGGACCTTCTCTTGGGGCTTTTTCATTGCATGCGGGATATGAGGGCGGCCTTATCCGAGACAGAGTGAACATAAAGTCTGATATAAGAAATGCATGAAAGGGGTTCAAATGAACGTTTCCTATCCCCTATGATGTTGCAAATCAAATGGGCAGTTATTTGGAGAGAGTGGTAACAAGCTTTTGCAGTTTTGCTGAGGGCGCAAGGTCAGGGCGCAATCAGAGGGGTGCGCAATGCCACCCCAGCAAAGACGCACAAGGCCCATTGTGCGACCTTTTGCCCCCGTCTCCTGCGAAGTGGACGGGGAGCAAATTGCAACCAGAATCTGTCAAAACCATGTCATTAAGGAGGAGAACTAATCGTACCCGACAAATTGTGATGGGTTCCTTATCCTTATCCTTATCCTATCTGTCAGAAGTTATTCTTTTCTAACTTTCTTCCATTCACGTGTGTTCTCGACATATCGTAATAACCTTGAATTTTTATATCATAGAATTTTCGATCCCTTCTGTCTGCTGACTGTGTGGAAATGATCGTCCCTTCTCCCACATCTGGCGGTCACTTCAGGTTACAGAATGTGCCTCCAGTGGGCCGGGCTTGAGGATGGATTCCCCCACATACGTGACGCATTCCTAACCAATTACACAAGTATTCTTCAGGTCAAGAGTGCAAACGGCTCTCTGGTCAGAGATCAGTTGTAGCTGAAAGTTCTGCATTGTTCGTGCAAGTTCAGAATCCTGCAACGTCACACGACGAGATTCCAATTATTTACAGCCCTAGGAAGCAAGTCATGATATTGCATAATCCTCTTTGAGAATATCGCGGTGTCCCGTCGCGTTGCATGTTGCGTGCCTTGTCATGGTTGTGACTACGACAGGCTTCAGTCCAAGGGTATATGTCCAATATGGAGGCCACGGTCAAAGCTAACATTCATTTCGAAATCAGTAGGTGATGAAATGCCCTTCAAATATCTAGAACCCCTCCCTTTTTCATTGACCCCTGCCCAGAGGATAATTGGTTTTCATTGAAAGTTTCAGCAAGGAGGTAAAAGGGAAGTCCTCTTCCTCGCGAACTCCACGCGCTCTTAAAAAGAATAACGTCTACGCATTAACCTACCAACTTGGAATTCATTGAGGAGACTCTAACTGAAAGACGGGTCTCTTGACAGTAACTGGAGGGACTGGAAGCCAGAATTTACTTGGCCGAAGATCTAGAATCTACTCTACGTAGTTCCAGTCAAAATCTTATCTGGTTTTAGTCACACCAGTCTGGCCGATGTTTTACGGGGATGGTTGTCTCCGGTATCATGTGCGCCTAACGTTACACCCAGCAGACGTTGCAGCTCGCTCGTATACTGTTTGGTGTTATTTTTCTATCCTCCAAAGGAAGTTGGGACACAGACAGAGCATGAAAGATATCCTCAAGGTATCCTCAAGGTATAAAAGATGTGGGACTCACTTGCTAGATTACGCCAAAGGTCAACAGGTCAGCTAATGCAAACTGACATTATTTATGGCATAATCTACTCTTATCTAATATTCAGCCTCTTCGTGACCCATGGTTCACTCAAGGAAGGTGCTTACTGAAGTTGACAGGAGTTGCAAGAAATAATCGATTGTATGATCCTTGAAAACATACTCACAGTGTTGTACTGCTGTTGTCTGCATCTACTCGATGTAAAGCGACGGAGAAACCAAACAAACTGCCCTCCTCGCCCCTTTTCACGATCGGAGCTTGCGTGTCCAGGTTGAATCCGGAGGCTAACGATACAAATAGTCCGACATACAGAACAACAAGAGGGCGAACGATGAAAAGTTCCCAGACCGCCATTTTTGTCCGAACTGTGTCCTGGACGATTATCGGGCACTTCCGATAAGGCGATTTACTCGGTGCCCACACGTGGTTCGTATATCTAGTCTATAAACCCTCTGGAGAGCGATAATTACCTGCGCGGTGGCTAATCGTCGTGAAAATGGGGACCAGAGATTAGATGCGACATGCTCTGAATGTGTAAGTCTCGCGGTGATGCTTGAGCAGACGTGGTCCAGGCCGTGTACATGTGTTGATGTCCTGTCCTGAGAGAGCAACTCTTGCAGGCGACCCTGGAGGCGGGTTCGGTCGTAACTCAGGACTAGACGTGACTGATCATTACCCAAGTTCCCCGCCTCAAGGAGCTCAGGCGACGAGTGGCCGACCCTGATAACGCTCGCGCTCGGCAAACATCGGCCCAGCCTGTCACAAAAAGTCAGATGCCAACTGGCTCTGGTCTCTGTCAGGCCTCACGGACCTCACGGTCGAGGCATTTGATCTTCCTAACAAAGCTCAGTCCCCTTACCAATTATATACAGTACCTTTCTTCGGGGCAATTTCATCAACTTTTTCAACTTCAACGGACCGACCAATCGTCCTGTTTTTGTCGTCCCCTGCTTTCCTGCTCTCTTTTGTGACCTACATCTAACCTTCGCCAGGAAGATTATGTATGTATTATGTATGTATGTCATGATTATGTATGTATGTATAGTTGTGTCTGTACTGCCGTATCACGGTGGATTAGCAGCATGTGGATTCGAGAATGTCTGGGTGGATTGTATTGATATTTGATATGTGAGTAGGTCTTGATGAGACCTCAAAATGATTAGATTTTGCCCCCATAGCAGCGGTTCCGATATCGCATGCTCTGTACATGCTATGGTCGTCAGCTCGAGCCGGTTTTGTTTTAGTTTCTGAAAGAAAATAATTCAAGAGGGGGGTGGACGGGTCGTCATCATGATTTTTGGTATGTGGATAGCTTGAGTGAAGTTTGATAAAATTAAATGGTAATCATGCAAATCAGAATCTAATTTGCATAATTAATGACGAAGTTTCATAAACCCGCTGTGCTCCATGATTGGATGGAACAATTATGCGCGATATGCAGACGAAGACCTAATGTTCATAATCAATGAGAAACTACTATAGTTCCATACAGGTAGATGACGGAAATTTCATACTTGTGGCATTTTGAACTTACGGGAAAGTGAACAACGTTGAATATAGATTTATGCAGTTTCCATAATTGGTGAGAACATGCTACAAAAGCCTTCCTTTCGGTCAATATAGAAGTGTCGTAGACGTTTTAGACAAACTGTTTGCCTTCCAATCGAGCTGCTGTAAAGAGGAGAGCTGCATTCATTATGTACAATTTGTGTTCGGGGTCACAAGTAGCATGACTACACAGCTTGAGTTTGGATATGATTAGTTTCTACATTTAAACCACGATACTTTGGACATTGGAAGCTGCCAGTACCACAGCCGCTTACGTTAGCTTTATAAAATCAGAATGAGTCACTCCCGCCTTCATATCGTTTTGACCGTGTACATCTCCAGTCCGCCTGAGACCCTTGCTGAGACCGAGATAGATGTGCTGGAAAGATCTTTTTGAGAGTATTGAAACAGTATTGCACTAGGCTGGAGTCCATCCTTGTTTGCTTTAGTCCGCCCTTCTTGGCGGGGAGCGAACGCGGGAGTGGACTAGAGCAGACTATTGCACCGTCCGTCAGGATTACCCTTGACACAAAAGTGTAAGGCAATAAAAGATAACCCGTTTTGTTGCGACTTCTAGCGGTTCTCTTGCGACCCTCATCGAGATTTGGTAAATCTGCGCGCTAATAGCATAGTTTCTTCGATGAACTGTAGAACTGCGAGCATAATGCAATATTTCCAATAGACAGCTGATGCTTGAATTTCTTTCCTTGCATGTAACGTTACCACATAAAATTGAGTTCTACTCCGTGCGTAGAAGTGCATATTGAACGTCTTGGCTAGCTGGATTACACGAAGTATCCAACGTCTCATCATGTCTGCATGCTATATATAGTACAATGAGTACATAGAGGTAGTTAGAAAGAAAACACGGATCTTCTTAGCTATATATATATAACACATTTATCTGTGGAAAGTGGGGGCCCTGGCATCTCTTACACGATATCAATGTCGTTGTTTTGATGATTAAAAAAAAGTTCTGCAAGTTTCATTATACCTTACCGTATTCATGTTATCTCTTGTATATGCACTCTTACGTGTTGCCTATCTTATCAAACAGTTATACCCATCCATATAAGTAAAAAAAGTACTAGTTAGTATACGGATAGTTCTCAACTCGCTCCGCCCATGGACGTTAGGTACAATACTTGGCCGGCCATCGGTGCTCGTAATATGCACATAAACATGTTAAAAACTGCAATGGATTCGGTGCAGATAAGGTCAGCGTGTACAGGACCTAAGGTTGAACGTTATACATGGCCAGAGAGAGCTAATTTTACGCCCCATTACGTTTCCCATAGCCACACCTGGTGCGCGGCTTTTCCATTGCAGCACCAATCTCAGAACACCCTTTCCAGCAACTGGTGAACCATATTCCACTATTGAATTTGCAGAGCGCACTGTAACGTTAGGTAGATCACGTTTATAGCTGACATTTTACTTTTATACAAACAAGAGCGCCATCCATCATTGGACAGCGGTCTCATCAGTTGGGGTGGTGCTTTCACCTTACATCATCATATTTACATTACCGGAACGTGGGTGTCAGGTGTGTGCCGCTGAAAATAAAGGGAAGCATATAACGTTACTACTACTACTACTAGTAACGTTAGTCTCTACCAGACTAGCTACGCTGGCTGTAACGTTTAGGAGGAATATTTGCCTGGGGAGTTTGGCCACCATAGCGTTTCCAGTCGCGGATTGGTTGACGTCGCGGTGGGGGAAATGCAATATCACCCATGAAGAAAAGGGGGTACTCGGGCTGCAGTCTGATAAGATGCCTTATCATATCCAAGTGATGTAAATGATCCATAAGCAGAAAAAGGGTCGCCATTCTTGTTTTGTTCAAGAACATTTCTTACATTTTCTTGTTTGCGCAAGTAACATTTATTACAAAATCATATTGTAAGAATACAAACAAGAATACAAAACATAGCTAACCCTGTACTTTTGTCCGATGGAAACATGAAAATGAATACCGTGTTATTAAATTACAACAAATTCTCGCGAAAAGATACACTCAGACCTTCATGTCATCTTAAGATAGATTTGTGGCTCAAACTTGTCTTTCGCGTTTTTTGCAATGTTTTTGGCTTCGAATTCTCTCCTCGTTTTGCTCTCTTTGCCCCGGTTATAACCTTCTTAGCTTGCCTAGCCTGGTTTACAGTGGAAAACGTGCTTGACGAGCCTGTTTGGAGATCTAGCCATCCAGCTATTGTCATCAACGCCGGGGCAAATCGCAAGGAGACATGCTTTTTCAAGACTCCTTTTGATTCCCTCTCTGTCACGATCATGGAAGTAAGTCACGATGCGCATTATACAATATCTCCTATTTCACGCATCCCTAACTCTACTAATGGAACAACCCTTTTTGGACCCCCTGCAAATAACCCAAGCAAGTCCCCCTCCTTTTCAAGTGGTTCAACCCTCACACGCGGTACGCATGCGTCCACTCTGCTCGTTGGCTTTCCAAAACTGCCGCCAATGTTTTCTTTGAAATCCCGAGCGACCACTGGAAAGAACGGGAACTCGGGAAGCCATCGATATCTCTGGTCCCCGTCCTCCAAACACAGCGATGGTCTAAAATCTGGTGGGACCTTCGTGCTCGGTGAGCAGGGGAAGGGGAGTGGTAAGGCTGTGCGGGCTCAAGCCGCAGCACACGCCCTCGGACAGGTGTGAAAAGTGAAAGTGTCGGGTATCGGACACAGGTACGACACTGATACACTGACAGAACGATCTGATCTCCCCCCAGACGGACCGACTGTAAACTACACACCGTGTCCCCGGGGAGGGGTGAGGCGGCTGTAGCGTGCCCTGGGTGGCGGGGCGAGGTGTCCCCACACGGCCGTAGACGGCGACTCTGGGCTAGCGGCGCAGCGGGGAAGAGATCTAGACAGATCTCCGCGGGACAGGGGCACCTGCAGGTGGGAGGGGCACGACCAGGGCGCTCCCGGCTAACAAAGGTAGGGGTTTAAAGTGCCACGGTTATGGCCTATTAGCGGCAGCGTGTTGTTGTGGTGTAACGCATTGAATGTGGCTATCTCACATGGCGCGTGCACAGATGTGTTTATGTTAAGTTTAATATTACGAAACGGGTAGTGATTATAGTTTTTTTTATGGCTTTAGTAACGGTGCATGTATTTGTAGATCATTCCTAAGAACGAGGACTCTCATTGCTGTTATACAATACTGATGCTTTCGGTGTGATTATAGTGGAAAGGAAGTACAGCATTGTATTTGTAAGTCAATTTTTAAAACCAAATTTTGAATTTAAAAGAAATGAGAAAAACAAATAAACAAACAAACAAACAAACTGACAGTATAATCACCTGTCATTTTCCTCAGAAAATTGTGGACAATGTCATCAATTTCATGTTTCACTTCAGGTGTTACTAAAGAAAATGATAGCAACGGATACAATGAAATAGAAATGGTAGTATATTTTATGGCCAAGGCTATTCACAGGTGTCCCTGTCAATAGGAATTTTGGCATTATTGACAGGATGTTCCTTGTGAATAACACCTTGTGATCCTGTCAACCCTAATGCTTGTTAACCCTGACAAAAAATAGAGATCATATTGAATAAAAAAAGAAGAATGTCCCGGCCAGGATTGAACTCGTAAGATTTTGCTTTTGAGGTGATCACACTACCAACTGAGCTATTTTGCTATCTTTTTTAGATTTTTTTAAGGGATGCTTACTGATTTAAAAGTCTTACTGTGCTTCCTGTCAATAAGGCTTTTTTTTTACAATTGACAGTAACATCCTGTCAAGAGCTATGCCGGGAACGGGTTTTCTGCGCGTGAAAAATTTGCGCGTGAAAATTTGCGCGTGAAGAATTTGCGCGTGAAAAAATAAATTTCCTTAAAATGTGTCAGAAAATGTTCAGTACAATTTTCTTAGACAGGAAAATATGATCCCGTGATAAAATTTTTCATCTGACACCTGAATTTATGGTTTGAAAACTTTTGATTTTTTAGTCCCTTGGGAATAGGTCCCTTGGGAATAGTTAGACTTTTGGGGGCTTGAAACCTAAACATTTGAAAATCACTTAAATCTTTAAGAAATACATAGTCAACTTACTTATATAAGGTTTTGTATTGTAAAATGTAACTGTTTGAAGCTTTTCTCCATTCTATTAGCCTAATTTAATCTTTTCTCAAGCAGATTCTTTCACGCGCAAATTTCAAACTTTTTTGCGCGTGAAAACTTAACATTTGAAAATCACTTAAAAATCACTTGAAGATTGAAAGAACAACATTTTGAACTGTAGAATGCAACAATAAGATACTTATTCCATTGTGGGTCATCTTATTTCAAGTTTTAAGCTTAAAACCTCCAAAAAGGTTTTAGCTCCCTTGGGAGTCAGCTTAGATGTTCCCAAGGGACCTAAAATTCAAACCCAAAATTCAGGAAACAGAGGCAAAATCATATCATGGGGTAACATTTTTCTGACTAAGAATTTTGTAGTGCACATTTTCTGACACATTTCTTGAACTTTATTTTTTCACGTGCAAATTTTTCACGCGCAATTTTTTCACACGCAAATTTCTCACGCGCACAAAACCCCAACCCGCTATGCCCATATTGTATATTTCAACTTTATTGGAGGTTTTGCTTAACTGTTTTCCGGGAGGAGAATACTCCTCAAAATTATCTTGCCCCTAATTACTTTTATAAAGCAGCTGCTGTTCCTTTCTTGGGTACAAGAGAGTGCTAAAGATATAAACTTGTCAAAGCACACAAAAATTAGGGCATTTAAACGGCGGCTAGGTTCCACACAGCTACATGTACGTCACAAAAAATGCTCTGTTCCAGTGAACGAACATCGTAGTTCAAATCCTCCTGTGACGAGGTCAGTCTGTTCCATTCAGGAGTGGAAAGTTTTTTACGGCATCATCGTCTTCGAATGCAGGGTTATCAAAGCTTTTCAGACAGTGTTCTGAATAGGTTAGTCTGTCAAGCTTGCATTTGTGGTGGTATTACTGATGTTGCATCCAGTATATATCCCTAAACACCCTTTTTAAAAAATCCTGGATATACTAATAGTTTATCCTGTAGATTTAGGTGAAGTAGTGTTAAATGTATGGTGTGAATTTTGATGGATGTCTGAAATTTTGCTGTCGAATTTCAAATTTGATTCATTCGATAGATGTCACGTGAAGCATCCTATCAGGGGTGAGCACTTGAACCCTTGGCCAATCAAGCTGCAACCATCTGTTCTGTTGGCAGAAGTCAACTGCTGTAGTCAGACTGCACACTGAACCTGCAACCATGACTAATAAACTCATCCTTATGATATGAGTCTGTCTGGTTGTTAGATGCATAGGAGGGATTCTGCTTATACATACTTATTTAGGGGCCCCCATATCGTCCGATACATGAGGTGGTTGGATTGGCCCAGCAGGAGTGGTCAGCAGCCATTGTCTTGCGCTACAGTGGGGATATTTACCTGATAGATAATAATTCATATTGATATATATATACATACTATATGAAGAAGCTTGTGCACGATGCCAAGGTTTTCCTTGATGGATTGGGCAGGTAAAATAGCAATTAAAACAGGCATTCTGTGATAAATGGCCAAACTTCCACTCTACTGTTGGTACCAAAATAAATGTTAAACCTTTTTGTGGTTGGTATGTGCCCAAGATGGGACTTAAATCTTTTAGGTAAGCAGGTGAATCCAAGAACCAAGGAATTAGATTGGGGGGTCCTACCAGAAAAAAGCTCGGTTCCAAGCTGTTGTCCAAAACTTTCTTCACCTTGTCAGGAGCTAGAGTTATTCCCAGAGTTATTCCAGAGCAGGTAACTAAATGTTTATCAAGGAAAATATCAAATGGATGTGTTAGACCTCCATTTATCACGAATGTCAAAACTCCCATTCCCTTCCCGAAAGGCCTATCTAGAGTATTACTACATGGCCAATCTCGACCAGTCATCCGTCAGCGGATGTGCTTTTGTGATATCCTATCAGTCATCGCTGGCGACTTGAGGATCTGAAGGTCACCCGTCCCAGGCTGAAATCTACTCATTCATCATTGCTAGTGGGCAAGATTTCTTCTCCTGTGACAAAACGTCAGTGAAGTAAGCTAAGGGACATGCCTGCTCTAGAAGCTGTGGCAAGTAGATAAGTATTGTTTGGTCTCTTGACACTTGATGATTGAAATTGTACAGTAAAACGACGCCCGGAGGACTTGTGTGCAGGTGACACCACCTGATTTGTTGAATCCTTCTTGGAACTTGGATAATTCCTCACTCATGGTTAACGCACAAATAAAACTTTTTTTCAGGAGTTACCAAAGTTTAGTTGCTTATAGCAGATGTCAGAATGGAGCCTGTGCTTGAATTATAATGCCAATGAGACTTCGGGCAATGGCATCCAGAATGGAAGATAAGGGTCAACCAGGTCCAGTGTTGTACATGTATTTTCAGTAAAGGATTCCTGGATCATCAGTATGATTATAATTATATAGAATACAACATGGGGTATTGCGTTTCACCCAAGGTACCAGCCCGACCGTGGGTCGGATCGCCCAACGGACCGAGGGTGATGCGGAATACACCGTGTTGTATTTTATTCATGTCATACCCACCCGAGAAAACACACAGTTCAATGCGGAATGCACCAGAAGTTGAGGGAGTTTTGTGTCCTCAAACAAAAAATTTAAAAACATTGATTCCAACCTCCGAATCCGGTATTTGAATTTTCGACGGCGGCGCAACCGGCGCGCTCGAAATGCATTCTATATATTCAATGGAAGCCCGTGTGATACAGCTTAGAACCCCGTGTGATACGGAAAATTAACACCCGTATCAAACATTTACGCGGCCCAGGTATGACATAAAAAAACTTAGCGCACTTTCGATGCATTTGTCTGTCATGACCTGTTTACATATTTACTACCGGTACCAGTATTTCTTTGAAATTGTGGTTGTTTATGGTTAAAGATCGTCAAGAGTTCTTGCTGTTACTGTGAGTGATACATGAGTTGTTTATCTGATATCATATGCCACTTTTGGCACAGTTACTACAAATGATGCCCTTACCACACAGCTGTTGTACAGTTTCCTTTCATTGTGTGAACCTAGCTGTTGTTGGCTTTTTCTATTGATATTCGTCAAACGTTATCCATCAAAGCTGTCAACCAAAGCAGGACTCAAAACTGTAATCTTCTCTTGTCAGTGATTTCTGTTGAAAGGTTTTGTCCCTTTTTATGCCGTCAGTTATTTAGTATCTATAGGATCATATTAACTGGTAAAGTTGCTTTTCATTGGCATTCATGATCATTGAATAGTGCAGATGAGCAAAAGGAGGTAATTATGTTACAAACTAAGGTGCCTTTTTTCCTTTCCTTTTGTGATATTTCATTATTTCCTTTAGTCCCATTTCATTATATTTTCACTGATGGATTCTATTTGTCAGGTCCTGAATTGTTTTAATGATTTTTTGGGTCTTTTTAGGACTTTACTGAAAGTGATTTTCCAGACTGATTCCCACGTCTATACTGAGGTCAGCAATCTACCCGAAGAATGTTGTACTTTCACTAAGTCTTGTTTTGAAACTAGGAGAATGCCCTGTGAAATAGTGTTAAGCATTATTTAGGCCTAGACATGCAATCAGTATGATAAGGACTGGAAGTGGCCTTAGAGACATGTTATCTATCTCCTGAAATAACTGGGGTGGAAAACAATTATGGAGTGGGACACCTCCCAACTAAATCAGTTGTGAATATCAGAACAGCCAATGGTTTATTGGTAGGGATTATTAAGAAGATTTTTTTCTTTCTGCTGGTTGATACTTCATTTTAAGTCAAGGTGTGTATGGCAGTGATTCATCACATCATCAGTGAGTTACCAAGAAAGTGTCTATAAATGTTACTCCAGATACAAAGTACACACCACAAAATACCTGTAGTGCATGCAGTGGCTTGGTGAATCTTAAGAATTTCTAGTGGACGAGGACCTGGGTTGTTTCTGCAGGGGACAACCTTGACAGAGGATGTTAAAGGGGATTTGGGACAAACTCATCTTATGAGAAATAAAGATTTGATGAAATGTTCTTTATCGTGTTAAGGTTCCAATTTTTTCGTTATGAAGGCTTTGGTCAGATACATTGTAACTTTCAAACTAGAGTTTTAACTTTTCTTATTTTTTCAGGGTTTGAGATTTTCCAAAATCCTTTCTTTACCTTGGTGGTAGCAACAAAGTAAGTAGCTACAATATTAGTTGGGGTTGCGGAGGCGTTTTTGTTCTAAACTGCACCTTCTGGTAGGTAAGTGTATGGAGCTGTAATGTTGACTTATGAGTATGTATGCACATTACTGTCATGTGAAAACTCTCAATGGTTACGTGGGTTTATAATTCTTAATGTACATGTACATATGTATGGCATTCAATCATACTAGCCTACTGCCAGTACAGTAGTTTCAGGTGGCGTTTAAGCGTACAGGTGATTCTACTCTGATCTTAGCAGGTATCTGTGTGAACACCTGGTATAGATGACATTTGAGGACTAATGTTTTATCCCTGGAAATGCCATTCTAAGACACCATGGCACCCTTGCACTTTGGCGGTTAATGTTGAAGTTCTGCTGTCTCGTCAACTGTGAACGCTGTGACCTATGGTATTTACAGACCCCTCTCATGAGCAAACCCTTGTAGCCTTAAGTAAACTGCACCCACCAAGCATGCTTGTGATAATGCCTTGTGTACACGTAACTGGCAGCTACAGGGAGAATCTGGCAGTCCCCTTTTTCTCAAGGATCACTGAATCTGCAGAAAACTTAAGTTTGAGGGATGCGCAGACTTTCTGACAGTGTTAAAGGCTCTGCCTGGAGGGCAGGGCAGGCGTGTGTACCAACAGGTGTAACTGAGGTGGAGTTACAGGATTTGGGGAGGCCCATAACAAAGTGGTGCAGGATTTAAACTGTGTGACTTGTGGCCTAATGCGATTTGTTAGCAAAAGAAACTATCCCTGTTGATGCACTTTTCAATGCTATATTTTCTAAGAATAGTAAAATTGTAGCAAGCATGTTGTTTCAAAAATGAAGTGTATGATCCAGTTAGCAACTTCTATTAAAAAGATTACATAGCTATTTATATTTAGTTTATGTTAAGTTATCCTTTTTTGTATCCTGATTTGTTATGATTTTGTAAGGGCTCCCTTGGAAATCATGATCAGTTGCTCAGTTTACTGAAGGGATCACCCTATAGATTTATAAATAAACTAGAAAGGCAACATTTGCGAGCAAATACAGCATGTTTAGCCATACTCCTCGCCATGCAAAAAATGGACTCTCCCCAAATAACAATGGACCATTCTAAAATACTTGCACTAAAAAAATGAATCACCCCAGTCCAAAACTGAGTCTTCCAGTAGCACCTCAACACAATATGGACCAGTCCACAACCATATCCACTAATTGATTAACACTTCTGCTAAAGAATGGACTTTTTCATAATCATTCCAGCTCAAAATTGAAAGAAATAATTAAAGAATCCTCCCCTTGCAAGAATGGGATATTCCGTGCCATTTCCATGTAAACCAGTCGAAAAATATCCGCTGAAAATTACACTCTTGCGCATAATCAACCCAGTTCAAAATTGAATTAAAAAAGATCAGCCCCAGGGAAGAATGAAGTTTTCCATAGTATACATATGAAGATTTGACAGGAGACGAAGGAAATGACCAAAAACAACATATTTGGGTCAATTCAAAGTCACCGAGAGGGTTTTAATATAATATTTGTAATATGTTTGAACTATTTTGATTAAAAGAATGTCTAAGTCACAACAGTTCTAAAGTGTTCAAACAATTAGAATTGAAACTTATAACATGTTTGAACTCATTTCACATACGTTGGAAACATTTCGAACGTAACTACACAAAAATCTCTTTATTTAGAACAGTTTCAAACCATCTATCCAAATGTTTCAATGTTCGAACAATTTGTAACAAAAGATTTTCACAATTGCCCTCATAAACGAAGGTGCTAAGTCCTCCTGTGTGTTTCTGCCTATTTTCGGTGGCCGCTTGACCACCAGCGGATTTGTTTTGACGGAGCGTCACCCGCGCGCGACGATGTACACTGTTCGGCACCGCTAATATCCGGCATTTTCCCGCTCCAAAACACTCCACAAGACCCACGTTTTTAGTGTTTTGCCTCTTGTGCAACACGATTCGATTTGCATTACTAACGGGACGAAAATGATAGAAAAAATTCAGCCCGTCCCGGCGTCCGTCCCAAAAACATGAACGACATGAAAATATATTTTCTTACAGATTCAATCACAAAAATCAACAGCATGGGATTCCAAATTTTCGCAACGGCCGACCATTTATCATGGTTGAACTTCCTTCCAAGGCGTGCGATAGATAAACATTCCCGGCACATAATAGTCACTAGTACCAGACTAACGCAAGCTCATGATGATAATAGGGAGAAAGTTTGTCAGTGAAGTTTGGCCACCAGAGGGTACATTCATTTAACGTTGCAAGCTAGCGCAAAGGGGCGAATCATTGACCTTACCGGGGACTGACTCTACTGGCCTAATCATTCCTTTTTTGCCGAATTCTACGATCCATACGCCCGTACGTAGGACATGTAGGAAGGCACCGCCTACCACCCGCCTTTGATCATGTATGAAGTCGGCGGCAGAGAGAGATCATCAATCAATTTTGACAGGAGTGTCGCGCCAGTCTGAGGAGAAACGATCTCCCGTGTTGTGTTGAAGAATTTGGAGTTTGAAAATATCTGGAATAACTAATGCTAGAATAAACATTCACAAAATCATTGATTTAACTTGTTTTCTGTTATAAAATTTCCTAAACTGCAATTTAACCACTGAGTTTAAGGGAACATGGTGTTTTCCCGATAATCACGTTAAATGTTTATGTCCGGTCTTTCCTCCTCGTAAGCAAACTTCAAGCTTGGCCAGGTGCAAGGCACTCGGGGTCAATGACCTGTAGGTCATATGTAGTATTGAAAGTGACAGAAGTGGCAAATATTGTCAAGAAAGCCCAAAATAAATCGTTTTGAATATATGTATGCCAAAAATGGGAATGTAGTCCTTTAAATATTTGTTCAAGCCACATATACAGCAAATTTCAGGTCATTCGGTTGAAATACAAGGGCGCAGGAGGCCAAGATATGCTAAAAATAGCCTAAAAACCTCAATAAAATCACTTTCAAGGTCAATATCAAAAAAAGGAAAAGAACGTACATTGGTTTTTGCCTACATTACCTCTGTACCAAATTTCAGGTCACTTGGTCAAAAAATGACAGAGATGAATCGATTTGAAGATTTGACAGGAGAAGAAACATGAGAGAAAACAATATGTTGAGCCATACTTATGGCTAAACATAATAAATGAAGAAATATTGATTGCTCTGACAGTTAAGTATTGCTCACCTCCTTGCATAGTCTGCTCACCCCTTGCATAGTTTGACGTTTTTATACCCCACATTTGGTCTGCTTAAAAGTCAAGTACCTTTTCAGGTACAAACATGCCATATCTCAAACATGTACATGTCAATTCATGGATGATTGGCTGAAATGCTGATGGCAAGAATAGCCAGATTTGGCAACTCGTTAATGCCCAAATGGACTTATATCAGTTATGCAAACAATGTCAAGGAGCATTCTTCTTCCTGCTGGTCAAACATTTGCAATTTGTTAACACAACCGTCAACATAGATATGACCTATATGAATGGCTTATGACTTTAAGATTTGATACGCAAAAATAAGAAACCTTTCTGATCCCATTGAATATTGTTGATCTTTCCTTGCAGTATTTGAGTGTCATTTTATATAGGAACCCCATTAAAGTATCACCTGAAGTATGCATATTTATGTCTTAAGTTGTGTTGTTATATCTTTTAATGGACACTTAGAGTCTGACAATGGACCATTAGTCTGAAAGTATATTGTGTTTGTAAGCCATAGAATAACAGTCAGATTAGGTTACAGCCTGCCAGATGTTGCCCAGTTTTACATAAAAGTAAAATGTGCTCTTATAGAGAAAATGTTTTTGAAACACAGGTCTACTTAGCTTGGCCTTTTAAAAAAGGCATCTGTGCATGAGCTTGAAGTGTGCACCTGGTCAAAATTTATTTGTAGCCTTTAATGCAGCTGCTTCAATACCATAGATTGTCCTCAAAAATAAGTATTAAGAGATGTATTGAATAGCTGGAACAAGTCTAAATAAGTCTTCAACAAGAAATTTGCCAAGTTAATCAATGTCCTTGTTGTACATGACAGGAAGAAACGAGAAAATAATCACCTTACTGACACATAAACACAGCCATTGACTGTATCATAAAATGGTGTTTTGTCCCTACAGCAACTTTTGTTATGGTGATATTGGAAGCCAAAGTCCACTGTGATCTTGAAGTTACACATATTAATTTTGAAGTAGTCATGCTTCCATCAGCAAGTGGTATGTGTTTTGTGTTACCATGGCTACTGTGCATTGGTGTCGGTGTTGAATTAAATCTCAGTAATGGCCTTGGTGTGCCTCTTCTCCCCATCCACAGCTTTGAAAGCCAGTATGACTTTCTTTCTACCCTTTTGACCGACATGTTTTACTGAGCTATCCTTTGAAAGTTGAAAGTTTTCATTGGTGGGTCACAAAAATATGGACTGGTTTGCAAATTAATTTTTATATTATAAATATGCTTCTTAGGGCAAGGTACATGACATAATCTCATCCCTTCTTGTTAATTGTTATGTGTACGCGATGGAGAAATTGGTGTAATTTTCTACCTAGATCACCACACACGTTGTCAAGCATGTGAACTAACTTCACTGTGAGTAAAGATCATGGGTAAATATTTGGCAGACTAACCCGATAACTCCGTACCTACCGACTGAGTTATGCTGATGGGGAGAAAAGAAACCATTTATTCTTGTAATCTGCTTGATACCTGAATTAGTACATTAGCAGTCTGACACCACAAAGGGCTGGAGTGCTATTACCTTGGTGGACAAAACTTGAAAGGCAGGTACGTTTCATTCAATTGCTGATAAGTTATTATGTTAGAATTAATATAAACAAAGTCAGTGGTAAAGACCTGTTATCAAGAATAGCACACAGGCTTGAATTGGACAGTATAAAGGATATCATATGTATGGCATTGATCTTCGAAAATAGCTTTACTTTGACTCAAATGGCTCAGAGTAGAAGCCAACCAATGTAAACAGTATGGTAGCTCAGAAGGCTTCCTTATGTAAATTTTCATTGGAAAACTGAACATGCATGAAAGCAAGTTAGTCATGCTCCTAAAGTGCATGTATTAGTGAAACATAGCTTTTGGCATAAATTACAATGAGTTTATTTGCCCAGAAATTGCGGCAGACAAAAACTTATAACTAAGAGGTTCATTTGGGGTTTTGTAGATATGGATTATGTGCAGTAATCATGAAAATTACATTAAGGGCTTTTTGGTCCATACTAAGTCAGATTGAATGAACGTTTCTCCCTGTAAAATTCAATTTTCCGGGCGTGGTAGGTTTACGGTAATGCATTAATGCTTTTTCCGGTTTTATGGCTTCTTTCAAGACTGATTAGATCTAGGATGCACTAGGAGAAGAAGCATGATTATGTGAGAATTTCACTGCTAGTGTTTCCTACCTGAGCATTAGTGTTGAGCTTAAGGCACTTTTGTCATCACAAACAAGGGGATGTGAGGTTTCCTTCAGATTGACGATACAGATGGAAGCAGCCAAGCACGTCAATCCCAGAGCTGATTGCCTCCATTAACCTTGTCTACATTTGTCTAATGTGTAAGACATTTGGAATTTGGCCATGTTCGGTAATTGATTGTTCTAAATCCTTTTCCAGAAGAAGTAGAAAATGGCAATGAAAAACAAATAAATCTGATACTACTATAATTATAAAATAGAAAAAAATTGATTGTACAACTGTTTTTTAATCATTGCAGCAGTATGAAAAATTGCTTTATCTGAAAGTTTTATTTTCTAAGAATGTTTCTGTTTATGTTAGCCTGTGATGAGGATTCATAGTCAGTAAGAAGGTCAATGTGTGAAAGTCAGACCATGTAGTAAATTTTTACACAAGCTAAACCTCTATATGGCCTTGTACATAATGCTGTTTGCTGCCTATTTGGAGCAATATGATGCATGATGTAGTCAAGTTAAACTAAAAGCTTCTCCTTTCCAATGCACGCCTGCGAGGTCATGACCTACCGGAAGGCTGCAAAAGTGCAGTTTGATTTTGTATCGGTGCCATTTATTTTGTTGAGGGAAACTGAATACTGTCATTCACTTTATCTTCACGGTAGCAAAATTTCATCGTGCAAGGAAAATTGACATTTTCACTGAACTTTAACTTCAGGTGGCGGCAAGTGATTTACCGAACAGATGTGTGAAGGAATCATAAATAATTACAGGTTTTTCACGATGATGATAAGTTCACGGTACAGAGGTGACCGTGAAAACAGTGAACATAAAGTTACAGTGAAAGAAACAAGAATTACAGTATGCCAGAAGAAGAAATATGTGAATACTGCATAGCAAAGTTTTACGACCAACATGAATAATTGTTCATTTTTAACAGTGAGTGCTCCGATGGTCTCAAAACAGGAGGAACTTGAGTATCTATTGGTAGCATCATTATAAAGTCTTCTGCAGTATCTTTTCTCGCAGTCTTTGCCACATTAAGGAGCCAGTTATGCTAGTTACAAGTTGCAGTTTGATTGCACGATTCCCTGAGTGGTTAAGCCCCAAATCCACAAAAATACAAAGATAATTGTGTCATGTTTGCTATACTCATAAATGTTATCTATTGTCATTATGATGTGTTATGCATAATCATGGATAGCAGATACAGTCTTATGCTTGATCATGCAATGATTGCCTGTGATTAGACATTTTTATTACATACTCCAGGGAGCCACCAGTGTTTGCTAATAACATCGTATCATTTACCTCACAATATTAAGATAACTCACTTGAACTGAAGAAGTTATTGATGATGGGGAACTAAAGTGGAATTTTAGAATCGTACTGGGTGTCGTTTTCCTTCTAAATATATCTGCGGCATAATAATCTGCTATAAAGTGTTTCTACCAACGACCTTGCCTGTGCTTTGCTTTTGACCGTTAAGAGTGGTATAATGGCACGGCCGTCCAGAACCATTCTAAAATTGTAATGGGCTGCTTGGCAAAAAGCATTTTGTCATGTGGCATTAGTCGTGCCCTTTAAACGTGCCGGCAGGGTTGCAGTGCATTTGAACAGGCAACTTGAACTTTAAAAACCTCAGCTGGTCTATGTTTGAATCAATTTGCCGGATGGAGACATTGTGTAGGTTTTTGAAATTTAAGTAACTTGCTTTCAAATTATATACAGTACATGTATATTTATTTGATAGAAACTTAGTATGTCATTGGATCCAATAACTATTATAATAATAATGTTTAGATACAAGATTCAAGAATCGTTTGTCACGTAAATTGCGTGTGAGAACTCTACTGATAGATGTGAGTTTCTTGCTATTGATGGACTTAGGCCAGGCTAAGATGTGAGGACAAAACAGCATTTTTGACGAGGATATATCAGATATAGATATTTAAAGGAACCCTGAGAATGAATCGTCCTCAAGCTGGCGACTGCCTCCTATCATCTAACTATACTCTGAGGGTAACACTGACAGACTCAGAGTGCGTGGGAAGTCACTGTCATGTACAAGCACATTAATGGAAATTGTAGCCAGGGATTCCATCGCAGTCTGTGATATCAAATCCTATCAAATGAAATGCAATGCTCCCCCAGAATATGACATCAGCTAAAGTATAAGCCAATTTTGAATTGAAGGTTAGCAATAAATCCAGTGCATATGTAGCATTCCATTCCAGTAGAGACTAACATAGGGGGTACATATTTTTATCAAAGACAGACTCAGATACAAGACAAGTAATTGGATACAAACCATACAAGTTGAATTGGATTTCAAAGTCTCTGCTTGAATTGATTAGCAATGCAAAATAGGCGCCAGCCTATGCACCAATTACAGTCTGAGACTAATGGGGACAGATGACATATACATATCTATTGATGATAGTAGTTTCATAAAGTGACAACCATGCGTAAGTAGCATTTTTATGATTTTAAACATTTTGCGAGGAGATTCTGCTTCAAAACTGGTCCATTTGGATGAAAATTGTTATGATTGTATTCAATTTTTTAAACGTAAAGCTAAAATCTGTAATTTTGATTATCTCACCAAGAATATCTGAGAAATCCTCGAATCTCCTTTTCTTTTGCACAGTCACAAGAGCAACAGCTGCCATCTCATACCTTGTAATGTACATGTAGCCACACTGGGGAAATCATGCTGCTCAGCCTCAAAACCCCCTGGAGATCTCTCCGTACATGTGCGTTCTACTCTACAGTCATGTACGTTATAGTTTTTTTCTGCCTCGTTCTTTAACTTTCCCATGGAAAATATAGGAGGTAGTGTACTGTTATTGTACATTGTACATGTGAGCCTTGGCTTAAACTTTTCTGTGCAGGGAGTAAATTCAGTCTTGGTAAAAAATCATTTTGTAATATTTTAGACGGTTTATTTCAGTAAAGGAAAACTGTCTATGGTGTGTACCTGCAAAACAAAAGGAAAGCAAGACTTTTGGACTTGATACCTCTGTGAGATATTTAGAGCTTTTGTAAATTTCTTGTTTTAACTTGTATCATTGATTATTCAAAAAAAAGTTTGTCCGCACCTTCACAACTTTTTTCTAACATCAAAAGCTATTTGCCATTCAAAGCCAAGCTTAAGACCAAGCATGTCCAGAACAAGTTACAATGTAGAAAATACTGGTGTGATAGAATTTCCACGTTAATTATGCAGAGTTAGTCCTATTTTGCATAATCTGCATTTTGTGTACGTCTCTGTCTAAGATATCTTCATGCCCTAAATCATGGAAATTCATTGTTCCTTACTTCAGTTATCCTCTTTGAAAGATTTTAGCAAAAATGCGCCTGCCAATCCGGTTCAGAGCTGATCGGGGGCTTAAACCTACATGTACACCCCTTCTTTTGTACATCAAAGAAAGCCGCCTGCCACTATAAAAATCAGAACAACAGCATGTCCAGAACTCAAAATGCAAAAACCAAGTTCTGCTTCAGTACTAAGAAAAGGTGCTAGAAGGCCCAAAATTGACCTTGGCCTTTGTTCTACCAAGGTCTATCCACATATAAAATATCATCACAATATGTAGCTTCTTAAGTTATTGCTGGCCAAAATATCCAGAAACATAAACAGGCAGATGGACAAACAGACAGACCCAAAAAATATCTCCTTTTTTGCTGAGGAAATCAATTCAAATCCTAAGTACACCTATATCTTAATCATTCTAGAGTTGTGATAGATTTTGAAAATTGCAATGGCTGATTCTGTCCATGCAAAAATCCTTTAAATCTGCATGTCAAGAATCTATTACAAGCATATTTCCAAATGTGACTGACATTGTAACAGGCGTCATATCCAAGGTCAGTATTCTTCACTTTCCAGTGCAGATTCTAGGTTACAATGACAAAATCAGAACTTGTGAATAAAACATGGCCTACTATTGAAGACTGATACAGCGTACATGCCACTAAGCTGCATGTGGGCCAGACAGGCTATCGATACGAGGCCCAGCATGTCAGCCCTTGTATAGGAAAGTACTATGATTCAATCAGAGCATTTGAATAAAACATTGCTTTGGAGACTGGTACAGATTTTGTAACACTGAGTTCAGATAGCCAATTGCTATGTTGCTCAGCATTCTGATCATGACTTTGCTACAATGGCATGTTATATAACCTTCACCTTCTGCATATTACATAACCTTAACAACTACATGTATGTACCACAACCTGACCTTGAACATGTAAAATGGAAGGTCAAGTCTATTGAAGAATTTTGAACAGGACTGGATGGAATCTTTGAAGGATCAATCAATGCAAAAGTTGAAGATTACAGTAACTTTAATTCTTGTTTCTTTCACTGTAACTTTATGTTCACAGGTAATTTGCAGCAGTATAATTTTGAGGAATATTCTCCTCGCGCTAAACGGTTAGCCGCCACAAAAATGACGCCGGTCTCAACGCATCAGATATAGGTAAACTAGCGTTATATCAACTACTGTAATTCACTTTATCTTCACAGTAGCAAAATTTCGCGGTGTAAGGAAAATGGACATTTTCACTGAACTTTAACTTCACGGTGGCAGCAAGTGATTTACAGAACGGGTGTGTGAGGAGATCATAAATAATTACAACCGGTTTTTCGCTGTGATGATAAGTTCACGGTACAGAGGTAACCGTGAAAACATTTATAAAGCAGTTGTTGTTCCTCTCTTAGGTTGAGGAGAGTGCTAAAGATATTAACTCGACTAAGCACAAAAAAGTAATGACAAAACGGCTGTTAAGTTCCACACGGCTATACAGTATATAAGTCGCAAAAACGCTTTGCTCCATGTAACGAGTCATTGCTTTTCCTTCAAACTGAAATGAGAATGGAAGCACATATCAAACAAATGGTACTGTAAGTGCTTTTTTGTAACTTCTTTCTTTATTCTAGCTGATATTTACACATACTGTTGAGGATTTCTATTTCATTTGTGGCCTGTAGTGGTATTTTCTTCCCACAACACTTTCGTCTTTCCTGGACAAAAAACTCGTCGTCGTAGAATGCATTCATTGATAATCGAGTCCTTCTCAAAAATGATTTGGCGCTATCACGGTTAGTGGTGGTTTTATGAGAGTAGACGTTATATGTAACACTATCACTGTAAAATCAGTAGATGCACCAGCTAGAGAACAGCATATCATTGAAAATCAAATACTGATATCAATGATATCGTCTTATGTAGTTCAAGAAAATCTACATGTAGGATGTGTCACATTTTTTGCCAAAGCCATGTAATAAGCAGTAAAACCTCACCAAGTCCAGTCCAGGATGACGTATTCAAAAGCCCTGGATCTGGACATGTCTGTTCAAAAATAGCTGTTTGGCACTGCACTAAACTGATTAGTTTTAATTGCCTTGCATAGCATGATATTATACAAAACACTCCAATTGTATGTTGCCCATGTTGTTCTTGCCATTGAGCTGTAAAGCTACCTGGATGTGTTCAAGCGAGCAGTTCCACCATAGCCTCCATGACAGATATATCCTGGTTACAGCAATAACAGGATAGCATCAGTCCTGGGGGTAAGTCGTTGAACATTAGCTTGGTTGCTAGGCGATGACTTTGTGACGGACGACACTGCCCTTTATCACGGTCCCCCGTATAGTTATATCCCATCTATGTCTGAGTTGGAGAGTAGCCATAAAAAATTGTTTTGTTGTAGGATTTCTGTGGAAAGGTCACAGTAAGTGGGTAATGCCAGATTTCAATTGAAAGTCCACCTCACGAGCTTTACTCACAGATTTGCACAATCTTGGTCAAAGCCTGCTGAAGGTTTCAGGTGTGCATCTGGTACCGTGCACCAAGACGTTAGCCCCTAGATCCCATGCATACTGCATACTCCAATCCCCACTAGGACCCCCGCCTCAAGCACGCCTGGAGAAGTAGTGATCCAAGATACTGATCTGTCTTCCGAAATTTCACGTTTCTGTGATCAATCAATGCCATGTTGAGCTATTAGAAAATGGAGGAATTGCGCAGTGCTGAGAAAAATGGGTCAAACTGCTTGCAGTCTAAGATTTGTGTATCATATATCTATATGATGAAAATGTAGATAATACAAAATGTTTTAGAAATCTGAAATTCTTGCCAAGACTTTATGATACACATAATGAAATGATATGTATTTGAAAGTAGGAAACCAATTTTGTAATTCAGTGAACAGGAAGAATGAATATGCTCTGCTCATCCTTCATTCTTCCAATTCATACATTTGTAATGCTACATGTTTGAAGGAGTCTTATTGATCACAAAGAGCTGCTTGTTACTTGCAATTTGACATGTTGAGATTCTGAAAGAATGTGGTCGTTTTAACGATTCCTTTGATCGATTTGGTCTTGGGAGCTATTACATACCCCTATGAAGATATAGCATTGAAGTATTGCATCAAGCAATACATGCTGAGCCGCTGAAAAATGTAGCACACATAGTGTGGATAATTGGATCTGGACATGGGATGGGGTCACACTGAGGGGCCCATGGCAGGGAGGGAGCTCGATTGTCGTTGTTGTCACTTTACTATGTTAAGTTCTTGTTTCTGTGTGAACTTCATTGTGTTCTTGTAGTTTTGAGTGTAACCAAGGTTAGCTGAAAGGCAGGGCACGGCCGGCCTGAGCAGTATAATAATGGCAGAATTTATAAATAAGATATTTGTGTTACTTATATTACAGGCAAACTTCATGAGAATGCACTTGCATGGTTGTTTCTTACAGATATTGTATATAGAATTACATTCCAGTGCTCAAAATTCAAGTGCAAGTCTTGTAAATTATGGGTTTTGAAGCACTTATAAATCATTTACATGAAAGTAACTAAAGTGGAATTGATCCTATATGGCTGTTGCACAGAAGTAAAGAGGAATATTTGTCTATGTAACATAAGTTGATCACACACTTCAACTTGACAATATTTTGGTAATGAAGGTAATTCATGTGATAGAAAGTGATTCATAGTAAATGATGCATGTATATGTAAAAATGTAAGAATATTGATGTCAATTACATGTATGTCACTTATTTCCAAGTAATTTTTGTAACAGTTTATAGAATAATTGTTGATGATTAAGATAATGATGAATTTATCCTTGTGTGTTGCATTACTGTCAACTTTGGAGTTTTTACATAATTTCATACACATGTACAAGAATTTCAATGGTGCATATTGATCTGCAGTATCACAGTCGTCTGCAAGAGGGCATTCATGTGGTACCTCCAAGTAACAAGAATCACAATCAATATGTAAAAGTGCTACAATGAGCAAATTTAAGTACATTGATAAGTATTGCTTCTGTTACATTTTGTGCTGCCATATCCTAGAGGTAAATGAATACCCACAAAGTCAGGGCTTGTCAGGTTACTTTACTTCCTAGTTACAAAAACGATGAATTCACTGGACGTTACTGTTGTCTTTTGTATGCATAATATGTGTGTGTATATGTGTGTGTGCAGAATGCCGTATATTTGCTGTAATGAGACTTAATCTAAGATAATCATCCCCCTTGTTGTGACATGCTGATATTGTGCCTTTTTAAGGACCTGTGTTTGAATGATTACATGTTCTCAGACCCCCACTTGCCCTTCTCCCCCTTCCCTTTGGCTATTTATTTACAGCTGTGCAAGCTGTACTGCAAAATTGATGAAGGCAGTGTTCCTGCCTGACTTGACGCAGTAATTTCTATTAATCACGGGTGTAGCCTGGGGGCCCTGCACGTCTTGGAGGGAAATTTTTCTACTTTCCATGTCAGTTAAACCATCCAAGGGGGTCCCATTTCCCAAGCTAGAGCTTGACAGCAGAGTCTTACTTCCAATTTTTTTTCCAATTCAGTTTCTTCTGTTGTCATAAAAGATGCAAGAGAAGTAAATTTAAAGGAAACCCACAGCAACGGTAGGCATGGCTTGCAGTACATTATTGATGGCTACAATCGATTTGGGACGATTTCAAGGCCACATGATGATGTACCTCTCCAAGAATAAGATGAGATGTGGAAAAATGGGAAAATGTCAGTTGTTAGTGTGGTGTCATATTTCCCTCAGGGGCAGGGTAGTAACCTTTGGCAAGGTTATGTCATACTTGTGAAGATTAAACAGCATGAATGATGGAACTCAAAATATCAAAGTTTGACTTTTTCAATACCAGCATACTTTTTTTGATTACAGCTGTCAGGAGAGGGGTTACATGAAATGAACTTCATGCAAGCTGTGCATTAGACGATGGGATGAGTTAAGGAGACCCAGGTGGAAATAGTTTAATTGGAAGAGAAAGAAGGATGAACTGTGCAGACATGATTAAGGCAGACATATTGGATCAGTTGTAAATCTATGTTGAATTGTGAAACATCAAATTTTAGATAACTTGAAGCATTAAGAATGTCCTGAAAGGTCGAGGCAGGGTACAAGGTGATGTATTAAAGCAGAAACCAGCACACATAGGTGGATACTGCTGCTGGTCATATAGCATTTCTTGTGAAGTAGTGCGTAGGTCACCCTTTCAGTGTGGATGTTGTGCGGAACAGCAGAATACAATAGAGTTGTAATCAATGAATTGCAAAGTTTTTGAGGATATGGTAATGGCTGCCATGAAGCATGACTTGCTTGTTAGCACAGTATATTGTCTTGCAGTTAAACCATGCTTTTTGTAATAAGTGAAGTGGAAATAGTCTTATCTTAGCCACACTAGTTCTCTTAATGTCCATGGAGCTGAACAACAGGATGTTGCTTTGAAGAGCCTTCTTTCATCACTTTAGCAACGGCAATCATTCTTTTTCAGGACTTGAAATAGGTTTTTTCATCGGCAATGCAACAAAATCAAAACACCCCAGAACTACTGCCCTATCCTTGGTGCTGAAATTGTTGTTAGATGGTCCTGGCACGAATGTTAAAACTGTAAGGACTGTCACAGCCATGTTCATGGTACTAAAACTCTAAATGGACTGTCTTTATCATGTCCATGGTGCTTTAGAACTGTCCTTGCTTTGTCCTTGGTGCTGAAGGACATGTGATTACTTCTCATGCAGCTGTCAGGACAATATTGACCCCTTCTGTTTACCACACGTTTCCAAAGTAAAGATAACCAGAAAACCATTTTTTCATTTTATCTATAAACAGCACCTGGTTTTATTTGCAAAGAGAGCACTGCCAAGGGTACTGATAGGACAATATTTTCCTAAATGGTGTTTAGAAAGTTTGTGCAGAATCTTGAATTCTTCTCAAGTAGACATCCTAAAGTTTATTCTCAACAGTATTTTGACTGTCAAACAGAAATACAAAAATATTATAAGGCTGTTAATATAACTTGTATGTCATTGTTTTTAGATTGTATTGGTGCTTTTGTTGGTTGTTTTCCTTGGTTTATCCCCAAACCCTGCCCCTTGTGCTTGACACTGTGCATTGAACACTCTTTGGTAACTTCAAACAATACTTTCTGATCCACTGATACATTTAAATTCAATTTCACTGTGAACTGTGTTGGAAGAGTTTTAACAGCCGTTTGTGTCTTAAAAGATACAAACGACTGAATTGCCACGGTCTGGCGGAGATGATTGTTGTACTTGACCGTGGTGCTAGCAATGGTGCTGTTAGTGCTCCAGGCGTGTCTGTAACAACTTACTGCACGTCAGGGAAATCATTCTCCCTCTGTGGTGTCGCTTCATGTTTGGTGTACTACCCATCCACCTGGAGCCAAGAAGGCTCCGAGGGTAATAAGTGAACTCTTATTACAATTACAGAGTTGTTGGCGCTTGAGCAAATGTTCCTGTATGGTGAATAGCATGAATATTTTAGAACATGTTTTCATTACCAGTAAGCCCCAACAGAAGACTAACATAAAAAATCAAGGGTTTCACTTACTATTCTCCTCTTAATAATGTTCATGCAAACCTTCTTACTGCAATGCCATGCAAAGAAACAAAACCGTGTTGGATCCTTTCATATGTGTTTATGAAACACTGATTCTATCTCTTGCAGCCGTATGCAGGTCACATCCAGTCAGTTTAATCAATACTAATCTACTCCTAGTTGATGGGGCACATGATACATCCTATTTAGGCAGCATCTACTGAGATGGAAGAGGCAATTGGGACCTGTGAAGAAAAACACAGCCTGCAATTGCAGGGGTTCGAATTTGAATAGCAGTGACTAATGTTGAGTCTTTTCTGCATCCAAGGGGCCGGGGACTGGAACAGCATTACTTGCATTGTGTTATGAATGATCAGTTACTGCTGTTGCAGAATCTTTTTTATTTCAATGTGCTTGAACAAAAAGTATCAATTGAAACTAGAAATCTTATATTTTGTCGAGAATTATTTCTACTGTGCTGTTTTTTTCCATGAATATGTCCCTGGCGTATTGTTGATGTATGACTAGCTGAGCTGACTTCCCCAGTGGAAGCCATCAGCCACACACCGCTGACAAGATCTTGGTTTGATGAATACCTTGGTGAATGTTATGATGTATCCGTTGTTTGATAACAGGACACCAAGTGTGTTTCCGGCAGGGAAATGGAGTGAACAGGATTAAGTTGAAACAGACATAAAGTTGTTTGTGTCTCAAACTGTTTAAATCTACCGGCACTCTCCACCCAGAAAGGGACTCCACGGGTTACCACTTCAAAAATAAATCCTTTTGGCTCATATTCTATTCTGACTACTTGAGGTGAGGTTAAATATTTACAATGGCAGCTTAAGCAGTTTTTACGATTTAGATGTAAGATAAAAACACTTGTTCATTCAGTAACACAACATTTCTGTGTGTCGCACTAGTCCCAGTGCTTTGTAATATGGCCACAGATCTATTTTGGGGTAGTAAAATTGGATTAGATTACTTATATGTAAGGACCTTTTAAGTGAACCGAGGTAACAGAAGTTGAGAGTAATGAAAGCGTCAAGGGGTCCTTATGATGTTGTCTTTACTTTGATGCCACAAATAGAAATTTTCTGTAGATGAGAGATATCCTTGTATCTTTTGTATCGTTGAGTATTTCATCTGTATGAATTTGATAAGGATGCTAAAACTATTCTAGTTTGCTATGCGTGGTACATGCCAATTTGATATCTCGGTTTTTGAAATAATTCTGCCGCTTATTGCACAAATCAGTGTATGATAAATGTCTGGATTTTTTTATGTGTAACAAAGATAATTGAAATGCTTGTAGAAATTATGTTGTAAAGTTCTAGCTGGTACTTATCCAACATTTGTGTGGATTCTACATCTGGCATGACTGCAAAATAGGTGTTCAGACTCTCCCGACTTTTTTCCCTGGAAACAAGGAATCCATTTTAGTGTCTTGTGTGTCCCTGGTATCAAATCCATAGCTTGAATTACTAATGAAGTCTGTATCAATAATGTAGGGAGCACCAGCAGGCTTTGTCTGTGCCATAATTGTGACGGGTTAGCAACGCCAGGCTGTAATATTGTTATTCAGCATGCTATGTCATCTCTGTTTTTTCCACAATATGTCCAATGAGACACCTTCCACAAAAGATTTGTTCAGTCATTCTGTTGGCATTTGAACAAAATGTCTTTCCTATTTCTAAAGCAAAGAAGTACAATACCAGTAGTGTACAATGCAGACAAAATAAAGGTCCCTTGAGAAAACAGGCTTTTATCTGGTGGAATTTCAGTGCCAACAACACCCACATAAATCATGTAATGATGTAGCAACTGTCAGACTGACTGAAGATGTAGCATCGAACAACATTATGCCCGGTCCCAGAGGTTTTAATTGCTTTGTGAAAGAACTATAGGAAGTATCGATTGTTCTTTATTGATCTGGCGGCCAGGTAGGACCAGCTCAGTGGAATTGGTGGTGGGGCTGAGGCAGTACTGGTGTTGACGTGCTGTGATCAGCCAGAAGGACCCTTGAAGATGTTCCGCTCCTTGTTCGATAACTTTATCTAGTGGGTGGTGGTGACTTGAGACAAGAGGAAGCTACTGAGAACAAGAATCTTCCTTTTGTCACCAAGGAAGGTAAGAAGATGGCCCACGTTTGATAATGCTGGTAGCCTCCGGCGAGCAAAACTTGGTAGGCCAGATTTTACCATTTTATCTGGTCACTGCTGGAGCAATCATTGTGTTTCTGGTGCTCTCAGGATTGCAGCTGATGCCACCTTTGGATAAAAGTCCTTTAATCATTCAAACATTACGATGATACTGCCCACCCAAAGTCTGAGGTATTCCCTGCTGCAGTATGAATTCAAAACCAAGGCAGTTGTTTATTGCTGTATTCATACTGAAGTCATGGCTGTAAAGATAGCAGCAAGGATGCAGACTGGGCAATCAATACCCAATGCATTTTGATGTAGTGTCTCGTTTTAAGTGCCAGAAAACTTAAAGACTGCATCGGAGCACTTTCAGATAGGAAGTGACCCTTATGTTTTCAAGTCAAGCTGTCTATGAGCCATCTCTGGGCTGTCTGACTCAGATGGGTTACGTTCTGCCTGAATGGGTGTTTTCAACACATCAAAGTGTAACAGAATTGTAATGATGCTTTATGTTCGCAGAGAAATGCTGTAATGTCCATCTGTGCAATGGATCTTGCAGATACCATCTTCACCAACATTATTGCTCCTACAGGCCACACCCACAAAAAAATTGATTGACACCTTCTGTGGGAGAAAGAACCAGCGTTGATTAGCCTTCTGTGCTCAGTGGCTGCAAAACTTAGGTATTGACCGGCTGGCATTGATCAAAAGCCCCTCAGCTTGTGGGCCCCTGCAGACCCTTCAAGCTAACTCCCCTATTGAATTACTATTCAGGTACCATCCCTTGCAACCGATTTCCATTGTCATGATGGCTGGTTTTTGGTAACAGTTTCTGATTAAAAGAATTTGTTCTTAGAAAATCCCTACCAAGCCCAAAAATGGAACAATTGAAATCTGCGACTGTATACTGTGAAGTGCAATTTTAAGCTACCCAACAGCTAACAGGATTGCAAAAGGGTGAAATAAGTTTGATGTCTGGCATGGAAGACTTATTACATATTGATTTCTAGTGGGGTGAAGTGACACAGGACATAGATTACAGCATGCTGTGATAGCAGGCCAGATTTTTCTACTGCTCCCAATTGATCCAGAACATGCTTACCTCATACTGGGCGTACCTGCAAAATTTTCTAACCTTCAAAAGTCCTGTTTTCTAGGTAACCAAGACAGATGCACAAATGTATGATATCTATTATTCAAGCTGCCTGTCTCACAAAAATTCCACGTAGCGTAAGTTGACATTGTCACTGTAACAAATGTTCTTTCATGAGATAATATTCTAGAAATGTCTTTTTAGAATATATCGCTGTTTGTAGCAAGCCTTTGAGCTGGTGATAGAATACCAAACAATTGTAATTATATTATTTGAATACGAAATGAGATTTAGTTGAATAATATGACAGAGACTTCATTTTCATATGCATTAGATTTATGATAGACGTGATGCAATATGAATTTGCCTTTGTTGTAGTCTATTCAGTCATTTACAAGCTTTCTTTCTTAGATACCGAAAGAAATCTGCTAGTCAAATAACATCAACATTTTCAGCACACCTAAAGATTATGTTGGCAGAGCGTGGGTGTGTTTGTCAAGCAAATTATAGATACCTCAAAACTCATCAGTCCAATTGTCCTAGATGGGGTAATGTTTCATGCTGAATATCAAATTATGTTTTTGAGTGCACGACACAAATTGGTAAAAGGACCACATAGAACATATACTATGTGCCAGATCTATTATTACATTTCTTGTCTTCACCTTTAAGTTTGTAGTGAAAGTCAAGTTTATTACTTTCAACCTACTTACAAACATTTCTTCAGAAAGAGTTGAAATGTTTTCAAGCAGTATATGACTGTCATAAATGCCAGGACTGTCACCACAAGCTTTATATGTACATGTCTTTTATCTGGACTTATATGAATACACCACATAAATCCAGTACTCTTCAATATGTGTTGTGATGCCAAACTTTAGGTAGAAAAAGTTTTCAATACCAGCCATCAGTCACTGACAGCCCCCAACAATAAGGCTGTTCCAAAAGGATGCAATTGTCCGTGGTATTATTCCTGCTGCATACACGGGGCCGCCTAACTATCCAAATCTGAATCAGTATGAATCACAAGCATCATCATGAATACAACATGAATCCTTTGAAGTGAAAGCAACTTTGAGTCTGCCCACTTCTCACTTCCCTCACTTGGCAGTCTTCCCATTTCAGATGGGGACCCACTAAAGAGAGAGAGAGAGTGAAAAAGCATACCGATTTCTAGCCAACTCTCTCCCCTTGGAAGAGCTGATGGCCGTTTTATCTTGGATTTACTTTAGCCATAGCCACCAGGAGTTGGTAATAAGAAGATTTGCTAGATATATATGATGCTTTCAACTGCAGCCACCTATCTGATTACTTGGGCGGACAGACATTAAGACTTCTGAAAATGGCCCTGGAGGATGACAAGAAAGTTCCTTTCATGCCAGACTGTTCCTTGACTTGATGGAGCTGCCTGCTCTTTACTTCACATGCAGGTGGCATTGTGACTTCAGATACCCTCAATAATTGGAGATGATATCTCATACCTCATGACACAGGATGTAGATAATATCTTCCATGAGAATCTGATCTTGTCACACATGTCATGGGGTATTTCCATTTCCAGTGCACAAGTGCGCGCATGTAGATGGCAAATGTTCAGCTATATCATAGCTCATGGAAGATGGTTTGACGATATAAGGGCAAGCTGAGTTCTTAGAAAATAGATAAACTCGGAAAAACCTAACCAAAAAAGCAGCCAAACAGTTTTCTCAATATGTACATTTGTAACCTTAACATGCAAGGATCATGAGTTTGTGCTGGTTTCTATCTTTTGAGCTTCTGTCATGACCTTCTGCTTAAATCTATGACTTAAACTGTGTCTCCTAACTCTGAGGTTGAAGATGGATATTTTGTGCGCTCAGCCTCTGATAGCTTTTTATGAAAGTGTAGACCTCCATTAGCACTCAACACCATTATAGAATGTAGTTAACCTTAAATGCTATACCTACATGTACTGTCCTCTTTTTACTTTTGATCAATTTTAACCCTGCAACCTATAGGTCAGAGCAAGTTGGAATGGAATATTATGTAGTTGGCCTGTGACACTGACAGGAATGGCCCTGTGGTGCTGCTCTATGGACAGCTCATGTATAGCATAAAGATTTTTTGCCAGCTAGATTGTCAGATCCTCGCTAAGGCTGTAGGCTAGAGAACACTGATTTAGTAAGGTTCAGCCATATTGGACCGTGAAAAGAAAAATATTTGTGGCTCATCTCCACAGACATGATAAAAGAAAGTGATTATTGCTGGTTCTTTCTTGCATCTTGTGATGTGACAGCAAAGGCTGCGGGGTAACACAAGGCAGATATAGAAAATTATCATGGTAGCAGCCTCAGCAGAGGGGAGGGAAAACCAAGGAGAGACTTGAAGATGATGGAGGCTATCATGGCACTGGACCTCTATCTATAGTTATTCTATTGTTGTTTTATACAAAAGTTTGCGATTTTCTGGTCAGAACTCGGAAAAGCCATATACTGCAATAAAGTGATAATTCAAAATTTTGCAATCATAATAAGAATACTGTTAGTAGTTTCCTTACTTGGGTCATCTTAACCAGACCGTCCAGTTTAAAAGGATCGACAAAGATGTATATATATAGAATACAACACGGGGTATTCCGTATCACCCGAGGTACCAGCCCGACCGCGGGTCGGATCGCCCGACGGCCGTAGGCCGGAGGGCGATCCGACCCGCGGGAGGGCTGGGACCAAGGGTGATGCGGAATACAACGTGTTGTATTTCATTTATGTCATACCTTGGTCATACCCACCCGAGAAAACACACATTTCAATGCGGAATGCGCCAGAAGTCGGGGGAGTTTTGTGTCCTCGAACACAAAACTGCAACAACATTGATTCTAATCTCCGAATCCGGTATTCGAATTTCCGACGGCAGCGCATTCGAAATATTCTATGGAAGCCTGTGTGATAACACTCCCGAACCCTATGTGATCCGGATAGTTATCACACGGTCCGGAACACCCGTATCAGGCCCAGGCATGACATAAAGGTGGGTACATAATCGGAAGGTTTTACTGGATAATGATGATTAATATCTGATATAAACCCAGGAAGTTCTCTCTAGAGCATGTGGGGCCTAAATTGTGAATTGACAGCCTGATATAAAAGATAGAATGGACTAATTAGCATAGTTTTGCCTATTTTTGAACTTTTGGTCCAAAATGACAAAACTACACCATACCAAATTCTTTATTTTATCTTTGGCCTTTGTCAGGATGACTGTCCGATTACAATGAACATGTGACTTTGCGACATGCGATCCTGGTAATGGGTCGAACTTCAAACTAAGATGGTGGTATACAGACTCCCAGGCAACTTTGACCCATTCATGGAATCACATGACCCATTGAAGGTCATGTGTCTGAAGTGAAGTCTTTTCTTCTTAAGAGGGAAGTAGGTGCAACAGTCACTAAAAATCTGTTATGTTCCAGTTCTTGGGTTGGATCAAAAGTTCATACCTTTGATGTGTCACTATAGCTGATCAGATTAGCCCAAGTCCAATTATTCCATTGTCAGGACTGATTGGAGTGGTAATACTAATACACGTGTCTTATTGGGCATCCAATACAAATGCAAATTTACTTGACATTTTACCCCAATACTATACCACTTATTGAGAATCCAATACAAATGCAAATTTACTTGACATTTGACCCCAATATTATACCATGATGACATATTCAAGGATTACATTCAAATTTTGTCAACCAACATAGATACTTATAAGCATCCATGTTGTATGTTCAATAGCTTCGGAGGATCAACAAAGTTTGTAAGGACCAGCCTAGCCCCATGGTGTTAAATTGATTATTCATGTGTGAAGGCCCCATCTGTCGATTTATCTGTATGGGTTCCAAGACGAGGATGTGTACACTTTGACCTTAAGATTTGTTTTTTCAGCAGGAAAGTTTGTATAAGTTTAAAAAAGGACAAAGTACTCTTGGTTCAGATTAATGAAATGAAGATAAGTCTCCTGCTTCACCTTTTTTTTTCAAATGCATGGATATCACCTACAATGTATTTCATTCCATGCTATAACTGTCAATCGTTGCTGTCATGGCTTAGGTGTTTGGCATTTACTTGTTACATAAGTATTTTGCATAGTATGCTTGCTGTGTACAAGGCAGAAAGTTCTGCTTGGAGAAAACTTTTGACAAATTGATGCTGTGGTAGCCAATTAAACCATTTTTTTAAAAGCTTGAGGCTTAACTCCAAGAAAAAAATGGGAAAGAAAGCTATGTTGTAGCACAGCATCATGTTCCATCAGGGCTTCGATAAAACCCCTGAGAAGAATCATGAGCAGTTAAAAAGGGAATAAATGGCACTTTAGCTGCCTATCTCTCTCTAGGAAATTGATGGTACTTTAGCTGCCTATCTCCCTGTCACAGGATGCAACTGCCAGTGCTGCGCCGATTGCAAGAGGGACCACGTCAATCACACTATCGATACCGCTACCATTTTGTTGCAGCCCCAAATAAAACTGTTGATAAGTGAGTTCAGAAAGAGAACATGTCTCGGATGTCCCCGGAAAGGATTTGCCTGAGCAATAATTCAAGCAGTGCATAGCTGAGTCCTCTGTTATAAACGACGTTGCATTGGCAGTCATGTTGACCAACCTTTTGCTGTTCTTTGTTGAAAAAGGATTGCTACCACACAGGGACGTGACTAAAATGTCTTGTTAGTGACCTTGAAAAATTCAAGAAGTGCTGTCTTGCTAAGATGCAATGTTAGAACTAATATAGGACACAAAGTAGCATTTTGATAAGAAAATGTTGTAACCAAATCACCATTATCTTATTGCCCTCAGGGTGAGGTTTGATTACTGGTATACAAAAATGTACTTGTGTCATGGGCCCATTGTGCTACTTAATTCTAATAGGCCCCAGCACTGGGAGGGGTAATGTGTCTGATGACTTATTTGTTCACCTTTCCTCCAAAATGTGAATAATTGTAATAGTGACAAATGTATGCAATATGGAAATGAAGAACTGTGTCAAACACAAAGAATATTGCACCTATTTACATCATTAGTGTTATCCCAGGACTGATATACAGGGTGTGGAAGACTTCCCACTCACTCCAAAGGTCACAAGTTCAAATGACTGATTTGAAACATTAATCAGCATTGTTTGTGACAAGCCTTTAGACCAAAGCCCTCAACAAAGCGTGCCACCAGGCTTTTAAGAACTACTTTACAGTTCAGAGATCAGAGGCAATAGCCGTCAGAAGTAAGCTGCGAGGACTCAAACAGTGAAGGCAAGAAATGCTACAGTAGCAGATAACAACAGATAAGAAGGTAATGTTTATGTCTAGGCATATGAATGTGCAACCTGGGGATTGTTTGGGGTTGAAATGAAATGCTATCTTCACTCACACTCCCTCACTCAGTCAAGCTTGCTCATTCTTTACAGTCAAGTCAAATGCAACAGAATGCAAATAACATTTTTCACATGTGCAGTGCAAAACTTTGTGATCAACTTAAAGCCGTAGCTTTTAAACAGGATCAAATGGGACTATGTGAATCAGGTTCTATATAGAATGAAGTGGAGCCAGCTGTAGAATTTTGTCACTGCTGTGCCCTACCCACATATTTGTTAGATATTCCTTTTTTTGTATAGAAGACATGATTATTTCTTATTTTGATTAATTATCTTATGTTATTCATGTTGTGTTCCTTCCAAGCTGAACAATGTTAACTTGGTTAAAATCTGGCATTTTAAATTGGCATTTCAGAAAGTGGCAGCAGGGCTCAAAATAGTGGGTGCATATGCACCTATGTGCACCCAAATTGGAGCTGTGCACCTAATTTTTGACTGGGGGTGCGCCAATGCACCTAGATATTTTTGTAGGCAATAGGCCTTTGAAAAATAAAGGTACTATTGTACATTAGTTAACAGAATATCATTGAAATGTAAGTACCAGAAAAAGCACTATAATTTGTAACAGTTGTACTTTTTTTGATGTATTACTTTTTTTGAAATTTTGAAGTTAGCTATAGAATTACAGATTGAAGCTCTTAAGAGCGTCAATTTGTTTTGCTGGCATTCAACTTGTGGTGTACCCAAAATTCTTTCTGTGCACCCAGTTTTTTTGTTGAGTGCACCAGTGAACCTATTTCCAAAAATGAATTTCTAGCCCCGGGTAGACACTGTGTGGGCATGTTCAGTTTCTCAATGGAACACCAAGGGATGTGAAGAAGCAAAGCTGACAGATTCTAGACAAAAACGTGCAATTCAATCAGTCGATACAAAGTTAGTTTTTATTCCAATTGTTGCTGATATATTCCATTGAAATCATTCATCTTATACAACAGTAAATCTCCATGGAAATCACATGAAACCCTCCAGGAAATAGTTCAAAGCCCACACAATAATTTGATTCTCAACATCTGAGTCAGATTTCTGTCACATCCGCTAGTGCGCAGTGTTACAGATCCGTCCAGATAAATCATACGTATCACTGATTATTTCATTAACTTTACTTTCATGTCCCTTCCTGTTTTGAATATTCTGCAGACAGTGATAACTAGCGGCAGAAAGGAATATGGTAAGATATGACATACATTCTTATATTTCTTGGAAAATGTTTAACTCCGTGATACATGGTGCCAAGGATACCACATGACAGGGTGAGGCATTGTTGAGGGATATGTCCCTGTGGGCTTAGGTAGCTTCTGCTTTCTTTCACATTCTATCAGGCCACCAATGAATCATATCAGGTGATATTTACAATTAGTGATGTCCCTGTAACTCAATGCATTGGTAGTAGCTCACAGTTTAGGTCCTAGTTCCAATTAGTTGGTAACTGTGTACTGGGTCGGGACATCTGATTGGGCCTGCCCGTCTTTCGGAGCGTAGGTAAAATGGGAGTTTGAATAATGTGACAGTAACAATCAAAGTTTGCTGGTGGCAAAGTGGACTAAATTAAACCTGCTGCTCACCATATTGGCCCAGATTTATGTTAGCCATGAAATAAGGCTATTATTCAAACTCCTTTAGATGGATATCAGCTCACTGAGAGGAAAAAGTGTAAGCCCCTTGTTTTGACATTCATTGTTCACTCCTCTTATTCTACAGTGGTCTTAGTATTGTTTAACACTTCACTGCTTGTTTAACACCTGGCAACCTAATGTGGATCACACAATGCTTCTGAACGATGTTTACCTTTGAAAGCATTTACACAGCATATTGACTCAAAATCAGGTCAACAATAAAGTATCACCATTGAGGTAAAAGTTTGCTTTACTTTTTTTTGCAATGCTAAATAATTATATAAAGTTGAGAGTATACATAGGAACTGGACCAGGTGAATGATTAACATCAATATGTTAAAAAATAACAAAAAGTCTAATAAAAGTTAAACTTTGTAGTCTTCAACATTTCACAGTAGATTGTTTTTAATATAATGGCCTCTAAAGTATATATGTGCATTATCAAGACCTTGCTTAAATCAAATTGATATTGTAAAGCAGGGAAAAGTAGTGCCGTATTCTGAGATCTAGATTTGCACTACTGTGCCATATGTTTGTTGTATCTATTTTGTCTATTTAGGTCACTATGGATCTAGAACGATGATCATAAAGCAGCTCTTTTGTTGTAATGTTTACATGCAGAAATTTTACTTATTTTGTCTTTATGTAGTTTATGAGAATTTGATATGCAACATTGCTGACCACAGAATCAATACTGTCATGCTATTCTTACATGAATCAGCAATTACATGTAGACAAGACTAGAGAGATGTGAATAGAAACTTTATCTGCCATCTGAGTGTGACATCTAGATCCCTATGCATTATTCATTCATTGTTCCATGTTCAATAATGTGGTCAATAATCCAGTAAAAGGCCAGATTACTTTTACTACAACAGAATTTCCCAAGGTGCATTTTTGTCACGTAGCACTCATCAACAGCTTTATTCTGTGCTTTCCCGGTGACCTATTTTCTTCAATTGCTACTCAATAGTCGGTTGACCCAAAAGCTGTGTAAATGTATTAGTCCTCAGGGTAAGTGTTGGTTTTCAGTCCTTTTACCTTACAAAATGAAGGTTAAAGTAGGGCGGTATTTTATGGAGTGCCTTGTGCTAGATTTATGATAGCCTCCATGCAATGATGGCAAACATACAGCCTTACCATTGGTATGATTTTAGCAAAATATTTCATCATTTTACAGATTATTTATATATGGAAGAAATTCATCTCAGGCTATCGGGTGAAAAAAAGTGCAATGGAGCATACTGTTCATGTCATCAGAAAATATATCTTTTAAAGTTGAACTGGCATGATTAGTAACATGACCTGGGGAGACGTGCCGTAACACAGTGGGGATTTAAACTCAAAGGTTTGTCACGATATCACATGATCTACCTTCTGTAAATACAACACACATAATTCAGCACCATGGACAGCAATGGTGCCTCAGTGGAAAGGTTTCTGCCCATTACAAATAAGCTTCAGCTTTGATGGATCAAGCCTTTACTGCAGAGATGATTTTCTACAGTGCCATTTTATGCCAGTTCTATGCCATTTTATGCCAGTTCTATTTTCCCAATTATTCTACAAGAATTAAAAGAACCCAATTTTCTTTGTTAGACAAAAGTATATGACATTTTAAACAGTCTGTCAAATGTTTTGCTTTGGTAAAACATGGTAAACTACCTGTATTGGACTATAATAACTGTTGATGTATCAGCTTTGAACAGCGATCATAAAAAGCTGAAACCTAAATGTTGTTGACATGAAGTCTGACCAATAAGTTTGGCAGTGGAAATTACTATGTCTATGTCAATTTCTAAATGCAATCTTAAGACAGCAGTAAGATTCATATCATTTCAGCTGAAGGCAGTTCCGCTATGGTGATTTAGTAGTTGCTAGGCCATTTATTCATTCCTGGCCAAAGGATAAGAAAAGGCTGATTTTCGGAACAAAGAGAAGACAAATCATTCTAAAGGTTACAAAGGACCTGGAATCTTCCTTTGTGCCTCACTCATTATTGCACGCAAATCAATGACAACCACACTGTTTTGCTGAAAGCTATGAGGTTAGTCAAGGTTGAGAAAAAGTTCTTCACTTTGCTGTTAGTGGTTCATCTATCCTTATTTCACCATCCATTTACTAAAAGCTGTCAGAGTCATACTTTTTAGTCATCAAAAGACACATTATTTTAATGATGGCAAGCAATGATGCAATGATGCCATGTTGCACATTGGAATAATATCTTATTTTTCATCCTGAAGTGTGATGAGGGTCTTAAAAAATGAAATTGAGGGAAACAACATGACAGGCTGAACATACAAATCCTGGTGAAGTAGTCCATAGTGTGTTAGTAGAAGTAGTGTAGTAGAAGTAGTGAAGAAGACCTTTATGAGTTGACACTGTACTCATAATATCACCACTAACCACAATAGTGTTTAATTAAGAAACCATTAATACTCAGGAATATTCTGTAGATGGTAAAATACCTTAACCCTATTACTTGGAAAAATATACAGGTGCACTGGTGCACCTGCAGTCAAAAATTAGGTGCACAGCTTCAATTTTGGGTGCACAAAAGTGCACACGCACCTAGTATTTCGAGCCCTGTGGCAGTCAGTATAATGAAAGTAAGACATTAAAGATTAAAAAGTATGTTGAGGATTAATAGTTAGTCACTACCATGCCCCTTTTCTCCCTGCAATAGTCCAGGCAATGATATCAAGTTGATACTCCTTGTCTAAAATTCCAATCAGTACTTTTATGTAGTTTTCATTTCTTAAAAGTGTCGGCAAAGCAGAGGAAACGAACTTAGAATGGACTGATAGTCATGCCTGGAAACTTTATTATGCCAGACAAATTGGATTTCTATCAAACAGCTTGTTTGACGTCACATAACAAAACCCTAAAGGCTGTGCAATTGGGAAGATTACACGTGACAGGGTACATTTGTAGGTATAGTATCATAGTCATGTCTTCTGTAATCTAGAAGATTTGAACAGTTAAGTTTATTCCTGTACAGCCAGAAAGATAATGTTTCTATCACATGTTTTAAAATTGAGTCGTGATGGATTAGAATGTTCCAGTGATGCATCACTTATTCATAAGGTCACGACTCTCCTTAGCAACTTTGGGTACAGTCATTGTGGGAATGGCAGTGAAATTATGGCAAACCAAGGAAGTCTTTGTCATACTTCTGGTTCTGTTGACAACCTAACAAAGAAGGAATTTATATCCCTCTTCAAACATGGGGCAAATTAATTTGTAAGCTCCAATTGTGCCATTATTACTTATAACAGATCATTAGGCAGGTTACATTATGCATATCCAATGTGGAAGTAAGAGTTGCTAAATGCTGCAGAAGCTTAATCCTGTAAAGTGTATTCATAAAGGTTTAAACTTGTGCTCCCTTGTTAGTACATTAAGAGTACCATTGAAACATACATGATATACTATTAGATGGCTCTGTTACTAAATTCTTTATAGAATTTAAATCATATCTAAGATATGCAATAACCTTAGTTTGACTTCAAAAGGTACAGTATACATTATAAATGTGAATTTCAAATTGTACATCTTGGAAATAGGTCATTTCCATTAGTTATGTAGGTGTGTGAATTGAGTAGTGTAAATTAAAACAAAACAGTGGCTAGGCTTTTTCATCAGTACCATCCTTCTGACTAGAAATGCTGCACCCCATTTAAATGTTGTACTCTCCCTCTTTCTACAAATGGATAATGCTGAATTTTTGATTTGGTAACTTATTCTTTTTTTTCATCCCTTCTTCATCACCATCGGTTGGCTAGAGCATAGCCTATAAGATGCCTCATGACAAACACGAGGTATTGTGTGGCATACATGATGTGTGTGGTACTTGTAACACCCCTTCTTACGATATTCAGATGGACTATTCCTGACATGGATGGAGCAGTTGGTGTTTTTCCTTCAGTCATTATGTTCCCTCCGGGAGGAGTACTGGCAGACCTTGGGGCATAATAAGTACATCCTCATTACTATTCATCCCACAATTCTCTGCAATGTCCCGTCAGGTGACCTGTGTATCAGGATAATCATACCATTAATTCCTCTGATAAAAAGGACGTGCTTTTGATCGAGCTCAATAGTGTTCCTGCCAAGGAAGCGATATAGACCACGCATCACGCATATTCCGGCGTTGGGGCTGCTCTCTCTGAAGGACGTGCATGTGGGGAAGGTAGTGGAGTAGAGTTTTTCAGTCAGAAGGTACCGTGGTATACATGTAGGTGTGTGTGTTTTTGATGTTCTATGTTGTAAGACAAATGTTGTTCATTCAGAAAATGACTGGCTTAACCTTTGCAAGAAATGAGCAGTGTAGAATATTACTACACATGTGAGGTTTCAATTCAAGAGAGTATGTAGGACGCTCTCATTCTAATCATTTATTTGAGTCATACATCAAAGAGATTTGAAGACCAAGAATGAAAATGGCTTGTTTGAATGTTTGACAAACAAGGACCCTTGGTTTCCTATATCTGCCTTGATTTCCCCTATGTGAAAGGATTTTGAGCCAGCTTTGTGACCTGAAGAATCAACGCTCTGCTTACCTGCACTTTCCATTTATGGGATTTGACAAAATTCAAGCCACAAAATTCAACCTGTCTGCAGCAGCTGCTGTTGCAAAACAGTACCATAAATTTCAGATGATCAAAAAGGATTACTTATTCTCTTGGGACTTGTTTTGGCTTTCGTTTGGATTACAGTGCATAAATCTTGTCCTCAGACTTTAGATAGATGTAATATTCTATTAGGTTTCAAGGACGACCAAGATTGCTAGTCATTTTTTTGACAGAGGTTGTGAAATGTTGTGTCAATTTAGAAACTGATTGAAGGTCAGGTATATATATGGAGAGGAGGACAGTACATTTCAAGTCAGAATTACCAAGTGTTTACAACTTTGGAACCAGAATTTGACTTCTTGACAATTCATTTTTAAGGCAGTCATTGCATACTAGATATATAAGCATAGCAAAGAACAATGTTAAAAGGCATATAACCAATCCAACTTTGTTGTCAAATCAGCTACTTCTATATTGCTCTTTCTTACGAATTCTATGTTCTGCTCTTTAGTTTACTTCAATTTGCCACGGTGGAAAATTATATATTTTCTTCTGGGTTATACAGAAATAATTATTGATTGAATTGATATCCTATGTTGGTGTTTGTTCAAGTTAGTTTTTATCATTTCTTTTCATCTCATGTATTATCCTGTACATGTACTTACAGAACAGGAAAAACCCCCTGCCCCTTCCATTAAGCTTTTGTTTCCTCACCGCAGTGTTACTGCTCCGTGGGTTGAAAATCTGATCAGTACTGTATTCTTCATGTGAAAATTAGATCAGTACCCATCTTACACTGTAGTAAAAGGATTGTTGCCTTGGCATTAATAATCTATGAATAAAGCAGCACACCGGTACTGCAGACTTCTGATGTTGTGAATACAACCAAGACTAAGGGCTGTCTCCAGCTTTAAATTTTTGTCCCGTCCCACTTATTTGGGAGCCGATGTTGTTGATTTCCATTCTTAGATCAGTCCTTTTACTGGTAATGAAAGTACATCTTCATCAATTTCATGTCAAGTTCAGACTTTTGGACGGATTGGGTAAAAAATATTCCGTCCCAAGAAGCAAATTTCTGTCTGGGATGAAGGGACACTGGTCCTGGAGACAGCCCTGTATTTCATGCCAAAGTTGCATTCAGTTTATAATAATGATTCATAATAAGCACCACAAAAAAGGTTAAGACTAAAAGCACAGTGACATCTTATTCAGCCAGAGTGCTGTGGTAACATTTTGCTGGAAGGGCCATCAGGGGCTGGCAAGAATTTGTCCCATCTGTAATGCTTTTACTCGGATGGTTGCAAGGCAATTTTGTGGCTTTCAACACATCCAGGGTAATCCCTCACTGACATCCGGGGCATTGAGGTGTTTTCATCTTAACCGCAGGAACAAAAGCTATCTGACTAAGTATGACTTTGTCCATTATTTGTTATTTGATAGAATCTAATGTCTATATTGACATTATGTACCACAAGGTTTTCCATATCAGAGGATTATAGGGGCAGGAAAAGCTGAAAATGTTGCCACTTCGTCAACTTTGAACATTCTTGGGGGCATATCTGAGTCAAGCAACTCAGTCCACCCTTGTTATCAAAATTGTTGCCATTATCCTCTTTGAATTGTACCTTCCTTGGGTGAACCTAGGCCTACCTTGTTATCTTTTGGGATGTGATGTATATTTCATCTCTAGCTAATGTCACATGAATAGATTGCTTTACATTTTTTCTGTGAATATAATATAATATAATATAACAAGTGTCGTTGTTGTGTGGGCCATATTGATTTGCTTGTCTCGTCCCCAATATCTATTCAAATTGGGCACTCAGTTGTGATGTACGCCCCATAAGATTGCGGGATAATGTCCTATTCATCCTTGTCTCATCATGAAAAGGAGTTTCATTTACAGTTAGTTCCTGTCATGAGATCATGTTGTCTGGGCAGAGTACCCATAAATGACAACAGTTTTTAAAGGTCTATGAACCCTTAGAAAGGGGAATGGGGACCATTAGGAAGGGGAATGGGGAGGCATACACCTGATACACTTTTTGTCTTCTCCCATCCTCCTGAGTCTCTGTCCTTTCCTAATATGGAAGAGAGAGCATCAGATTCTGTACTTCTCTGGTAAGTCTTTTACAATGTCGCAAAGTGAGATCAAGGACATCATTGGTGAGATCTAATATCAGCATCCAAAGCTCAGTACTTTGGACACCATTGCCATCACAAACTTGAGTGTACTACTAGATATTTCATAAAAATGTTATTCTTGATGTGTTGACAGGTAACCTTGTTTGAAACGTGTCAGCGTCACTAGAAGAAGTGAGTGACATTTTTCTTGGCTATTATACATGTATGACCTTTTCCCACAAATTGAGGTGACTGGAAAGTTGCCTTGGGCACTCCTTTATGCTCGCCACTCTGCTTTATGATTTGTTAAAAATCAATAAAGTTTAACATGAAACATGGCATACAGCCATGATGCTCATTAAATTCCATTCCTTTGGAAGTTGGGTGAAACACAGCTGGCATATCATGTCATTCTAGGCAGAGAGGAAGGTGGGCGTAAGTTTTGTTTTTTCCTCAGCTATGTGGAATGTGAGAAGAATAACTTGGTTCTATCATTTGCCGAGTCGGAGAAGCACTCGAGGCACATAATGCGTCTACTCTCTACTTTAGAAATTCTTCCCGATACACCTAATGATAAGCTTCCGCACCAGGTCCTAATGATGCTTCTACTCACATGGCACATCCAGGTCTTTCACTGTGCGCTGCCATTAAGATTTTGTCACACTGAAGTCAAGGAGAATCCATATGAATTGATGTACATGTATATAAGTAATATGTATACTATATGAGTCAGATTTGGCACGGCTACTGAGAACGAGGAGCAATGCCTTGTGAGAAATTCTCTTAGAAGCTAAAAGACACAAAAGTTTTGGGATGCAATCTGGGCGTTTTTGACTTTTGTAATATATGGGTCGATGAGTGGACCAACTGTGATTGTAGCTGCACAGACCCCAGATGGCCAATCAATACCATAATCAGTCGCTGTGCTACTGTGCAGATGGGATCAGTAGGAAGCAGTTTGTGTGGCGCAGCACTCAATTCCTGAGGTCACCTAGCTTGGTACCTTTGCCTCGTTACTGACAGTGCAGATAAGCTGCAAGCTAATGGTGCAGTGGTGCTGTTTGTTTCAACCAAAGCACGAAGTAAAGCTATACATTATGCATTACAAAGCAGTTGAGAAAGTCGCTTAGCTAAAATGGAGTTTCCTGTGAGTAGGTGTGTAAAAAAACTGTCTTATTTGGAATTCTTCTTGTATAGTTTGTCTCACAGGTCCTCTAATTAGGCTCTTCATCATAGAACAAGATTCATCATGCCAGCTCTATTGCGTGGGATGATCTTCCCACCAAAGAGAAATAATTGTGCTGACTTAAGAAGTTAGAACTCATCAAGAGGAATATATATAGGAATTACCCAAGAGACGACATTGATAAGGTGTAGTTATCACCTGGTACATGCTAATACTAACAGTGCTGATGTACAGAGTGTCACTATGTTTTCTACAGTATCTTAATCTTCAGTTACAAAATGAATAAAAACAGTGTCTTATGTCGAACATGACAGTGGATATGACTTGATTATATTACTGCCTGAGTATGTATTCCATACTCAGGCAGTAATAGAGGATCATTCTGCTTTCTGGGATCTCTCTGGCTAATTTGCCATCTTTCGGATGATAGAATATATGGGTACAATCTGAAAGATATTGAAATTTAATTTTGCTGTGAATGAGTTACACCTGTTTTATATTGATAACTACAGTAGGTGCGTTTCATTCAAGCTTACATGCCATACTTGAAACATGTAAGGAACAATGAAAAACATTCAATGTTTTAACATTTTTTTACTTGATCTGCATCATTTTTTCCTTATTGCAAGTATATCCATTGAGACTCATGCTAATGCATTTATAATCATCTATCTAAATAGAATGATCGTTAACATTAACACCAGCATCATCTATGATATGGGACGTTTGTGGGGTTCTATATATACATGTATAAGTCCTATAGAGTTGTGACCTTTTGTGTCCTGAGCGGAAATAAAGTGTGTGACCATGTAACAGCTACTGGCCTTTCAGCTTAGTTGGTTATTTGAAAACTAGTTTAAAATGTGATTGAACAATAATCAAATCATCTAAAGGGATATCAGATGGTGACTGTACTTTCATAGCCTTGGGCATCAGGTTATGTCCTAAGGACCAAATTACTCCTTTATGACCTAAGCTGAAATCTTGACCCATTTTGCAAGCCTATAACTTTAGTCATTACAAGTACCCCACCCAAAACCACATCCCTTGGATATATTTATGACCATGAATACTTTAGGTCATGCAAATTACAAATCAATGTCATTGACAGATGGCAGTGCATTAGCTAGTTGTTCCAAAGTCTTCTTGGTCAAACTGTTCTGCAGCAGAATACCCTCGAGCTCGGTAACTGTGAACTTTACTTGACATCCCACAGCCTTTGCCTGTAAGAGAATTTCATAACATGGACCACTGCTTTTCTAGTCCACTATGCACATCTGTGTTGTAGAATTAGTGCCCAGTGATTACAATGAATAATTTATGACACCCTTTCGGCTCCATGCTTTCATATGAATTTTGAATGAAGATGGGCCAACCTATTTTGCCTGGTTTAATTTTCCACCCATCTGAATCTCCATGTTTGATTAAACTGCAAAGCGTATTCCGGAGGGAGTCCATGTTTCTGTCTTTGTGGCGTGTTTGCAACGGCTGTGATTACAGCGCCCTTTCATTTTGATGAATTATGCCGCAATTTCGTTAAGATGATGGCATATTCCATAACAAGCCATAGGAACATTTCACACGCCACTGAGTTATTGACCCGATTATTGACCTTCTCTCTGCTGCAGGGGGTGAGGTCGGAGTGAAGAGGAAGGTGCTACTACCCACAATCCCTTGCAACCATGGCAGCCTTTCTGGCTAAACAGATGTTGGGAGATCAAATGAAAGGTAAGAGGTGCACCTTGTTTGCACTATCACAGCACCAGCCTACAAACACATCATAATCCATGACAGCAACCAATATGATTTATGATCGTTTCCAAAATGATTGTTATTTCTTCATCATTCCATCCTTAGAGTTAGCCCTGCAGCTAAGCTCCTGGACTTATAAATATATATATCTATATATATATTTATATCATGACCCTATAGTTACGAAGCTAAACTGAAGTTTAGGCAATGTATCAGTGACGTTAAATAGGACTACAATTGTTGTACACTCTCAAAGTGTTGCACAGAGTACACTCACTTATTTTTTTACCCCTTCAAGCTGTTCTGCAGCAAAGTTGGGCACTGTTTTGGCGACATGCCAATACACTTGATGATCAGCAAGGTGTGAAATGAGGGATCTACAGGTTAATACTGTGCTCATTCCCATGTAATCACAGGAAAATAGAGAAACACTTTGAATCAAATGACGTCAAGGGCAAAACTGGAATATAAGCGACTCTCTACCCACTGCAGTTTTGTTTACACTGTTACAGTGTTGTGTTTTAAGTTTCACATGTATCATGTTTCTCTTTGATTTGAAAGTTATTACAACTAAGTGATAAGGGCACAGTCAAGACACAAAGTGGCCAGAGAAATGTTCACAATACAGATTGCAATTGTTACAAGGCTTTCCTGAATTGATGGAAGTCAGTTGCTGCCTCCTTGCGTCCTGGGTATTGTCCCATTTGTAAGATGTGAAGATGCAAAACTTGCCAAAAGTGCATTGTGCTGACAATGACATCTCCTGTTCAGGCATTATCAAATCAACAACAAATCAGCCATCTCTTTGTCCTAATACACTGCCATTAAAAAACATCCAAACTACCCCAAACATACATATTCTAGGTAGCAACTCATCTATTAGATAAGCCCCTACCTCACATGCATGTTAAAACCCAACTTTTAAAGTAAAATCTTTATCTGAGTTGCTCAGAACTGAAGCTTGATATCCTGCCAACCTTTGGGACTCAATCCAACTGTTGGGATGCAGGATCATGGAGCTGGCTTAGAGCTAGGAGACTTCTCAAGGATTTAAGTGTAGCTCCTTTATCCTTTCATGCTTGTTTCTTATCAACGCTGAATACAGATCACACAAGGCAAAAGTTAGAAGGCACATACTCTGCTTTCCTGTCGCTGCAAACTTTTGCATCGGCACTACTTAGTTGTGCACCTCTGTGACAAGAATGATGACTCACACGCTTTTTGACTTTGTTGTCAGTTGATTTATCTTCTCTAAAGTCCCCTGTAGGTATGAATGTTTGCAAAGTATACAAGGTCAGAAATGTTCAGAATTGATTTTTCAAAATGACATACAGTTATAGGCTTAGGTTGCTGCCCTATTCATGTATTGTGTGCCTATATGCATCCATCTCTCTCGGATCTACCAGCCTGATAAAACTCTTGGTGCATTGCAATAGCATGCAGTGATGTAGTGGTTAGATTGCAGAGTGAGGGTCAGATGATCCAGGGTCTGAGTTCTGAACTCTGATAAGCATGCCATTGCATGCAGTCCTTGAATGTAGTAAGCTCTCAATCAAGTATCCAAGCAGAAATATAACAGGTACTCATTTTTGGACACAGTAGATAATAGTATGCTAAGTTTACACTTAGTTTCCATGTTTAGTTTCTTATTTCAAACATTTGCTGCCTTATAATGCAACTTTGAACCAGTACATTGTAGATAATGGTATGCCAAGCTTCCACTTAGTTTCCACGTTAAGTTTCTCGTTTAAAAATTTGCTGCCTTATAATGCAACTTTGAACCAGTGATCTATTTAATGGGCCGAGACTTAGAATCCAGACTTGAAGACTCCTGCAAGGCGATAGGCACTAGCGTAGTTGAGAACTGTATCCCTCATGCCTCCAGTCTGTGTATCAGTGCAAAACACCTGTAGGCAGCAATCCTGCAGGATTCCACGTGCTTACAGTGTAGAAGCTGGCACCATTTACTCTGAGTCAATAGGACCCCTGGGACATGTGTCTGAGTTGAGGATGAGTGGGACGAGACTTGAGAGGTGGCATCTCATGGTTAAGTGTATCTATATTGGGAAAGAGAACTCCTCTGTAAGAAGTGGTGCCCTACATGCACCCGTGGCTTGCAACATTAATCTTGATAAAATGCTCCTTACAAATTTAGACCGTTCTTGAGTGGACGTCGTCAACTTGACCATGAATATTTAGCTCTGCACATCAATGACGGCAGTGACCACCCATATCTGTGCATCACATGGTGGCAGTGAAGTTACAGAGTATAGAGTAATTGTTGGCTTGAGGGTGATGATAAGGATGAGATGTAACCTAACTTGTCAGAGTTGATGTCATGCTTTGGGGAAGACCAGAATTCTATCTACTGCAGTCTAAGTGTAGTTTGACATGTATGGTCTGAGAGTAGGAGGTAAACTGTAACGCTAGTGGTGACATGGTATTGGAACAAAACCACTGACTGAAGGAGGCAAGTGCTGAACATATTGGTTTACCAAGAATGGAAAGTTTGCAAAGGTAAACTCTTGGTGAATTTGGCAACTTTCCAGCCTTCTCCTGCATGTTTTTAATTCTATTGAATTGAATTGATTCCTGGACAGTGAAAAGTGTCCAATCACATTGATCTGATCACACTTTGCACTTCTCTTATAGGAAAGCTTTCTGAAAGCCCCATTTTGAAAACAAATGTGGTACAATCACATTCGAAGTGGGAGAGAGAAAATTGATTTGGTATTATTATGTTTATTCAGATTTTGTTTTATGGGCTTCATTTATATGGTGGCTTGATTGAGTGATGTTAGTTAAATAACATGTTTTGAACTAATAAAATATCTACATTATTCTGCAGAAATGACTTGAATTAGATAGATCCCTTATAAGCTTTATAAAATGGAAAGGTTATGCATAAAGGTTTATATGGACATTGATCTGAAATGGAAAACACGACCCATGATATTGATTTGGGAACAAATGGGCCAATTTTCCTCCTGGTGGCCTTCTTTTCTCCTGTTAGTTCCACAGAGCTGACCCTAGGCAGCTTAGTTCCATGAAGAGTGGTGCTAAAGTGGCAGAGTTTTATAAATCACCTGGGACAATGGTATTTTTTATGATTACCTGGATAAAACTACTGACAGACAATCTTATTTCTAGAAGAATCTGCAATTCAATTACTGTATGTTGGACATCATGTTTAACATTAATTTACAGTCTATTTGATAAATCATTGGTGAAATAATTCAGCTTAAATCTTGTTATAAGTTTTGATGACTCATTGCTTATGCCTTACTAAGTTGGCATCCATTCAAACTTGCTCAGAAATTATATCAACTTCACAAAACTCTATTGAAATATTGCTTCTGCAAAAACACCCTAAAGGCCAGCTTTAGGACCAAGCTATATTTCAACTGTCTTGTTCAATAGTTATTTTGGATTACCGTGGAAAGATTTGGCCAAACATCCAGGTTTGAAATGTAGATTGAACATTTTTTGGTTTATTTTTGTGTGTGTAATTTAAACAAAGATGCCCAAAAGAAGTTACATAGTCATCCCCTCTTGGCTCATACATTATTTCTAAGAGTAGTTAGAGACTAATAGATTTTGAGTTAACTACTCCCTGCTATATAAATCAGGATCATTTCCCTAATGAATATTAATGATTAAAATGTGAAAAACATTGCTTCCCCGTCTGAAGGCAACGCCACAGAGACCTGTGAATGTCACTGACTTTTACTGCAACTCCAGCACTTGGCAGCAGGAAATTGGATCTTGCAGAAGGATAGATTTGCATAATGGGTTCGACACCACTTCTTTTGAGAAGTTTATGGCTGGCTTAGTTGGGAAATAATGTGACGTGATAATTTCATGATTTAGTCCTCACTCTCAGCACTTATATAGACAGATTATATAGGCTATATCTTAGACATACATGAACATGTTTGCTATGGAAGCGATTGCCAGGACTGCATAGGATTGTAATAGTGCCGAAAATACTAAGATCTTCCCTAAATTTCTAGTATCAATGATAAGTTGTAGTAACAGTAGGTAGCAACATATCCTTTCAGTACAGAAAGGTATCTTCAATGCTGTATCATGTAAAATGTCAAAAGGAAATCTGGTCATAAAAAAGTTACAAGAATAGCATTCACTTTATCTCACCCTGGAGGCATGTCAGTGTTGCTAAATCACATGAAGGCTGTGTTGGGCTGGAAGATAAATGAGTAGAGGTGGTGTGAGACATCCTAATGCTCTAGAAGGAGAGCTGTTGTTTTAGCTCCTACACTACTAAGATACAACTCCCACATTCATTCACAGGCTGCAAATGCCACAAGGTCACTGAAATATTATTTTTAGCAGAAAAATTCATAGCAAGCAAGGGAAATAAATGGTTTCATTTGTCAGCATGGGGACAAGTGTACAATTTGTTTTTGAATTATGTTTGAACCAAGCAGTAAAATAACATGGAAATAATTTAACTCCAGTATGCCAGGACCATGTTTGCATTTCAAAGCTGGAAGTGGTTAGGAGTCACATCACCACTCAAAAGATTTGTACAGAACTTAGAAGATTTGTTGTATGGTAATCACCAAATAAACATTTGTGGCAGTATGGATGAATGTTTTTGCATCAGAGCTGTTCTGCATAATCATCAGACAGTGTGTCCACTAAAGCCTTAGGCTGTAAAGCTTCACTCTCTCATCACGTTCCTGCACCACAATCCTAAACGATAGCATCTTTATGTTTTTTCCCTGATGATCTTGAGACCAATTTGCCTTACCCTTACTTGGAACATTTTATGCTTCTCTATGGGTATCACCCAAAGCCAGGGATCTGTGGAGGGAATAGAGGTTGCAAATTAACATAGTTCTTCTTAGATTTGTCTTAGACCTCTATGCCTGTAACTTTTTGGAAAACCAATACAAATTCAGCTCCATTTGGCACCTGTGGTTAAGTGCTCAATCTCCTATGCTTGCTACGTGACAGGCATGTCTTCACTTAAAACCCTATAGTTCTTCAAGGATTTGCCCACAAAGTTTGTCAGAAAATCTGCACCGAAATTCGATATGGTTGATATGCAAAAAACTTAATTGCAATGCAAGCTAACGTCGGCAAGAATCATGGTTGTAATAGCCTTTAGCTTCCATGAAAGTATTGAAGCAAGAGTATGTTCTTTATCTGTTTGCCTCTGAAAGAAGGAGATAAGAGAACCACACTCAGCAGTTCTGCTGGTTTGCCAATAACTACGTTGTTGGGCATGCATCACTGTCCAGGGTGCTGATTTGATTGCTGCTTATGAACAGACGTTCAAACCTGATTTACTTTTATTGCATCTCTTCTGTTTTAGATGCTCCTACAGAAAGTTAGATTGAATATTTGTACAACGCCCCTCCAACTCAGATAACTCAGGGTTCTACATTATATGAAAGAAGAAAATTGATAAGTGATGTAGCAGTTTGCCATAGACAGCCTGTGTTGTTACAAGTTCCAAGAAAAGAATAGGACATTCCTGAATGAATTGCATTAATACCAGGGCAGCTTTATCCTATGCCTTGGGCACCATCGCATAATACAGCTCTTGCTGAAAGGTGTGCATATACACTGTATTGATATGTACCTGCTCAAAGGTTGGGCATTCTTGGGGCAAGGACTGTCCCATGATTGATTTCTTAATCTTATAGTGGTGACAATAGTTTCTTTTTCCTGGCATCTGCATGATTAGATCTTGGCATTTCCATCACCTCAAAGTGCCCACAGGATAAAATATCTTATGAGTCCCATGGGTTTCTGATGGAATGCCATGCAATTTGTTGTGGTATAATGTAGCCATTAGCCCTTGACATTGCAGGCAGATTTGTGATTTTTTTAGACTGACATTTACAACATTTGCATTTGGGATAGGGGTTTAATACCTACTAATCTGGTCATCTGAGACCCTAAAAAGCATTTTAAGGTACTTTTACTGTCCTCAGGCAGTCACAAAATAAATACAACTCATCAATGGAAAAGTGAACTGTAAAAGCAACAAAACAGGAAAACAAGTTTGAAGACAGCTCAATATGTTGTTTATGTTGTATGATATGAAAAAAAATCAAAATAGTCATGAGCACGATTTTTGTACATAAACACTATTTTTCATTTCTGCAAACAGCCCAGTCAGGCCCTGCTTTGGAAATGTGAACCTGGCATGGTGTTCGAACTGATTTGATATTTCACAAATCTTTCTGTAAGAAGCAGAAGATTATCAGCTTTCTACAAGAGCTTGCAGATGTGCAAGAACAGGCAAATTCTCAGACACTAGGGTATATGGTATGGAACAGACATGCTGCAGAAATAATCCTGGGAACCCTGATCTCTGTAGGAAGGTCAGATGGGACAGGAAATGACCTCATAGATCATCCTGTCTGTTCTCTCTTAGATGCCCCACAGGTCGTGCCTGCTGCAAACCAAATCTACTCCAGATCTGCTGCTTCATGCGACCACACAGCATCTCTGACATGACCATGAGAACACTACATTAAACTATGTCTTCCGTGTGCTCAGACTGCAAATTTCTGCTCTATAGGGGGATTGATATGTTACCATTGCCTCATTGCCTCCAGAAGCAATGTTTAGATATTTTCCCCCATGAGAACATTTACGTCAAAGATACTGTATACCTAAAATTCTAAAGTCAGAAGGGCTGACTAATCTTTGTCATCATCCTTGAGAGTAGAGTGTTCTGTCCTTGGTGCTGAATATGCGGCTGCTTTTATGTATTGCTAATGATCCATTAAACCCTACATTGAGCTTCAGCAATATATGGGTAATGTACAGAGCTAAATTTATTTCACTAGCTTTGCACTTTACCGGTCATCCACATGCAAGGATATCTGCAGTATCTCTTACTCTGAAGTTTTGTTTTCCCTCGAGGACCTTATTAAAAGGTCTGTCCTATTTTCTGAAGGCTTAAAGCATACTTATTCTACTTGTCTGATAGTTATGAGCACACCAAGTAGATTGGAGTGAAGCAGCTGTACGGTTATAAAGAATTCCTTGAAGCGACAATTACATGTTGGTGGAATACTGAGTGGAGTTAAGGATGGTTTCTGCACAGACTGTGTGATTCAAAGGACTGACAAGCATCATTCATGGAAAACTCGGAACGCTGGAGAGCACTTCCATCAGCCCCCTCTCTTTCATCTACAGCCTAGTGAACTACGAACAGAAGATCATTGACTTGCAATCAAAGCAACCTCATTTCTAATATCATCAGCAAACTTGTGCTGTCCTCGTCTGACCCAAGAATGATGATGTTGGTTTTTAAGGGAAAATCCTAAAAAACATCGAAAAGCTGAAATGAACAAGACATTTTAAAAAGATGCAATATCATTGCCATATCCATGAATATGGAAAACTATGAACAGAGGCAGAAAAAAGTGCAAGTTTATATACATTTCTTTCACTCAAATATATAATGTTCATTTTGTGCTTTCTCAGTACATGATGAGTCCAATATAGTAGATCAAGCTGTTCATTGATTTTGTGCAAAAGTATGTCAGCTAAATATTTTCAATGAGTGCTTCAATGTTGGTGGGTTGTCACAGATGTATGTACCTTAATTTTCACGCTGCATATGAAGTTTTAGAGAATGGTCACCCATCCATAGTTAATTAAAAATCTCAATCAAGCCTCACCTTCATAATTATGTCCCTTAATGCCATCACAGTTGATTCTCAGCTACTAGTGAAATGAATTCTGTATGTTTGAACAGATTTGTAGCTGCTGGGCTAACAGTGACCCAAATCTGCGGAAGTTGACTAAAGCTCATTTACACGTGAACCATAACTTATAAGCCACTCTGTGCAGCTATGAGAGAAAGGGTCACCGGAAAGCCTAATGTAATCAGAACATTTCACCTCCCTTGCAAAGGGTGCATGATAAACAGGCAAGCAGGAATTGCAGGGCACCATAGCAATATCCTCATGAGACAGATGCAGATAAGGCAGCCATTATGAAATCAGTGACCTGCAGTGTAGAACAGCCTATTGAGCATTGCTTGAGTGGAAGCCACAAATATAGGATTTAGGGTTTGGCTATAGGCAAATTGGGAAATATGAGAACTCCAAGCCCTACCAACATGGCAGGGGAAGTGAAATTACAAGAAAACCATCTTCCAGCATCTTTCTCAAGGTTCTGTTCATGTTTTCAAGAGATAATATGTATTGTGTTTTGCTATCCTATTAGTATTAGAATTATGACAAAAATTCTTAAATCTTTACAAAGGACTTGGATTCACTCTGACTCTTAATCTACTACCACATGACTGTACATTCTTAAGTTAACTTTCTGTTAGGCTAGTTGTCCTGATTTCAGACGGCCTGTCAAGTACAACCCATGTCTTCTGTGATGATCTGTAAAAGCTAGAGATGTTGAGGCTACTTTTAAGCACAGTATATTGCAATTCTTTACTTACTGAGCACCAGCTGTGTTCCGATATGGAAAAACTTTCAGGACCTTTCTAGATGGAATATTCTATAACTTAGTAAGACTGCCGGTACACAGCTGGTGGTAAAGAGAGATATGCAGCAGTACGGACTACAGCGTATCATGCTCATCTACAGGGCTAGATAGCAGGATTAGGCAGCGCTTTGACTCCTGAGTGTGCAATTTTCCAGGAACAGTCTCCCCTGCTGTAGGCCACAGCACAGTAAATGCTGATAGAAAGCCCTTTTATTGGGGAAAATTGTGAAAACTTTACTGCGGTGTCAGGAATCTTAATGAGAACTCAGTGGAACACACTTATGGTATTTGGCACTGCAGCTGACATCTGTGACCCTTGAAGGTCAAAGTTTTGAATATATATTTGTATTCAGTGTTTATGTTAATTATCAATCTATCATTTTTCATAAGTGTATGAATTTTTCATCAGTAGATTCCCTCATCCATACTTCATCAGCACAAAATTTTCCAGTGTAGCATTTTTGATAATAAAATACGTACTCCATGTCATTAGTTACTGAATAGTTTTCTTGGAAGTTATATAGTTATCATCAAAAAGGGCAGGAAAGCAAACACCTGAAAATAAACCATGAGGACCACTTCTTAGGTGAATTTGATTAATCTTGCTTCTAGCTTGCCTAGTCATTTTTTATTATAAACTTTTACTGTTTTACTAATATCATGAGCCATACCAAAAAAACAAAAACTTCAAAATCCATTTCAATTTCTAATCTTTCGTCTTTCAATATAGAAATACATTTTATACATTCAAATTGAATTACATAATTTATCAAGAGCTTGGTGATTGTCCCAACTAAGTACCTCATGGTGCGTGCAATGAATTTTCTATACTCCCAATGGCCTGTGTCAAAGTCACCCTGCTGTGAATAACTACTCAGAAGGAAGATAGTTAGCATCTGCTGGCAGACTGACAGGAATTCAAATGATGACAATTACGCTCTTCATGGGTGATGCTGAAATGTTGGGGATGTTCCAAAATAGTCATTACTTTTAATGGTTCTGTAAATGCACCACAAAAAATAAAAGTGCCCCAAAACCATCTATGAGGATGTTCCAACATGGTTAATCTTAGGCTATGAAAAGTTACAACTCTTTCTGCAGCCCCTTCTTGTGCTGACTCAAGTTGTTGAAATGTCAATGAATACAGCTGCGAGCAGATGGATGTTCTTTACGTCTTATAGAAACGGAGCATGCTTCAAGCAGTTCTAAGACATGAAGGTTAATTGCATGACCTCATGCATTGAGTTACATTTTGTACACCAATCATTGAACTTTCTTCTCCAAGTATGGATTGAGACAAATTTTCCTGGATAATGGACATTAATCCTGCCAGTGCCAGGACCAATCAGAAGTGGCTGTTATCATTTCTGGTAGGGTTAAATATTATAAGATCAAAATAGATTAGATTTTAGATGTTGCAGTTTAATTTGGTTCAGTTTATACTAAATACTTGATATCAACTGAATGTAGGTTGATAAAGCCATGGACAGTGAGGCCAAAGCCGTCAATATTTCTCCTTTCTCCAGACCAAGCCCTCAATCCCACCTTTGAATTTGCATGCTAGTGCCATCACACAAAACTTCTGAAAGGTCAGCACAGATCAATAGTTGTGTCACGACTAATAATGAGGGTCAGTGCTTTTGGTATAGATTATGGCAGGAGCTTTTCCCATCCAGCAGGTCTCAAGCCTTCAACTTTCAGATCTTTTATTTTCTGTCATGTTTCATGTTGCAAGGGTTTTTTCTGTATTAGGCAGTGATTGTACTACTAGAGGGGTAGCCATCAGGCATAGAAACAATTGGTACATTTTTTCACCTACTGACAGAAGTACATGTACCTCTCCTTACCGCATAGCTAATGTCATAACATACCTTTCTATACTCATGACTGAGTCTAAGCCAATAGGTAGTTGAACAAATTGGCTTTACCATGAAAGTACAGCTTAACATCAGTAAACGGGCTGTTGGTCTGGCAGATGACTGCTATAAATGCACAGACGTTGAAAGGGCAGCTGGTGTTAGCCAAGTTAAGCTTTAAGCATGGTGGAGCCTTTCATGGCATACTCACTTTTTATGCATTTTGGCCAATGTTAAGAATCCTTTAAAGATTTTTTTCTTAATATGGATTTTGGTCTTTTCAAAAACTTTGTCACTCTCTCTTAAGAGTATTTGAGCCTGAGCATTTAGGTGAAACACATGATGTTAGATAACTTTTCCACTTATTCTGTTTAATAGCAAGCCAACAAACAAATTCTGATTAAAGAAATAACATCATGGTGGAAGTACCGGTAACAACAAACAAATTTAGTTGGCACAACATACTGCTGAGTTATGTGTTAGTTGGCTCGAAATACTGTGTGTGTGTGCACTTTTGTTCACCCAAAATTGGAGCTGTGCACGTTAGATTTTTGACTGCAGGTGCACCAGTGCACCTAGATATTTTTGTAGGCTATAGGTTAGAGGTACTATAATATTTTGTACACTAGTATACAGGATATTCCTGAAATTAAAGAATCAGAAAAATCAATAAAACCTTTGTTGTACTTTGTTTCATGTATCACTTGTTTATAATTTAGCCATAGAGTTTCAGATTCGAGTTCTTAAGAGAGGGAGTGGCTTCGTGTGGCGCAAGTGGTAGAGCATGCGGGTGTCAAACAATGGGACCCGGGATCTAATCCCAGGTTGTGCCCAGAGACATGTCCGAACTTGCGTCCCGACGTTGTGCCCTTGGGAAAGGCACTTAACACGACTTTCCTCACTTCACTCAGGTGTAAATGAGTACCTAGCTCATCTAGGGTTAGGGTCGTCCCTCGGATAGGACATTAAATGGAGGTCCCGTGTTTGGAGAGAGCCACACCCCACGCACGTAAAAGAACCCCCCACACCTTCCGAAAAAGAGTAGGGGCATGCCCCGGTGTGCGATGGTCCAAATCCTTCTGTCTGGAGTTGGTGATTCACTACAAATCACCTGGATGGAGGCCTGGCGAACCTCCATCTAGTATCAGCCATACGGTGATTTACACCATTCACCCGGTCGGGAGACCTGGCGCATCCCCGTCTTGTATCAGCCAACGAAAGGGTATGTCACCAAGGGGCGGTATAACCCTGACTGTGCGCATTGCACGTAAACACGTCGACTACCTACCTACCTACCTAAGAGAGGGAGTAGGGTTTGTAACTATATTTTGCTGATATTCTACTTATTTTATGCTGTGCACCCAACTTTCTTTCTGTGCACCTAAATATTTAGCCAGTACAACAGTTTACCTATTTGCAAAAAACATAATTCTGAGCCCTGAATCATCTAACAGCTGGTCCTTAGCTTTCTGGCACCGAGCCCAGTCTAGTGAAAGGTAGGGGGTAAAAACATAAATTGGAAAATGCAATCTTCTCCTTTACCCTTCATTAGTCAGAATTGTTATGCTGGCTTCTCCTTACAAATTCATGCACAATTTTAGTACACAGTGAATAGGAAGTTCATCATTTTTATCATGCCAGTTGACCAAATCAGCACCTTGATGCTGCAAGACACAAAGGACTGAGGAATGCAGTCAGTTCCCGTGAGCACTCAGGTACCCCATAGCCAAGGAAATTATGTATCTTTGCTATTCAATCTGATGCACCAAGTCAATTACAATCAACTTTCAGCTGAGTCCCTACAGTCTAACCAATGGATGGACCAGCACAATGTTGATGTTCCGGGACTCTAATAGCTAATGTAAGCATTTGGTCATACATGTAGTAGTAGCTGCTGCAGTGGCATGAACACCCTGCAGCTGCAATCAGTCTTTCTTCAAATCACTCCAGTCTCCACCTTGTCCTATTCATCACAAGCTTCCTTCTTTTCTTTCTGACCACAATGGTCCTAGTCCTCTGTCTTTGCAGTCTGCCCTCAGAACCTGGCTCAGTAGGTTCTTGCAGTGTCTTTGTTTTCTAGATTTGTAGGTATAGGACCCTTTCAAGGCAAAAGTCAAAGCCTGTTGTGCAGGATTGTCTGTCGGCATTCTTAAAAATTGTCCAAACATGGACCACCTGGCGCGTTTCACTTTTCATACCTGATGTACGTGTAAGTAGGATGTTTAGGCCTCAGAAAAAATGTTGTGTTTATGGCTACCTGGCAGACCCTAGCAAAAACCTGCCGACCCTACCAAAAACCTGCTGACCTATTTGGGGTGTCGACTGCTGGCATGGGACAGAAAATTTTCGATCTGACCTCTGAGTAATGAAATTCAGAACAGACTTCCTGTATTCTACACTCTTAACAGATTCTGAGATAAAGTCTTTGAATGGTTAATAATGGCAGGTGTAAGAATGTGTAATAAACATTGTACATTGTCCAGCTTATTAATATACTTGTGCTTGTATATCGTGTATAATTACAATATGATGTTGAAAATACCAGTGTCCTGATGCATTTCAGAGATATTTTGCATTTGTTGGATGACCAAAATCGGAAAAAAGGGAAGAAAAAGAGGAATCGCTACCTACGGACCATCTAAGAAACACGAAAGTTTAGTTTTCCTAGGGCCTAGTCAAACTTTCAATCTGTTTCGTATTCAGACTATTCCCTATAGTTTCACATGTTCCATTCTGTTGACGTTTCAATGCCAAGGCTGCCAAGATCAAAGGAAGAAAAAATATGAGTGTGGATTGATATGAAAGCTAATGTCAAGCCTTCTGATACTGTTCACAGTCTGGAATATGTAAGAGGGGCTTTACATTGAAGCCATGGGCATGCAGGTGTTAGGGTGGAGTCATAAAAAACTTGCCCGTTTTAACCTTTGGTTATGACACAGGGAAAGAGGAGATAATGGCTTTCACAAGGCGTCATTTGCATCCTCATATATTTTTTACTACCAGTATGTATTAATACTGTAGCAGACATTTTGCCAGTAAATGTGCACATTTGTATGCGTAGGTGACTCGCAATTATTACACCTCCAATGTTCAGGAGTAAGCCACTTGCTTGTTTTCCAATCCTGAAGAGCCCCAACAGGCCTCTGTTTTTTCTTGTCCTTTTTACTGCAACATGATTGCCTCTATCAGAATCATATTCACAAGAAGTACCTAATCGAATCAAGTCAAATGGAGCACAGATAAAAATAGACTGTTATAAGAGGAGATGTTGATAGGTCAATTAAAAAGCGTTGAAAGCACTGCCATATGTACTTATAAGGAGAAGTCTGTACCTTGGAGAATATCAGATCCGGATGCTGGATATAAATAGCCTACAAAGTCAAAAGGTGCAAATAGAATCTTAAGATGTGATGGTAATAAAATAGGCTGAGTTTGTCCAGTACTGTAAATACATTTAAGTTCACAGTGGTTTAAAGTTCAAAGTTTTCACAGTAGTCATTTCGTTGGCAATCCTTTGAGTCGATGACGACTGTCAGTGACCTCATGTGTCTTCTGCGACCGACACATCACCAAAACCTGTTTATAGCAAGCTAAAAACCACCTGGAAAATCCTTGTTTTCTCCTCTGCCTGCCTACCACCTTCTTTTAACAGCAAACTAAAAGCCACAGCGCGCTAGCGAGATTATCTCTGGTAGGGACTGTAGTCAGTTTCCAATTAATGTTGTCATTACCGTGTGTGGAGAGGAGGTAAGCTTGTCACCTTCGGCACATAAAGAAGCACCACACCTCTTGAAAGGAATCTGGGTGATATTGCCCTGGTGTGAATTAACACTTCCAGCCTCATGAACACATATGTAGCAATCACTCTTATATTGAGGTCACCTGAATAAGTGCTGTAAGTGGCAGCTGCTATATACCCATTGCCCGTCAACCACATTGATTGTGCATTTTTTCCTGGTTATAATGAGAGTATTCAGCCCTCCAGTTCAATTCACGAAGTGAGCCGGAATGCGATAAAGTCAAACAGATCTCAACTCACAGTAAACCTGAATTATGTATATATATAGCTGCCATCCTCCATGTCCAAGTCAAGACAAACACAATCACAGATATTGATGGTTACACTAAGATAACAGTATATATTGTGTACTAAAATTTTATTACCAAGCAGTGCAATTATCTGGCTTCCAATAATCCCAGAATAGAATTGCAGTGAAAGAGCCATGTCTTGTACAGAGGTCACCTTGAAGATGTGAGGAGGAAGGATTGAGGTCAGAGCTTCCTGCACTATTCTTCCCCTCTTATCGCAGACTCTGCAGGCGGATTTGGTGTAAACCTTTAAGAATTGCAATTACAGGGTTGGGCATGTCTGGTGGTGATATAGCAACAGTTGAAGTGGGGTGAAATTAATATCACATCAATGCGGATATCCATTTAAGTCTTCTGGATTACCATTCTGAGGATGCTGCATTCCATCTCTCTTGACAACTTATGATGGAGAAAATTAATTAGGTCAACAGTCACCACTGTAAAACAAAGAGCCAAAAGTATTCTACAGAGACCATTTACATATACAGAAATGGTAGGAAAGGTTGACAGAGAGTGATCCTATCCTGTGTTATAACTAGAACCCTGGGGAGGGTACTAGTAAGCTGATGCAGGGTCTCATCCTTAGAAACCCTTTTCTATTTCTAGGAAGGAAATGAAAGAAGCTGGAACTTTAAAATTGAAACGTAAAGAAAGATACACAAGTTCTTGGCCTTTTTACTCTTTGGTAATTGTAGCTGAGAGGGCTAATGCAGCTCTTTGAAAAAAGATTCTTCCTCCTTCTTGCTACTACTTATATATCAACAAACTGGTGTGCCTGTTCATAAGATTTACAGAATAAGCCCTGTGCTATTTTGTCCATAGGTAGCTTTGGATTTGCCAAAAGTTAGTGACTTAGTTTGTCCATGTTTATTCTTTATGTGGGTACGGATGAATTACTGAAATATATTCTTATGTAAAAATAAATCATCCAATGGCAAGGTCTTTTGTTAAAGTTTCAGTGGTGACACCATGTACAGAAACATTGAGCTAAGTACTGTTTTCCTTGACTGATTCAGAGTTACATCTAGATCTGGTCTTTGTGAAATGCCAATACCATTTGTCTTGTCAACAACTTCATCCTGAACTACCGATTTAAAGCTTAGCATTGTGTAAATGTCACACTGTGTGGAAATTTATTACAATGTATACCGGTAGGTCATTCTGTGCACCAAATGGTGTATTCATTACTGCAATCTCTTCCATAAAAGCAGTGTGCATGGTGGCCACAGCAGTTATCTACTCAATATACTACTGAAATATCTCCAAAAAACAATTGTAGAGAAAGACTCTGATTAATCCTGACATCTTTAGCTATTACAGTTGTATAAAGGATGGTTAAGGTCAGAACAAGGTGCCCATTCATCTCAGTATCTGTCGGGATGACATAATCACACCGCTGCCCACATGAAATGCTGAAAGTTATACCACAAAAGGTCTACCCTAAAGTACACATGATATACTCTAATCCCCGGCAATGGCAACCCCAGTTAGTTTGGCTGCTCATCACAACTACTAAATGTCCGAGTGAAGTTGAGTTTCCTGCCATATCTCATCACCTGTCAGGTTGTCACTGATAAAAAACAGGAAGCCTTCCTAACTGGAGGTAAAGCTGTCTGTGTGGCTTGTTTGTGTGTGTCAGACAATTGATAAATCTGGGTTATGAGATGTGCCAAAGAATGTACTGTTAAAGTTTCTTCACATTGCATGATACATTCATGGAAATTTGTTACTCAGACAAATACATATAGCGTTGTTAACTCTTTCTGAATATATTTTTCTCAACTTTTACATCAGCTGCCTTTCAACGGCCAAATTGTCACCTACTGTAATTCTTGATTTGTTAACTGTAACTTAATTTTTAGCTGATTTAACGGTCACTAGTCAACAGCTAAAATTTCATCATCGCTTATATTTGAGACAGTAATGTTTGTTCCCACCGTTAGAATTAAGTGCCGTGACCTACTCCATTTTCCCCCAACCACTATATTTTCCTACTGCTATATTGAAGTGATTTACAGTATATTATCAGCATTACTGGTAAGCTTATGGTCTCTCTTTGCGTTTCATTTGTTACAGTCAATATGTTAACGCTATGCTCCACCATAGTAAGAGAGCATTTTCATTTGAGGAATATGTAACATGGTCCGTTCCTTCCACATATTTGTGTAATAAAGTATACAAGTAATCATTGTATTTTTTCTACCAGATTGAAAGATGCACATATGAAAGCTGCATACCAACAAAGTTTTCAATGAGTGTCAGTGATAATGATTTGTTTCAGAGAACAATACGTTTAAGCATTTTCTCTCTGGGGATATATGGTCCTGTCCTTAGTGCTGATGTGTTGTTGTCATCTGGTCCTGTCCTTGGTGCTGATGTGCTGTTAATACCAGGGATGATATCTATCATTAGTGTTTGTCATGTTAGTTTGAATGCTGCTGTCCTTGGTACTGATGTGTTACTGTTAACAGATTGGACATGGGTTCTTAATGCTTGTTGCATAGACAATTTTGCCATGGTTAAGCTATATACCCTCGCCTCATCTCATCAGTAGTGGAGTCCTTACTTTGTTCTGCTGAGCCACTGAAATTCGTCATTGATTTAGTTTAAATCTTTGCTCTAGCCTAAATCCCCATTACTGGGATATTGCTCTCATTAATACCAGATTCAGCATAAACCTTCCAGAATATCTTGTGCCTCTTATATGATTAATACTCAGATGCATTTGAATAATCAATTCTATGGGTGTTGAATTGACAGGTATACTTTGACAGGTTCTTCATGTCCTTTTAGAAGGCCGGATGTAGAGCTGCCTTGTTATGTCTCATGTGTTTTTGCATGTTGTTGTTTCAATGTTCACAGATAAAGTCGTATTACAAGGTTGTATTTCCCTTGCTGGAAGAAACACTCCCTACCCCAGTTTTGTATTGGTCATGATGGCAGCTGTGGCTGACTGAATCAGATGTTGGTTTACTGAGCAGAAAGCGTATGTTTTGAATCCTCTTGGGTACATGCTGTGCAGTTTCTGGGTTAAACTCTTCATACACCATTGCCTAAGTTCACCCAGCTATAAACAGGGACTAGGTAGGATTGGTTTCAACTGAATGGTTCAGTGACTACCATCCTGCTTGGACCCTGTAGACCTGAGTTACTACCAAATATGGTACAGAACTTGTCTTAACAGATTACATAAATGTTTTTTTGTTTTTTCTGAGGCTCAGGGGTGACTTTTGGTAATAGCATCTTTGCATTAACCTTCTCCCTACTGCCTAACTCTGTAACCAATAGGGAATTGGGTGCCAAATGGCTGCTTCAGAGTGCTAAAAGTTAAAAAGCATTTGTTACCCATAAATGTGTCTGGTATCAACACTCTGATAGCATGGAATTATATTGCTAATTCCTGTAATGAAGCCACACTGGGAGTTATCAGAGCAGTATGAAAAAAAAGTTTATGTCAAATGTCAAATGAAGAGTAAGAATAAGACCAACCAAATATTACCCTTACAGCTGCATATGATTGAAGTAAGTTGTTAAATTCACCACAGTATACTGTATATAGAAAATGATGTAGAAATATTCCACCTTATACACTTCTAAAATGCCTGATATCTTATCTTTTATATGTACCTGTGAGCCCATTTGTGGATACCATATATGTACATTGTATAGGCTTTTAGTGCCCTGTGTGTATTCTAGTACAAACAAAGGCTTCTTAAATCAAAGTCTGATAGGTAAAATAACCCATAACCCAATATGCATTGAATTCTTTGCCAAAATGGAAAATAGCAGTGAAGCAATCCATTATTCTCAGACACATTGCATATGCCTACTCAAAAATCATATTGCTAGTTACTGTTCATAGTCCTCCAGCTGTGCTTAAAATATATCATTATACAAATGTAAGTCTACTTAGTTTGTGGGCAACTACCAAAATACTAGTCTAAGTGCAGTCACTGCAGTGTCTGTGGAATTTTCAGTTTAGACTTTTCAGAAATATAAGTATTGCATGACTTGGAATTAGTTATTGTGCCTAACATTAAAAGTACAATGCTGACTTCCATTAGAAAATTTTTGGATTTACTCAAGTTTATTATTACTTCCTTGTTTTCTTAGGGTCTTGCATACCTGCATCTGTTTATATACTAGTGAATGCCTTGGGAGTTCTGGCTGGTGGTTTATACAATCATGCACATGCATATACCCAGTGTCAGATATTGCTGTCCAGATCCCCTTCTCCAGAATTGTGGCTTTCCTTGTCAGGATAGGTTTCAGACTCATGAATCGAAACCTCATTCTATGTGATCAGGATAGCAGTCTAACCTGAAATGTAGCATGCTGCATTCAGAAAATCAAACTAGTTCAACGTCCAAACTGACAAAAGAACTAATTGCCCAGAGAGGCCATTGTCAGAATCTGAGAACCCTGTTATATTCCATAGCTTTAAAGTAATTTACTCACAGGACAATTCGTGGAATCGTGACAAGCAAGCGTGGAACAGTTTTAGCAAAGTGCCAATTTTGCAGTCTGCTAAGCACTTGACTTACGTGTCACGACCACACTCAGTCTACCAAAAGGAACTAACTTCCTGTGCTGCTGTCAAACTTTTCAGAGCTTTGACTCATTTTCTACAAACTCTCATAATTCTAGCGGGTACCCTAACACTGCAACATAGAAAGGTACTATGAAGGTCTCTCCAGGATGTCTTGAACACCTGGATATCTGAAGTGTGCACCCCGGGGATTGCTGATGCTGCATTAGTAAATCTCTTTAGGTTCACGGATTTCTTTAATGTGGTGGTCTGACGGTGCCGGGCGGAATTGCAAAAGTTGACGTTAACTGTGCTGCAGCAGTAATGGGGTAATTTTCACCTCGTCCCAAGCTCAACATAACCAAACTTGTACTGCCGCTAAAATGGCCTCTGAGATTCCAGGTTTTTTTTAAACGTCTTTGAGGGCAAAAGACTGCACTTTGCTGATAGCAAAATATTGCAGTGTAACAGGGTCGGGTCCATGTTGGTTATTGGAGAGAAGTGATTAGAAGTGTGCACATATTGCTTCTGAACTTGAAGGTTAGGCTCATTTATCAGATTCCCATCTCTGTAAGAATTCTACAGGAGTAAGCAGGTCAAATGGAAAAAGCTTAAGTTACACTGTGACAACTACATGTATGATTGTGTTATAACTTATACCATTTATCAAAATTATTAACATTTTGTTAGACAGATTATGTTTGCAATCAATTTTGTATTCCTTATTATGACTTCATGCATGTTGATTGAATTTGGATTATTCTATAATATCTGATTCATATCTGTCTGGGCTGCCTATTGGTCTATATTGAAAAACATTTCCCTTATGGAAATTCCAACATGGGCATCGCACATATAATGGGAAAAAGATGGCAGTGTATCTTCCAGTTGTTAGATGCACTGCTGATATGCACAGTGGGTATGCAGTTAAAGTTTTATCCTTCAGGGATGTATTTAGAATCTGCCAGTAAGATGTATACTTTATGTACAACCATAAACACCATGCATTATACCAAACCATTACATATACGTGCAGGAGGCTATCACACAGGTGATGCCACTACCAGAGCATGGCCATCAACCAAGCATGGAATCGGTAAAAGGGCAGCACACGAGCACCGTAACGGTTAGAAAGGCATGGAAAATCTGCCCTAAAAGCATTCCTGGCACACCGCTTAATAACACACGGATCCTCTTTGGGGAAGTTTATCCCCCAATCAGCTGAGTGCATCATGCAGTAAAGGAAAAAAACTGCAGATCACGCCACCCAAAGTTAAATATATACTAGACAGAGAGTTAAAGGGTTCACACGGTCACAAACGTGAAAGGAATAACGTTGGGTGGAGGTACACATAGAGAGGCAGTGTCAAAGCACTATTTGAACCATGGACATTTGCACAGGTTTGGCTTGTTTGCCCATTCTGAAAAGTGCACAATAGCAAGGGATTTTTTTTCTTCTTTTTTCCAATGAATGGAAACACAGTATAGTTAGAAATGGGAACCAATGTCATTTGCATCAGGACATTTAAGAAAGTCAGATATAGGACATTGCATGCTGGTTTGGTCTGATGGCTGACTATGAATGCCTGTCATCTGCTCAGAGCCAGATCTATTGCACATAAAAGTGCAGGACGGACGGGAATTGCTGCCACAATTCTGCATGGCTTGTGAATGTGGGAAAACCGTGGGAGGATGTATCAGGCAGCATAGGAGGGAACATATCAAAGACTAATGCATGTGTCTATCATTCTGCACTGGCACCCATGCAGGAGGGACATTTCTCTTGTGGCAGCTTCCTGTGAAGGAAGCGCCACCTCTCAATCAGCAGTCCAGACTGCCTGACACTATGCCATATGATCATAAATTCTGCTCTATTGTGGACTATTCTTATATACCATTTGGAGGACTTCAAACCAGACTATCTGACACGATTCCATATCATGCCAAATTTTGAAAATTGAACCTTCTGGAATGGCATTTCCTGTGTTTTTGAGAGTATTTCCGAGGAAAAAATCTGAGATAAAGTTAGCAGTTTTTCTTTCATTCCAGCCTCGCTGGTGATTCAAATAAGTCCGCCTTGAAAAAAGAAAAAATCTCAGACATTAAAAAGTCGACCTTCAAGAGTGTAAAATTTTTAAAATTCAAGCTTCTGAAACAGCATTTCCTGTGTTTTCGAGAGGATTTCAGAGTCGTGAGTAGTTTTTCTACTGGATTTCAGCCCCGCTGGTGATGCAAAAAAGTCTGCCTTGAAAAAAAAAAATATTGGACATTAATTATTAAAAAGTGGACCTTTCAATCGTATGGGGGGTTCGGCAACCCCCCCCTGGCTACGGGCATGCATGTAATCATAAATCTTGCTCTATTGTGATATTTCTATTATCATACTACATTTACATTACATTATACTACATGTACATTACTGGTATTACAAGTTGGAAGACTTCAGACCAGACTTTCTGACACTATACCATATGATCATAAATCTTGCTCTCATATGATCCTCATATTTTGTATCAGAAGAAGACATCTTTTCATCTTTCCCTGTTAACAATTTATGATTTGGACTGAGCCTAGAGATACAAGTATGTCAGTGATATATCAGTGAGTGTAACCATGTCCTAGTGACTGGTAAAATATGTTTTGTTTTAGAGCATGTTGAAGTTTCAGTAGTGCCAAAGTATGTACTTAGCAATAAAAAATATCTTGCTGGTGCAGAGTTGATGACTATGTTCACTCAAACAACAGAAACATAGACCAACAGATACATATCAGGAAATACTTTGTATGGTCATCAGATTATTACTTCAATCAGATGATAATGTGTTCACAACTCTTAACAATGCTAAAAGATATAGTTCAAACTTAGGATTACAACATAGAATTCTTAACTGTTTTTGAACTTATCAATCAAGTTAGGATTACAGATTTGTGACTTTTGATATCCATTAATCTCTTAAATGTTATAGACATACATTGATAAAATCATCATGTCATAATTTCACCAATGTACTTAATGTTTGACTACTTCTGCTGACATTCTATTGGGACACCTTGTGTTTTCCTGCAGAACTGCAGAATATAACAGGAGGAGGAAAAGATGAAGAAGGAGATGGAGAGAAGAAGGAACTGACTGAGGACGGACAGGACCCAGAGGTGGCCGAGGCCCTGAGGCAACAGGAGGAGGCCAGGAAGGAGAAACATCGTAAGATGGAAGAGGAACGGGAGAAGGTCAGGTCAACAATCAGGGACAAGGTGAGACCTGCACAATCTTGACATGCCCAGGGGAATGATTTGCTTACAGAGATTCAATCACAATATTTAGGCACAATATGGGACATGTCCATCAGCAGATATTTGGTGGTTGGACAAGCTAGAGAACGTGGTAGGACAAATTGAAGAATGATATAATCTTCCCTTCTTGTATCTGCTTGGAGATCATGGGATATGTGACCATTCGGCATTTACTCTCATGTGTTTGGGTCCCTAAAGTGCTTTTCGTTTATTCTCCTGTGATTACATTTGATAGCAAAAATTCCTGTCATGTAAGGATTCAACCATTCATTGCTTTACATGAAGATGAACAGACATTATAACCATGATGACTATATGTTTATTTCAGACGAATTAGTTACTTAGAATCATTTTTGTTTCATTTTTCATTTCAGTAACCGAAGGGACACACTAAATGAGATAAAAGCATGGCATGGCTAACCAAATTCATGAGCATCAATGTCAAGGGAAGTCCTTAAATCCCACCAACTTTACCCACACAGCAGCACTATATACACACAGGCCCATCTGATGATTGCTTGTTGCCAAAAGTGCTGAGCCCATATTATCTTGACCTTCACTTGGCCCCTTCTATTTCCATCCTGTAGCCCAGGAAGGACCAGCTGATGGCCAGGTACAATCTGGGCCCTTCCTAGTCATAAAGGTTGACGTTGTGGTCATTCAGGGTAGTCTCTTTTGCCTGCAGGATGAGCCTACAGGGAGAGAAAATATTTTACAGCTTAGTGGAGGTCATTTCAAAGACTTTGATGCTGACCTCAGCCATTTGAGGGTCAGTATAAAAGCACTAAGGGCATGACATATATTGCATATATGTTAGAGATTCTAGTATCTTTTGATGGATTGCAAATTCTTGTAGGGCCCCCGATTTCAAAGTGGGCAACATTTTCAGGCTTAACTACAGTGGAATGTAGCAGAGTATAAATGCCACTCTGATACAGCTTGATTACAGAAACTGTTGTTTTAAATGAAGCACAAGGTTCAGCCCACGTTGTAACTGTATGCCTTCAAACAGGTTTTGAGTAAATGAAAGAATGTTGTGAGGAATTAAGTTTTCGAATTGTTGCCATTTCAGTACGGACTAAAGAAGAAGGAAAAAGAACAACCTCAGGAGGAGCAACAACAGGAGGTAGATGAAGACGGGGTCCGTAGTTTAACAAGGGAGAAGAAACCTCCCCCTGGGATCGGAGAAGAAGAGGAGGAGGAGGAAGGTTGGTCCTCAGCGCTCTGCTGTTGCTTCAATTTTTTGTGACAGTTGGAGATCAAAGACTGCAACTAAACTGTAACGATATCTCAAAGTGTTCAGTTTAAGTCAAGAAGAGTTTTTCAAACACTGCTGGACATGCAGGCATTTGAATTTTTTCCTGCTAGGCTTTAGAGTCATGTGATAGTTAGATACCCTACTAAAAGTGTGGTAAAGCCCAATGTTGGGACAGCTCCCATTAAAAATACTTTAGGTAGTCAGAATACAGTAAAAGAAACACCAGGGAACTATCCTGTTTTGAAATTGTAGGTCCATTACACACAGTCTAGAAGCAATTGTTATGCCAAGTTAAAGGGGTTTGTTGTACATTTCAGAAGCCTCATTCCAATGTAATATGTTAACAAAATAATTGTATTCCCCTCAAAAAGTATCACTTAACTTTTGCTGAAATCAGGAATTTCTAATAGCTAGAATTTGCATTATGATATGATATTGTTCATATGAAATATTTTCATTGCCTTTCATGTATGAAGAGAGATGCACAGGCTATTACATAGAGACTCAGTATAACAATCACCTGCTTTCAAATTATGTTTGGGATTTTCCCTTCAATGGGTTGGGATTGGTTTGGAATTGGTTTGAAGTCTCTACAGCTTTAGAGAACATTTCATGCTGTGTTCCCCTGAACAAGATCTCATTTAGATGGTTGCATTCCATTACTCTGGTAAATAAGCCAAAGTTCTCCTGGGGTGCATATTCCACTTCTAGTCCAATGGCACCATGTGGCTAACAAAGGAATGTACGGAAACTGAAGATAGTCCTCGGAGCTTGCCAGCTTCATTGCTGTTCTCATTGTAGGAAATCCTCCCACAGAAACCTGTCGTGTTCCCTGCAGTCAGGGTTGGGATATTACATCAAAATCGAGTCTTTCCCACAGAAGGCATCTGAATAGAGTTCCAGTAGTAGGAGGAAGTGCTCCTGGGGGAGCGCAGCCTAAACTTGTAGAATGAGATACGCAGAGTGAATCAAAAGCTGGTGCAGGATTATTGCCCGGGACATAGAATTGATTGCACCTGTCACAAGGCCAATCATTCTCCCCTCTCTGCAGACAGCTTTGGCATTCAAGTGCACAGCAAATGTTCGGCTGTCAGCAGAATGGAAAGATGCAAATCATGGGACCTTCAAAGCACTGTGCAAGTAGTCTTTGGACAGTCCACTGTATAAACCATTCGAAAGCAGGGAAACATTTCTGTGGACTGCCACAACTAAAGTAATCAAACAATGAATGAATAGTGAGATGACTTATTTGTTGAACAACACCAGTTGTCTGAAAGGTTTAGTTTCCTTTTCAGTTTTGATGAAAATTAATGACCTTTAGCTGTTCTTTGAATTGGGGATATTTCAAGATATGAATCATGCCTTTGAACATAGAGAATTAAACTGTTATACACAACTAGAAGCTGCTTGGTGAGAAGTTTTCAGACAGCATTCACCATCTTTCTTCAGCCCTGAATGGGTTCAGAAGGATCTTGAATGGATACACCTTGAACATTAAGAGATAGCTGTGCAATGATAAGATGGAGAAAGTAGTTCTCAGAACCAACTTGATAATGGTCTTCATTGACTGGCTGGAATTAAATGAATGAATGCTGAGCATCAAAGAAGACAAGAAGGCATACAAAATGCGAGACCTAGCAAACAGTACATCCAGATTGATTTGTCCCAACATTCCAGTTAGATTATGCACAGTCTGATGCTGCAGCATCCTTGGCTGCGTCATATCTATAGCCACAACTGCAGGATTTCAAAATCCAGATAAATGTTACTATAAATTGAGCTATAATTCATAAAAAGGTAGCATTCGAGGCAAAATCTAAAAACCAGATAAACACATTACTCTGTATCTATACTATAGACAGGTGTATAATGATATTAGCCTTCGGTGAATAAGTATTAGGAACTGGTTCCATGTGAAAAATCAAAATCAAGGGTGCTAATTTTCATCTTGTTTGCACTCAGCATAAAAGAAAAGTTCCAATAAAACCTTCAAATTTCATATTTGAGAAGATAGAACCGAGCTGTCTGTACTGTTGGCATTATGTGAGTCACAGAATCAAGTGACTTGCATCTTTCAAATGGGAAACCCTAAGTTGCCCCTCTCAGTGGTGCCTAATGAAGATGGCGCCTGCTAGCAGCCTGCTGTCCAGACATAGATGGATCGGCTCATCAGTTCACAATAGGAATACACATGTTGATAGCGGCATACATGTAGATGCAAAATAAAACAAGCTTTGAGGCACTTGGAAAATTACAAAATGTAAATCTAGAATAATTATTTCAAAAGACAGATGTTGGCATCAACTGATATTGGCCTATGGAGTTGTCCTTGCATTTCTTTTTGCAAGAATGCAAGGTGAAACTTTGTGTCCAATCGCACTAAAGAATAAACTATAGAAAGACATTCTTAATATGATAGGACAATTCTACGGTGTAATTTGAAAATCATGAGCATTGAAAAAATGTATGAGGTGGGATTTTCAACAGAATTCGTTACTCAAACTCTTCAGAATGTCAATGATATTGTTTTGTAATAGATAGGACCAAAGACGGGAATAACAACAAAAGACAAAAAGCAATAGGAAGAGAGAAAACTCTACGCCTTAAGCAAATATGTAGATTCTCAAACTCAGGCAAACATTGCCTTGAACATGTATACATCAATCATTTCTGTTAATAATCAGTACATACCGTATCTTTGAAACATAGGTGCTGACTATGCAAGAGTATTCATGTGCAATATTTTTCTTCATAAACAGATGATCAAAGATAAATAGGTTTGGTTTTTGTAAGTTTTGTTTTATTATTTTCTGTTAACTTCAGTTTGTACTCTGATGACTTGCAGTTTCTGAATAATAGGCTGAAGATATTGTACAAATTTCTGCAATAGATGTGATGATAAATAAAAATTATGACACACTATGGCTGGGTTTACACACAAGTTTTCGGAGCTCGGAGTCGACTCCAAGTCGACTTCAACTCTAAGCTGCCAAGTTGACTCTAAGCTGACTCTGAGTCGTCTCCAAAACACATGTGTAAACCCAGCCTAGGTGAAGGAAATTCATTCATTTCTTAAAGAATCTTATATCAGCTAATTGATTTTAGAAAATTTTGAATTGTTTGCCATGAAGGTAAACAGTGAATTTGTGCCACCTGTGAGATTCAATAATAACGACTGGACGTATGTAGATGATAACTATGTTTAGTACCAGTTACTGCTATCTAGTGCACTTGGAGACAGGATCTGCTCGTCTAAAACTATTTGAAAATGTGTTTGTGTCAGATTGATGAGAACAGCTTATCCAAGTGTGTAATAAAAGCTCTTTATCCAAATAGACAATCTTTATGCAATAGAGATAGATTTCCTTCTTGTATTTCTGTTGTAATGTTATATGTTTTCTGTGTTTTTGTGTTACCTATATGGTTGAGTGTTGTAACATCTACTAGGTAGATACACATGACATGGTTGTGATTAAGATAATATTCCCAGTCTGGTAGTACTTTGATTGTTTTTGTATTTATATAGGCTTGTTAAGAATTACATTTCATCTTATAAAAGTTAGATTGTATACATATAATGTAATCTCCAAGCAGATCTCTACGGGGCAAACTTGTATCCAGCCGGCCAGAATCCCATGGGGGCCGGCTATAGATTCTGGCAGCCTGGATACGATTTTGCCCCCGTAGAGATCTGCGTGGAGATTACATATAATGGTGCTTCCGCACATTTCTTTACACCAGAACAATAAAAGATGAGAATTTTCTTTCTTTATCTGCTGTAGTAGGTTGTACTTTTTTGTTCATTCTCGTGAGCTTTTTGTTGTTTCATGAACTGAATACACACAAAATTGCACACTTATCCTGCTCACCAGTAGCATGTATCGCCTCTCCTGTTGTCAACATCCAGTTGTCCTTAGTTGTTCCTCTCCCAAAGGTACAGTTTTGTTGCTTTTTTTTCTTCTTTGTATTTTCTGGACCTTCTGTCTTTTTGTTTCATACTGCCAATGTAATAATGCTTACCCGTGACTTACTTCTGCATGGTTTGTTAGTTCATCATTACAGTTTGTCTACGAATTTTCCTACAAATTTAAATCCAAGATATCTATAATTTTATTCTTTACTTCCAGGTCATGATCCTTTTACAAAATTTCATGTAAGATAAGGTGGAAATACATGATTATGTAAGTCAGGACAATATCTACATATGGTAAACATTGCCTAACCTTTGTTTTTCTTCTTTTTCAGGACCTCTGGACGAACTGTGGAAAATGTTCTCCGAGAAGTTTCCAAGCATAGCAGAGAAGTTTAGTAATAAATAGTGGAAAGGGTGGAGAAAATGGTCTACACATCCATGTATGTGTGTCATTGTCTTTCAAGATGGTTCTTTGGATCTTTTGTTTGGGTTCCTTGACATGAGCAATCGCTGCTTATCTTAAGGGGAAGAAGAATTTATCATCCATGATCGTAATGAACAACAAGAAACCCTTGATAATATAATGATCATGACAATGGTGGGATCAACATACCCAGTGAGAGGTGAACAAAAGTTCCATGGATACATTTTATGAGCTGCTGAAATGCTTGGAGACTCTGGGGTGAATATTGTTAAAGATTCTTTACCATGCATGGAAACTGAAGCAAACCAAATGTACAGAGGGGTTGAGAGAAAAGGGGAACTGGTCTACTAGCTAGGCAGTCTGGTATGGTGTAGGAGTCCTGTCTGAGTTATTGATCGCATAATTACTCTATGAATAGTCTTAAATTTTGGAAGTACATTTGAGCAGCTTCTTCAGGATGTAAACAATTAAAATATGATCATGTCAATTGGAGGTTAAAAAACTATAGTGTTTCCCTCATAACACAAAAGGCATGCCATGTCTGTCCGTGGTACTGAATCATTGGTGTCCACTCATGGTGGGCCAGCAAACTCACTTGTCTCTGAAAATTCATAAACTAAGTGCAATCAGCAACAACAACGCTTCTCCAAGTTCGGAAACCCTGTGATTTTGAGATGAAGGTGGGTGTGGCGTGTTGAAGCATCCCCATGTCTTTGGCTCTTTTTATGAAGATCACAGGGTTTGACAGTCATATATAATCAATGGTGTAATGAAGTGATCAAAAACACAGAACTGGTGGGCCAGGCTTTTTCTCCAACCCATGCAGAAGGTAGTCTGTCCAACTCAAACTATGGGTATCTACTACATGTAGCCAACATCTTAGTTTCCATGAATGTGACTAAGGATCCTATGTGTATAGAGAGTGTACCATTTCACCAGCCCACAACTTGATGTATTGGAAATACCTGTGAGCTAGTCCATGTGCAGTGGGGAGGGGGTCTCTACTGACACACCCCAAACAAGATGGCGTCACCAGCTGCTGGATTCATGTCCTGCCTCCTGTCATATTCTGCAGAAACAAGGAAAGAAAAAGTAAACTTTAACACATAAAGAGGATGAAGAGAATGAAGAAGTGGCTGGGGCCCATGTACGTGTGTCACTTTTGACCCCTGCATCCTGATAACATTGTGTGGTCCTCGACAGTCAGGTCTGAAAGTACTTGTATTTAGGATGTAGAACTTAAGCAACAAGTCATACTCACCACCAGACATTGGTGTTATATTGTCTCTCATAGTCCAAGTGTTGGAACAGTGAGTGTCAAGTGATGTCAATTATACTATGTAGTGATGCTCAATGTGTAGAAATCAGAGTTCTGTATTCACGGTGTGTGTTTGCATTTGTATGTGTGTTTTTGTGCTCTTGTACATAACATTTCCTAGCACGTTATGTCGCACGGTGTGTGATCATGGATGTCCCTGTCAGAATCCATGGTGGGGATGGATAGGTTTTCCGCATAAGTTCGACTAAGAATAAAAAGTACATGTACCCTTCATTTTTTTAAACAAGGGTACTGATTGTTTGGATGACCCAGATAAAAACTTCTAAAATCTTTGCAAACCTAATGGATTTATATGCAATTCTCACACAAAGCAACATATATGTATCTTGGCAACAGTAACATTTTACAGGATATGTGAAATCTATAGCAATCCCCCAGTTATTCCAAGTATGTGAATATATCAATTCATACGCCCCCACCACCATGAATACAGACAGGTCCGTTTGTCAAATGATGTGGCAGAATTTCTGCAAAAGACCGAATTGTTCTGATGCTGCTAGTAACAAAAGTGTTTTTACTAACTTTACCACTGTATGAAGGACTGTGTGTTTTGAGTGCACATCTTAATTCATCATTGATCCATGTAGTATGATAACAGCATACTGTTGATCCTGTATTCTACACTCTTTAGTTATTCTCCTAATCCTGATTCCAGTTGAATATCACTTCCTGGAAAGACAAAACTCCCAAGGCACTTTACACACATCAGAGTTAATGCAAGCCTAATGCTATCTTATAGACGGGCACAATCCTGTGCTGTTATGATGAAAAATGCTGACTGAGAGCAAAATCCTCATCATTGCCAGGCCCACTTTGAAAACGATTTGACTTTCCTTCACTGAAGCTTTATTTGTGCCTCATTGCCTGTGGAGATGTCTCAAGATACGTGGGCTGCATGTCACTTGTGCTAAGATAAGTGTGCTATTAACAGTCAACCAAACCTTATCATAATTCACACCCATTTTACAACTACTTAAGAACTTCATGGCAGAACCCCTAGAGAATGGCTAATTTCAACACAGCCCATCAGTTGGCCCATTATCCGCTGTTGGAAGTCTCATAATGTTAGACATAAAACAGAGAAATTAATGTGCAGCTTGATGCATTCAGTATTCAAACGCTAGGGTAGTTAAAGTAAGAAAGTAACAGATTGGTATGCTGCAAAAAGTGCTTTCAACTGAATCATTTGCCCATTGATGTTGAAAGTTATACTTAATCCCCACCCTCTTTTTCTTACTCATATGAATCTCATTTGTAGTTAACTATTGGTCTTTAGGTCAGACTGGTCAGTCCTTATTTAGCACAGTAACACGGTTACCACCCACACCATATACCCTCCTCAAAACATCTGATTCAATATTGCTTTGCACTGATGTTTGGAGTCACACAATGCATGCTCCTGCCCTGTTTGAAAAAATTGACATTTGACCTTCTGGCTACCCTGCCTGTCTTGTCCTGTACAGGAGGTCATGTTCTTGGCTGACCCAGGGTCCATCGTGCATCCATCATTCACAGTCAGCCTCGTTAAGCTGACCGTCAATCAATGATGGAAACCAGTCTGCATCTCAATGACTTCATAACAACCACGGGCTGTCAAAGGCATTGTGAATCAACTGGAATCAGTGCATCAATTAACTATCTGTTACTTTCATGCCAATACACGACTATAGTCACCGTTTATGATTTCAGTGCAAATTCCTCAAATTTGTCATAAGACTCAGTTTTTCATCTTCAATCTCACCTATTTTCACCCGTCTTGAAACTTGGTGAAGCTATATAGTGAATGTGTATCAAAGTGAGCAGACAGCATTGTGAGAATCACATTGTGTTTGCGTATGTGATGTTAGCATCTAAGGCTAATTGTGATGCACCCGTTGACTGTATGGTGAAATAGGCAAATGCAGCATGTTTTTCCACGGTGAGGCCATGTAGAATTCATTCCTTGGTTCTTGTCTCCGACCAAATGTGTACATCACCACCAAACAGCCCACTTAACTGTTAGCACTGTACTGTCTTCATCTTCATCCTGCTAACACCTGTAACATTGAATGTGGGCTGTGGTTTATTTTCCCACATTCCATGTTTTAGCCAAGATGTTGAGCTTAGGCTTTACAATGTTAGTTGTTTGACTGGGAGGTTTGTACTCGCTGAAATGGTGCTCGTGTGCTCATGATGTTTTTAGCAGCATCCTGAAAAGTGAAAACATGTTATAGGTCCATATCTCTGTGAGAGAATGAATGGTCATCTTTAACACAGTTATGTGTGAGTATATGTATGTTTGTGTGTGTGTGTGTGTGTGTGTACAATGTACATGTAACACCATTAACCCATTGTCCTCCATTTCAATGGTAGAGCCGTCTCCATGGAGACTGTCAAATCAACAGCCCTCGTGAACTCGGGGCATTCCAATCAGAATATGCAAGAAAACTGGAGAAACAAGAAATTAATTTAGTGTGGCCTAAACTATGTACATAGGCTAGACTGATATTCACCTGTCTATCTAACCCGGAAGAACTTTTCAGCTTTGCAGTAGGAATTAAGAGAGACTTAACGGTACCTGTAATTACTACACTGCAAGATCCCTATTTTTAAGGGCTTCTTTGTAGATTTGTTCACTTCATGTTGATGTCCTAGCTAGCTATAGGTCCAGCGCCCAAGGAATCTGTGATGTCAGTTGTGATGTGAATGTTGTTACGTACAGTAGTCCATGTAACATTAAGCCGGTGGTTCTTGTAGTACTTAGGGTAACATTCCTGAAACACTTTGAGCTCATGTAAAATTCTAGGTGAATCTCCCTTGCAGGGAGGGTGTGGAAAACAATGAGAGCTATAGAAATAGAAATCTTCTCTCAGGAGATATGCTGTACTCAAAATATCTGATGCAAAAAGCACACAACAAAATCTTTAAAACCTATTTAGTTGGAGGCCACTGGTATACAAAACACAGGTAGGGTCCACCAGGAATTCTACTGTTTCCAATGTATTCTGAGCTGATTTTCTGATCATGACTTGGATGTTCTGTATTGAAGTGTCACAAATTTATATTGTCTTATGGCTTTATTGTGCAAGGACATCGTTTTTGTAAAATTGATTATCATTGGTAGCATTGTAAGTTTTGTAACTCATATCAGTTTGATCATTTTTGGCCTTGACGGCATTTTGCAGCCAATTTAGATCCCTGTGTGTGTGGTTGTCCATACCTGGAGGCTGAACAGCAGATTCTGAATAGAGTGGACTAAAGTGAAACAACATGCTGCGTAGGCTAGACAGTATTTTCTACATCTAACTAAGAGGTTTACTTGTTCGTAAAATGTTTTGACTTTGTTTGTATCATCGATACTGCTGTTTGAATTGAATTAAATGTGTTTTTTTAATGTAACAAACCAATGCTGTAGTGGAGGGCATAATTATAACCTGGTGTGATGAATATGCAGCTTCTTTATGTTGTACAAAACAGATTCGGGGTTGTTGTTGTTATCATCATGAAAAGTGACAGTTTAACTCTTTGGTGGACAGGGATCAGGATTTGAACAGTCTCAGCTTATGGTGTACATAACGTACCAGTAACATGGCACCGAATGGACAGAAATCACTGACAGTGCAAGGGAATTGTATACAGCAAGCATAGAAGAAGATGAAAGCTACACAAAACTGTTTGTTGCGTCTTTTTTCTGATGATTATGGTGTTGTGTTTCTGTGGGGTGAATGAAGAATGATACAGATGTGTTTTTGTCTAAGTTCTGATTATCACCTCTGAAAAGGGGCACGTTTGTGTGTGTGAAGTCTAAGGGGAGGATTTGAGATTAAGTTGTGACAAGCCTAAATTAAGTACCCCCTATAAAAGAGTGGTCAAGTAGAGTTCCATGACTTCATACCTTTGCCAATATTGATGTTAACCTTTACGACTGACGTATCATAAATGTTTGTCATTGATTATGCAACACCTGCATAAATAGTATCAGTTGATAATTTTCTCCACACAAATGATGGAAGGTGTGCAAAGTATGAAAGTTTTAAAGAAGGCTATTCATTTATTACCTGGATAAAAGTGTTGTATGAAGATATATGTAGTAAAATTATCAATAGTGGATATGTTTCTGAAGAATTCCCCCTGCACCGGGGAGTAAGACAAGGATGTCCAATCTCGCCATATTTATTTGTTTTAGGAGTAGAGATACTAGCCATCAAAATAAGAAGTAATACTGCAATAACGGGTTTAACAACATATGGTCTGGAAACTAAGCTCCTACAGTTTGCAGACGACTCAAACTTCCCCCTAGTTCCGAAGCTTGGCTCCTTGTACGCACTCGTTAAAGACTTAGAGATGTTTTCATTAGTGTCGGGTTTAGTGCCTAACTTTGATAAGTGTAGAATACTACGTATAGGTTCGCTAAGGGACACCAACTTTTTTGTACCTTGCTCACTACCAATACAGTGGACTGACGGTCCGGTAGACATCTTAGGGATCCATATCCCCATCCATCCATCTGATCTTGTCCCCGCGAATTTTGATAGAAAAGAAGCAAAGATAGATAAGCTCTTAAATCCCTGGAAAGGGAAACTACTCTCTCTTCTAGGTAAAGTCACCCTAGTTAATTCTTTAATAGTACCAGAATTTATATATCTGTTTCAATTCCTGCCTTCCCTGCCTCCTCCTTTTTTCGAGAGGCATGAGAAAAAAATATTCAAGTTTCTTTGGGGAGATGGGCCAGAACGTGTAAAAAGAAAAACACTATATAATCTATACGAACACGGTGGTCTTAAATTTAGAAACTTGCGGGCCACCGATCTTACCATGAAGGCTTCTTGGGTGCCCAAACTATATCATAATGAAAAATGGTTTTGTTCCAAATTGTTTCTTTGCTCCAGTCCTTTGTTTACAACCAATGTATTTCCCTTTTCGCAACTTACATCGAATGATTTAGAAATATTGATGAAAGAGAAGGCTCAAATCAGTCAATTCTTTAGGCAAGTCCTACAAGCTTGGCTAAAGTTCCAGCTACGTCCTCCAGAGAGTGCACTGGAAGTCAAACAACAGCTCCTCTGCCTAAATTCAGGAATTTGTATTTCAGGAAAACCTCTATTTTCAACAGCTCTGTACAACAGAGGCGTTATTTTTGTGAACGATATTATAGACTCGGATAACAACCTTTTATCGTTTGAAAATTTTGTACTTAAATTTGGGGACACCTGTTCGGAGCTTAAGTTCAATCAAATTATTTCAGCCATTCCGTACTCTTGGAAAAAATTACTACGACAGGTGTCACCAGAAGTAAGGGTTTGTGTTCCTGTTTGTACAAACATAACCTGGCTTCAGCATCCAAAAATCAAGAAATACTTGTACTCCTTTTTCATGTACGAGGCCAGGCTATGGGATTCATCAATCAAAATACAACAATCATGGGAGGATTATTTTAATACATTCGTAGCATGGAGCAAAGTGTACAGTTTAACATACAGAATCTCGATTGACTCTCATCTACGTATTTTTCAATATAAACTGTTATTTAAATTCTTAACTACGAATAGAATACTGTATAAGTGGGGGTTGGTAGACTCATATTTATGTAGTTACTGTAAAGATGAAGAAGAGACGGCTATACATTTATTCTGGGATTGTAGAATAGTCACACATTTCTGGCGACAATTAGAAGATTGGTTTCTCCATCATACTGGATACCCCCTACAACCAAGGAGGTTAAATATTAACCTCCTTGCTACAACTTAGTCGCTTTAATGTCATTTTTGGAGATCTAAATGAGAGGTGTCCAGCCCTGTCAAACATGGTCATTCTGTTAGGAAAACAGTTTATCTTTAAAAATCGTCAGTGGTCTCTAAAGCTAGAATCTTTTATCTCTTACCTTTCCTACTTTTACAAATTAGAAAGCATCATTTCTAGAAGAATAGGCAAAACTGAAAAACATGTGGGGAAATGGGGAAAGTTGATTGGACATATATAATATGTATGTGTGTCTGGGTATATGTCTATGTATATATATGCGTATATATGAATATACATATAGATATATATATCTATCAATTGTTTAAATATATAAAATAATGCAATAATGTTATATAAGATTATGTAAAAAGAACATGTGAAAGGAATGGTAATTGGGGTCTAGTCACTATTATTTTCAATTAGTTTTATTTATCGGTTTTTGTTTCCATTCATGTCTGTTAACTACCTTATTTCCGTGCCATGTATGTCTTGTGTATCATTTTGTTTGTTTGTTTATAAACCAATAAAAAATGAATGTTAAAAAAAATTAAAAAAAGAAGGCTATTCTAGCATTTCCTCATCAATTCTGGATCAGAAAAAGAGGTTCTGATTTGCACAGTTTATGGTTAATGATGTTCACATTTACTAACTTCCAACTGCTGCAAGTATGGAATTCCCATCATTTATCATCTATGGAAGTACGAACTGTATACTTTTTTTTTCATTGATTATGCAAAGTAGGTCGTTATTTGCTTAATTTGCATCTGTCGATCCTCGTTTTGTCAGTTAGATATTTTGATAGTTCCATTCTGGAACACATTAAATTTTCCTTATTAAATATGCAAAATAGATCCTGATTTGTATAATTTTCATCAAATCATGTCAATCATCACTAAAGCTACCCACATGTTAAAAATCATGACCATCTGTTACCCCCTATTTGAGTTATCCTCTTTCAAAAATGTTACCAAAACGCCTGCCTTGCAGTTCCAGAACAAACGCCATTAGGCTCAAACCTATGTCACTTCTTGTTCTTCCTGTGCACAAGAGCTGCCTATCACTCCACTGGTTACCTTAGCATCTTCAGATCAAAAGATACAGATCTTTAGGAAGTATTATAGCCAAGTCGCTTGATGGACCAGAATAGGACAGCAAACAACTCCACATAAATCCACTGAAGAAAACTCCATTGAGGAAGTTGCCAAATTGGGTAAGGGGCTCAGCTGCATTAAACAAAACCCAGGAAAGTTGAGCCCTCCAGTGACAAATCTCCTGCATGGAAGAGAAGCTGAGTTAAAAGGGTCATCAGTGCCAACATTCTACTGCAAAACAATTTTACCTGGATAATGGGTGCCTTGCATTGCCTCATTCCTACCATCAAATCACCCAGAGGGCATCTTACACTTGGATTTGCAATTATAGTACCCATTTTGCAAAGTGCAGTTCTTGCACTTAGTAAGGACTAGACAGGGAAGGGTTTTGTTGGACTTTATTCAAGGTGGTTGAAACATCATGCACACACAAACATTATACCACTGGATCATTCTTGGTCTGCTCCTAAATAGGACTGAACAGCAGGGGCCAGGCTGCCTCCCGTTGGAACTACCATTAACTTCATGAGTCAGCAAACAGCCAGGCAGGGGAAGTGCTCAGGCTTTACTTGCCAGTCTGCTTGAAAGAAGCATGACTGTTCAGGTGCCTAATGTGCAGTGACACAGATGAAGGAGCACTCCGTGTCCCAAAGCATGATGTAGACTGTTCAAAGCTGAAAGTGGCATGTGCTGCAGATTACCACTCTTAGAAAAATGTCTTGCTTACATCCAGTCAACCTCGCTTTCATGGAAGAGGTAACGTTACAAATAACATTTGAATTTCCGGGCATTGATATCTGAAGTTGCTGAAGGTCCTTTCTTGATGAAAATAAAATGCAATATCCAAAGTCTATTGGAAGTAATTTGCCTCATTTGGGGTTTAAAAAAATTCTGTTAAATCAGATTTGATAGCCTGCCTTTGTGGTCTCCTCTGTGAAAATCATTAGGAACTAGAGTTCCACGAACACATTATCTTCGCCAAATAATCAAGGCTTATTGTGGAGAGTGATTGATATTTACATGCTTATCACCCCCTGCAAACTTGATCATACACCATACCGTTTGAAAGTTATGATGGGGGGGGGGGGAGAATGAGTCCAGTCTAGATAGGGATAAAAATCATTTGGTGGTACAGGACTAGTATATGTGTATAGTGTGCTGATATATGTTATAACTGGTCATCAAAAAATTGAAAGTTGTAATTAAATGGTACAGTCAATATATTTGAATAGAATAAATCTTTATTCCATATCATACACATTTTGCAAGACATAGTACATGTTACTTTTCCATACGGTACTAGGTAATACCTAGCAGTGGTGCAGTTTTGGTGCAGTGTACTCTCTGAGCAGAGGAGTGGGTCTGGCTGGTTATTCACATGTTTTTAGGTGTTTTGTAAGGCTTTCTATTTTGTTCCCTTTCCGTTATGTCTCAACCCGTGTGTTGGACAAAAATGCCGAAACTGAACACTTTAAAAACCAACCGAACCCACACATCTGCTTGAATTGTAGTGAGACTGCCCCATTTGTTTATTTATGTACCCCATCTGATTATTTATGCTTCTAGGCAAGGCCTTCTGCTGGCCTGTTTCGGGAACCCTGTCACATGCCCCATTATGGAACGTAATGGATTTACAATTATCCTTACTAATTATGCAGATTAGCCCCTGTTTTCTATAATTAGACCGATTGTGCAAAGCACCATCTGAGCTCTCTACATACAAAACTTCACGACAATCTCTTCACCCCTTCTCAAGTAATACGTGTCCGAATGTCAAAACAAAAACACCCACTGCAGTTCTGAACAAGCCGCTAGGGGGCCCAAACTTACAGAACTTACTTCTTGTGGCATGAACTATCTACCACACAAATATCATGACCATAGCACTTTCAGAAAATATGCCAGAAAATTTTGAAGCTCCGCTGCAGTACCTTAGGTACTCGCTAGAAGGCCGATTATCGAACTTGACCTTCCTTTCCGTAAACCCTACCCATCCACTAAATATCATACAGATCCATCTACAGCTTCTTGAGTTATGTTGTCCACAAGAAAATACACATCCACACAAAGCCCGCTGCAGTACCGACGGAAAATGCCAGGAGAACCATTTTTGAACTTGACCTCCGTTTCTACAACATCTACACACATGCAAAAAATCATGAAGAACCATCAACATTTCTGTCACTTTTTTTGCCTACATACAAACGCGCGAAAATTAAAAGTCCGCTGCAGTACTGTTGAAAAACGCATGGTAAACCATTTTTGAACTTGACCTTCCTTTGCACAACCACTACACACCTACCAAAAATCATAAAGATTCATCAAAGGTTTCTTGAGTTATGCTCTTGACATACATACAGACCCACCAAACAGCTGGCTCAACCGAAAACATAATCTACCCCGAGTACTATAGTACTCGGCGAAGATAATTATTCTAACCTCTGGCTGAAAATCCATGTTTGGCCATAGAAATTTTGGCTGTCATGATGGCTCAGCCCAGGTTTTTGATAAAAAGAGATTGGACATGAACGGTCAGCCAGATGGAGATCCATATGATTGTTGTGCTGGTCATATCCAGCCTTCATGTATCCCCACCTGCTGTTCAGCTTTTCTTCTCCAACCTTCAATCTACTCACAACTGGTAAACATGATATCTGCCAGGAGCCACTTAGATTTATACGAAGTTCCAGAAAATCATCAAACTGAACTGTGCTCAAGCGACATTACAAAAACATCATTATTTGTAATAATAATAATAAACAGCATATTAGAAGGCAAAATCCACCTAAGGCCCAGCAGCCCTATGATTTAAGCCCATTACACACTGTTTTAGAATGATTTGAATATCACAATCAAGACATGCCTCAGTATCAATCTTCCATACTTTTCATCACAGAATTACTTCAGCATGCCTGATGGCTTTCTTCAAATTACACACTCCAGAGCAATTTTCACCTAATCATGAGAAATCTGAATTAAGTCTATGTAATGAAGCGCTGTGGTCCATCTCCCAGAAAATATGCAATTTGAAAAATCATATCTCAATCCTTAACCTCTTCTATTCCAAATGGCAGCAAGCCAACAAGTTTCCTCAGTACATTCCTTCCTCAGTACAGTTTGCTCAGCTGTCCCCAGACACTTTGCTGATCCTTTTTTCTGCTCAGTGAAACCTGTTGAACATGCTATAGCCCTGCTAGTATCGCAAAGATCTGTTTAGTGTATCGACAAGAGCCTTCTTCAAACATCGAACCTCAGGGTTCATGGTAATCAGTGTGGAGGCCTTGTTGGACAGCTCACTGATCAAACTCAAGAAGTGCTCTGTCGTGATTTGACTTCACAGTAATAATGGATGGATCAAGACTGCGGTTGGAGGCAAAAGCAAAGTCCCATGGTAGCAAGGTAGCTAAGATAGCTTCTCCTTGTCACAAAGCTAAACACCGTGATAAAACTTAGAGTGCAGGTAATCTAAGGATCAAGTCCTGTTGCCTCTGAGACCTGAACTGACATACTAGAGATGGCTTTAAGAAGAAATGGTAACTGTCAGGCCAAGGGCAAAGACAAACTGCTGTTGTCTTTTGGAACTGAGAGGAATTGCTTGCTGTAAATCTTCTGAGACAGCACTTCTTAGACCAGCAGAGATTCCTTGAACTAAGAAGAAGTTCAGCCAGTACTATGCAGTGGGGAGCCTAGTGAGAAATAAATAGAGTACTGATGGAGATTTGTGTGTTCTGTTTTTTGGACATAACATCTATTAAAGCCAAATCCATGACAGTGTATCATGTGAATCATACAATTAACTGATCAGTAGATGCTTTATATGGCACTGGTTTTTAGTCTCAGAAAACGTATCATTTGGAATTTCAGAAGACTTGCACCACAGTAAAATTAACAAGAGTTCTACGACCTCATACCTTCGCCAAATGATTTTGACCTTTATGACTGACGTATTACGAGTGTTTTTCATCAATCAAAAATCATACCAGTTGATCCTCCTCACCCAAATAACATAAGTTGTCCAGACCTCCTTGTTATGATTATGAGCTTAACAAAGAAGGTTATGCTAACATTTATCATCAATAATGCGAATAAGCTCCTTATTAGCATAATTTGATTCAATGGTGTTCACAGTCACACAACTTCTAAATGCCACAAGTATGAAATTGCCGTTATTTACTAGTATGGCATGATAGTAGTTTCTCATTAATTATGCAAATTAGGCCTACATTTGCATAATTTCTATCTATTGACATTCCTCTCTTCCCCAGTTACAAATGTCACATATTTGAATAGTCATATCATGGAACACAGCAGGTTTTTAAAATTGCCTCATTAATTATAATCTGATTTGCATAATTATCATCCAATCATACAAAGCATCACGTAAGCTATCTACATACCAAAAATCATGACCATCCATCAAGCCCATCTCGAGTTATAGTATTTTCACATTAATTATGTAAATGAGGTTCTCATTTGCATAGCTGATATCTATTAATATTTCTCTCTTCCTCAGTTACATATGTCACATGTTTGCGAGTCCTATCATGGAAATTGATGGATGTATAAACTTTCCTCATTAATTATGCAAATTAGTTACTGATTTGCATAATAAGTATCCAATCATGTACATCATCGCTCAAGCTATGTACTTGCAAAAAATCATGACCTTCCATCAAGCCCTTCTTGAGTTATTCCCTTTCAAAGTCTGAAGCAAAACCTGCCCCTGCAGTTCCAAAAAAGTTGCTAGGGGGCCCAAACCTATACCACTTACTCTCTGCCCAACGAGCTATCTACCACTCAAAAATCAGTTCCATAGCATGTCCACAACACGAGATATCATAACAGGAAGTTCCGCTGCAGTACCGTTACAAGCCGCTAGGGGGCCCGAAATCTAATCATTTTCAGGTTTCATCGAGACCTACCAACATACCAAATACCAAGACAATACTTCCAAGAATTCTCGACTTATCGTGTTCACTAACAGACAGTCCTATTCCCATGCTGTGGCACTGCATTAATGACTGTTCTTACTCATATAAGGCCGTGTATATCCAACTTTTGTCTCCCTCCACCACATTCCACACCAATGAATACACTACTATTATACAGCTGGCTGACAGCCAATTTGTCCCATGGCCCAGTAACTGACGTTTCCTGCCTGCTTCATGACCCCTCATGACCAACTTAGCACCCCTACCCGTATCAATATCCCTTGAAACAACACAGCCCACACGTCGCAACCAGAACGCATAGTATGAGCATACAATTTAACACATTTTTACACTTTTCTCCTTAATTATGCAAAGTACTTCGCCCAAAATCTAATCATCTTGAGATTTCCCACATACACACGGACACACCAAATACGACAACAAACCATCCAGGCGTTCTCGACTTATGCTGTTCACTAACAGACACACAGACATGCATAAAAAAACAAGAGTTCTACGACCTCATACCTTCGCGAAATGATTTTGACCTTTATGACTGACGTATTAGGAGTGTTTTTCATCAATCAAAAATCATACCAGTTGATCCTCCTCACCCAAATAACATAAGTTGTCCAAACCTCCTTGTTATGATTATGAGCTTAACAAAGAAGGTTATGCTAACATTTTTCATCAATAATGCAAATAAGCTCCTTATTAGCATAATTTGATTCAATGGTGTTCACATTCACACAACTTCTAAATGCAACAAGTATGAAATTGCCGTTATTTACTAGTATGGAATGATAGTAGTTTCTCATGAATTATGCAAATTAGGCCTACATTTGCATAATTTCTATCTATTGACATTCCTCTCTTCCTCAGTTACAAATGTCACATATTTGAATAGTCATATCATGGAACACAGCAGGTTTTTAAAATTGCCTCATTAATTATAATCTGATTTGCATAATTATCATCCAATCATACAAAGCATCACATAAGCTATCTACATACCAAAAATCATGACCATCCATCAAGCCCATCTCGAGTTATATTATTTTCTCATTGATTATGTAAATGAGGTTCTCATTTGCATAGCTGATATCTATTAATATTTCTCTCTTCCTCAGTTACATATGTCACATGTTTGCGAGTCCTATCATGGAAATTGATGAATGTATAAACTTTCCTCATTAATTATGCAAATTAGTTACTGATTTGCATAATAAGTATCCAATCATGTACATCATCGCTCAAGCTATGTACATGCAAAAAATCATGACCTTCCATCAAGCCCTTCTTGAGTTATTCCCTTTCAAAGTCTGAAGCAAAACCTACCCCTGCAGTTCCAAAAAAGTTGCTAGGGGGCCCAAGCCTATACCACTTACTCTCTGCCCAACGAGCTATCTACCACTTAAAAATCAGTTCCATAGCATGTCCACAACACGAGATATCATAACATGAAGTTCCGCTGCAGTACCGTAACAAGCCGATAGGGGGCCCAAAATCTAATCATTTTCAGGTTTCATCGAGACCTACCAACATACCAAATACCAAGACAATCCTTCCAAGAATTCTCGACTTATCGTGTTCACTAACAGACACACAGACATGCTCGGTATTCCCATGCTGTGGCACTGCATTAATGACTGTTCTTACTCATATAAGGCCGTGTATATCCAACTTTGGTCAAAATTTGTATGTTTCAGTCTTTTAATTGGTGTAAGGAGATATCTTTGTGGTTTGGTTTCACATGCTCCGAGTGGACTCTTCCAGGCTGGGAGTAGGTCAAAGTTGACGATTGTTTTCGTCTGTCAGCTGTTACGAGAGAACGAGCTGGTCAACTGTCTATTTTCTTTGCATGATTCTAAAGTAGACAGATGTGGCTTTCTGGTGCATAAGAATTTTTGGGGCTTGCAATTAAGGTGAATCCTTTTCTGAGCCCTTGTTTTAGTGCTTTAAAGCATTACTGCATGGGCAAGCCTATCTCTTGTATCTGCCCTACAGCTGGCTGATAGCCAATTTGTCCCTGGCAGCTGCAGTACATGTAACTGACAGTTTCCTGCCTGCCTCATGACCCCTCATGACCCCTCATGACCAACTTTGCCCCCAATCTACCCGTATCAATATCCCCGTCGCAACCAGAACGCATAGTAAAGCATACAATTGAACACATTTTTACACTTTTCTCGTTAATTATGCAAAACACTTCGCCCAAAATCTAATCATCTTGAGATTTGCCACATACACACCGACACACCAACTACGACAACAAACCATCCAGGCGTTCTCGACTTATTCTGTTCACTAACAGACACACAGACAAGCACCGTCGCATAACCTTCTCGACGAAACCATTCGTCGCGAAGGTAATAACGTTCTCGACAAAATTTCGTCGCGAAGGTAACTATGAAATTCCAAATTTTGTATTTCCTATTTAGCTTATGCTGTTTCCTGAAAGCTCCTCGGCAAAGCTTTGTACACAACAACTTAGATATCAATTGAGTTGAGCAAAAGTTTCTTCTTTTACATATTCTATGTGTTATGTGGCAGTAAAATATACTAGATCAAATACACACTGCACTAACTGTTGCAATAGAAACTATGACTGTCGCCAAATAACACAGATCAGCTACATGTTGAGTCTTCATTCTTCGTCTCCAAAATTCGTCTCCTTGACAACTCAGAATTTGTTTCAGACGCCTCAACCATCACCATCCAGTCAGCTTGAAAGTGTGCCCATTTCTTCCATACATCAATAGCGCCTCCTTGCAATATGTATTATAATCACATGACAATGAACTTGCCTATGACGACAGCGCTCTCTTGTGGTAGATATCGTAAGTACATAAAATCTGCTTACCAGGTGCAGATGCAGAGGGAAAGAAAATCTGTTCAGAAGCCTTCCCAAGAAAGTTGTTAGAAATAGAGAAGCACGAGGAGGAAATGCACAACTTCCAGAAACAACATTTTGACGTGTAACGATTTGCGCTCTTACATCTAACGCACCCTCCTCTACCACGGCTGAATGCGTTCGGCTAACCCTCCCGCCTTCTAAACGTTAACTTGATATGTCTATGTTACTTGTATACTTATAAACGCAATGCCAACCCTGTCCGTTTGCTCCCGCATGCGCCAATGTTGAAATGATTTCCCGACGAGGGATGATCTCGCGATTGAAGTTGTTAATTTTGCCATGATAACGTCGTGTCTGTCCATTTTAGGTAATGAACAGCGGGAACAATTAATACTGTGGCTGATAATCTGCAGTAGAGTGGTGCAGTTTGCTATACACCCGCTAGATAGGGTGCGTGTGTGGCAGTGGTGCGTGGTCTAAATGCAGGATGATTTTAAAGTTAGCAACGCCCAGCCTTCATCAAACCCATCGACCTACGAGTAATAAAAATATGCGCTAAGGTTGAAGATTGAAAAAAAAGAAAAGATTCGTCCACCTTTAATTTTGTCTTGTAGAGTGGGAAATGTGGTTTGAAGCACAAATATTTGGAAAAGTACCGAATCTGAGTTTGCAGACTTTCATTGTGAAGAAGTTACATCGTCTAACTTGAGCATGAGAATTTCGTTTATGTTAGAGAACAGCCTACAAAAGCATTTCCCCTCTTCCCTCTAGAAATAGAAATAGTTTCGTTTTCGACGTGTTCTTAATTATCAGGTTGACTCAATCCCACCTCGCCTAAAAGCGATCACCTTGACCTTTGTTTTTTTTTCGTTTTAAGTTGGAACAAAAATGACTGTGTTCTGCTTATCCATATTGTGTCGGTCATTACAACTCAGTCAAGGTCTGCAAAGCTTCTGTGGAGATAGGCTCTGACCCAATCTAACGGCAACCAGGCGGCTGCTACATACACGTATAGTCCAAAGCTAACGGTTATATGAGTATCGACGTGAAAGGCAAAATAATTGGCATGTTACCGAGTAGATAACGTTAGATAATAGATGTCCTTAGCAATAACCAACAACAGCAGGCCTTGGGACATTAGCGGTATGAGGTCATTGACCCCTTTTGCGGTCAGGTTGGGAATGCTGTGCAGACCCTCCGTTAACGTTGGGAGTGCCACCCAAGGGCGACCTTCACCTAGCTTCCGGCTCTCATAGCAGACAAATTTGAATAGGTAACATGGAGTGACAAGACTTGTGTAGGGCTCAAATTGCCCAACATTTCGAGTTCAAGTTCAGCTGGGGACACGCGGAATTCTGAGAAGAAGTACGTGCACTACGTGGCATCATGCTGGTCTAAGTTATCAGGCTTCCTTATGCTTTTCCTGGCATTTTTTTCTTAAATTTTCTGTCACGACTTGATACAAGGCTATAAATGTAACGTTAACAGGTAATTTTTCATATAACAAATTTAAACAACTGTATTCGCCGATAATTATGACAGGACCAGCTTATCAAAAATGGTAGCCAATGATAACACAGAACTAAATCGTCAAACCTCTGACTGGAGGAGACAAAAGCGCGGGATCGAGAAAAGGCTCCATTAAACCAAAACAAAAAGACAGGAGGATTTCACGGGGAAGCTTCGAGATAAGGCTGTGGGTCATTGACCGATAGCTAACGTTACAAGGACGTCGTAACTTTAGATCAGATTACTAGTACTTTAGAGGGCGATGTTCAGAATGAAGCGTAACCATTTGTAAAGGTTTGGTGACACTAAAACGCAATACTTGCAATTGATGCTTGTCTCTTATATTTGTCAATGGACGTTCTCAACAGAAGCCATAGTTAGCAACAACACAACACAATAACAATACGAAGAAAACCGCCCCCTTTGTGAAAACATGTGGTCATCTTTGTTTACCTATTTTTGTTGTAAACACAGAGGCGCTGACGTCATGCGTCATGTGACTTAAATAGAGCATCTGATTGGCTATCAGAAATAGAGCACTCCTATTGGTTTATAGTCTGCATGTCGTAATACAAATTGACCAATAGAAAGATGTCAGAAAAGTCACGTGAGGGGGCGGAGCTGATGCCACAAACATCAGCCAGAATTTTCCAGTGGTAAAGTCGTGTTTCTATATTGTCTCCGTAGTATCTGTCCTCACGCCATCTCTTTTCTTCTGTTCAACCTTCCTTAGTTCGTCACTATCTCCAGAAAAGCTAGCTAGCCGTGTTTTGCTACAGTCTTCTGCCTGTTAGCCTCCAGAAACGCAACAACAACGATGGCAAGCGGGGACGTCCTCTCACCTGAAGTGGAAGTTTTCCAACAAAATGGCGAGGTCGAGGGGGATGTGGATGGAAATTTCTCCGACTCTCCCGCCGCCTCTCCCAACCTGAACGACCTCCGACCAAAGCTGAAAGCCAAGCGTAGGGCCAAGAGAAGCCCCAGCAAGGAAGAGCAGCAGCTGCCATCGACCAACGGCGTGAATGCCAGCCAACTAAGCCGATCCAAGCCCAGATATGACCGCAAGTCCCGCACAGCCTACGGACGGGGGCTCCCCAAGAAAGGTAAACAATAATACGTGCAGCTGATAGAACAAGAAAGTCTGTCTTAAAGGTCGACTGCTGACAAACGTACGTCAGCTGTGGGATATTGTTGTTGTTTTTGGAATGTATGAGCTGAGAGAATATGGTGTCATGTCCAGACATGGCTGGATGTTTTTCACGCCACGCGGTGGCCTGAGCGCGCTGGGGCTCAGCATGTAGGCGGTACATGTATTGACATGCAAACACGAAGTCGTACATTTAAATACCTTTGCTCTTGCTCGGGTCGGTATTGTGCGAGAAAACATAATCAAAATTCCTAACACTGCTGTGACCAAAAGTCGTTATGTGTCAAGGTGTTTTTGTGCTGTCGTCTGCGGGATTTCCTAATGTCAGCTGACTCGGCACAATTACAGACTGATGGACTTTGTTGCCAAACAAGCCCAAGCCCCTGACCACGTGGCGCCCAAACACCACACTTTTGTTGAGTGGGGGAATTTGCCTCCAGGCTTCCAACAAAACATACTTGCCCCTAGGCATCATCGCCACCTCCACATTTGCCACGCAATTCAACCACAACTATGTTGATTGTTGATGTTATGATATGTTCAACTTGTCAGCATACATTCGTCAAGTATTGTTAATAGAGGAAGATGTTTCTGTGTTTGTGAAGTTTGCTAGTTTACAGTTCTCACCGTATTTGAATTCAAACAATGTCAATCTGATTGGCATCTTTTCACAAAAAGTGAAAGCCACAGGATTTTCTACATTTTAACAGCTTTTGTTCTGATCCATTTAAAAAGATGATGGTTTAAAAAGAGCATCCTCTCACACCAGCTGACCTATTGGAAGGTATCGCTATATAAATCTACCATTTGATGTTATAAATCTTATCAGTTGAACTTGGCAGTGTAAAAAGCACAAGAATGCTGACAAATGCAGAATAACTTACAATGTGCAAGCATTGACCTGAAAAAATGCTCATATTTTGCAGTGGGATTACCCCTGCTATGACCCCTTTCCAAAAGCAGCACTGCAGTGACATTCTCTTCCAACTTTGCACCCAAAAATTTGACATGGTGCCACACAAATAGTTCCAGCTTTTGTGATAAGAGAACTGACCCCTGGCCTCAATGCTCACTGATTCAGTGAAAGGCTGGGTAGAGAAGACAATAGTATCCCCAGTGAAGTCAGCAGATCCTGTCTTTTGTGAGGTGTGATTTGTCAGCGATGTGCTGACAGGCTAGCCTCTACCAGGCTCCGCCGGATGGCTGGAAAAATAGTAGAAATTGGCCGTAATAGAGTGAATAGTGTGCCAAGGGAGTTAGCTACGGAAGGAGTACATTCTGTCGATGGCAGAATGTACTCCCTCCGTAGCTAACTCCCTTGGCACACTATTCACTCTATTACGGCCAATTTCTACTATTTTTCCAGCCATCCGGCGGAGCCTGGTAGAGGCTACTGACAGGCCTGAACATGTGGCCCTGTTTGTGATGTACAGGACTTCATACACAGCAGATATCAAATGTATAGGATAACAACAGTGTGAATGAGGGCCTTGTGATATGCTGCCTGAAAGTATAACATATCATTCAAAACATTGTGGTGAGCTGTTGGCACATTTCTTTTTTAGAGGAATTAGACATGTAAATGCCATAGCTGCACTGAGAAGCCCTGATTCCAGTTGAATTTCATACATGCTCTCATTATGTACAAAATGTTAATGTTTCTAGTTCTTTAGAATTGTAATTGAAACAGGTGTCATGTGCATAACATCGTCAAGTTCTCCTTTGCACAAATGCCCAATTGCTAAAATATTGTATGATGGATAGAACACAAAAGATTAACTGCATTATGTTGTCCAGTTGTTTTAGGTTATCTTTCCCTTCAGTTTTTGATGGGTTTTTACCCTGTGACCCCATGAGTTGTGTTCAGTTCCACCCTAAACCAATTGAACAAAAGAGTTGTTTTGTATGGATGGTTCTGCAGCTCAATGGCTTCTTTGGACACCCGATCTGTTAAAATGGACAGAGCTGCCCAGGGCAGGCCTAGCAGGGTAACTGATGCCAAGACTTGTTTTGGTCATACATAAGCCTTTAAAGCTGAAACATGCTCAGGTGTCAGGACCCAGTGGACAAGACTTTAACAAGAGTCTGCAATTTGTGCAGAAAAACAACTGAGCTGGAAACTTAGGTGGTTACATACAGTCTGTTGATAGAGGCATAGCTGGAATGTATGGCATGAAATTATTGCGTTGTGAATCTTTGCATGTTCCAATTGTTTGAAAGAAAAAAAAAGGGCTGTTGTTAAACATACTGGACTTGAAATTTGGCTTTGTAATCCCATTATAATTACATTCTACAAATGTTCCTGACAACAAGGTTTGTAGTCCTGTCTGAAATGTGGGTAAATTACATAGGATCTCCCAGGGGGCTGAATCCTTTCTCAGAATTGATCACTTTTCAAATTGTTTTCCCAATACTTTTTCTAGGTCGAGGCCAACAGGCCCATCTACCAACTGACCCGAAAACTGTTCCCATTTGTCAGAATATCTGAGTTCCTATTTTGCACTCTGTTATGCTGGAACAGTTGAAATTCAAACTTTCAAAGATAGATACCTCTATTTACAATGGAAATGGACAAGTTTTCTCTTAAGAATCTGACGGCTGTTAAGTCTGTCACATTCTGCCCCAGAAAGATTTTGTGTACAGATAAAGTTGTAAACAAAAGTTTTGAGTGTTTCCTGTAGGTTTAATTCGTTTTTAAATTGATATCCTCAGTGTTTAACATAATTGGTTAGAGCTCATCAGTATTCAAGTGGGTCATGGACAGGTCTAATGGGCTTTCTGTTCCCTGGAGGATGACTCTACAAATATGATAACATGGTTAGAGCCCTGAGGACTGCTGCACAAATTTCAAGAATATTGTTGATAAGATCAATGGCATTTGAAGAATTTGGCATTTCAGGCCAATGTCAGAACATGTTTATCATTTGTAATACCAGTACAGTGAAAGAAAACTTGTTTGATGCAGACACATATACAAATATTACATTTCTTATTTATATTGCAGCCTTTTTTTTAATTGTTGTCAGCTTTATAATGATATGTTCCATCTCAAATTTATACCAGGGTCACATTTTCAATAGAGAAACTGTTTGTGTTTTTTGTTTTTGTTTACAAAGAAGCAATAACACACACAGACACACACACACACACACACACACACACGAGTATGTTAAAAAAAAGGGACCTCTTAGTTTATACCGTAAATCCTATAGTTTTGTATGCAAATGAATTTGTCCTTGGCCTATAGGTAGACTAATGTTTTTGTTGACAAAACAGACCGGATGGGATCCAGACAGTGAAAAGTATGCAGGTACCTGCCAACAACCCTGCACAAGTGTGCCATGTACTGTTGTGAACAAGTGAACATTGTTGTCCATTCTTATGCATACATAGCTCAAACATAACAGGTTAGATACTCCTACCTGGTAGACTACATGTAAATATTTTAGTTGTTAGCTTAAGGCAAGCTTGCTTGTTGACACACCATGGGAAAATGAACATGCAAGCCTAACATTCAACAAGTACCTAGGAGAGACATATTACTGCAAACACCAATCTTTCAGAGATATTTATATGTAAGCACTTGAGTTTTATACTCACCCAATAAATGACACATGCAGAGGTAGACTGTGCACTGTTTAAAAGAGGCATTTGTTTAAATAAATGGTTTTCAAGCTAAGTTGCTACATGAAACATTTGTCCTGTCAAGGTCATATTAAGTGAGATTTAACCACAGGTGACATTGAAATTATTTCAGTGTATATTTATAGTTTTCAATGATGTGGATTTTGTTCAATATGTGAAACTGCATTTGAATGTAAATCACTGCACCTTCAAAGGCTTGTGTATTGGATTCACCAGCATACCCTCCAGGAGGACTGAAGATTCCAGCTGATAAAGCCTTTACATGTAATTAGCATATCCAGGATGCGATGATGTCATATATCAAAGATAGCTCGCTTATAGTACGTGGTACAAGTGCAGTATTTTATCCTTCTAGTTTATACAAAATTGTCAAGACTGAGCTGTTATATTGCTATTTTGTAAGAAAGCTAATATTGATAAATATTGTACATGGAGTTGTAATTTATATGAAGAGTGTATTTGATGTATAGATCTAGTTTTACGTACAGTGAATGCTTCCTAGAAGACCTAGATGCATAAATAAACAAGTGAATTTTGTGCTGCCCTCAGCTGTTGCAATGCAGATGTCCCCTGTGCCTGATCAAAGTCTTCTGGTTGATAAATGATCACATCTACAGACTGTTTTTCCTTTGCTGCAGTAAAGGCTGTAAACAGCTGTTATGTGTGAACCTTCATACTAGAATGTGATGGTCCTCTGTACTGAAGAATACATTGTATTGACGATAAACAACAAAAACATATAGCATTGGTGCATTTGAAAGGATTTGAGACAGGTGGCATTTGAGCCTATGGGGTAGAAATTCCACAGGGTGAATTGATTTCTTGGCCATGGAGGTTGAATATCCTTGATGTTTGTCAAGGAGTTAAGTTTGTCCCTGGAAAATTACTTAAAATCAATTTTTAAATAGAATATTATATTTGGATAGGAATAACAACAATGATGCTGAGATAGGAATAACAACATTACAAATTTGATTTTCTGTCAACTGTAGCAGCCACTTTTGTAGAAGCTAGTTACATTGAATATTATGTTAATGTATTTATAAAGAAGCCCTTTGACCCTAAGGAAGCATAACAGTCCTATTTCTGCCCTGAGCTCATGTGGTACAGCAGTCACATGATGATGTTGTTTTGATCCTGACTGCCTTCTGTATGACCTGCTCTAGTCTCCACCAGATTACCTTCCAGGCTGAAATTATTATAGGAACTGAAAATAGGCCAGAATAATAATAATTGGCCAGAGAAGTTAGATAGATATCAACAAGAAAATAGTTTGTATATTCTTATTTTATGCAGGCAAAAGGATGATGTTAGAGACTACCTAAAATCACCCCAAAAATGAATGTTGTTTTTGTGACCCAGTTGGGACTGAGTGGCTGAATGTTTCAAATTATGGATGGGGGGGGGGGGGGGGGGTTGTCCTAGTTTTTGAAAAGTTAGTCAGGACTCTGCAAAAATCACGCCAATTTGTGTGCTGGTGCCACATCTAAAAGATAAAGCGGGCAAGACAATATTCAGAATTTTCAATTATGACATCTCAAGACACATGTTTTTATGGCCAGGAAATCTGTTGAGGTAACCTACCAGAAGCAAAAAAAAAAGCTGAAAGTCCTTTGGAATCAGACAATGACCTAAATATATGTTTAAGTGCCATATTGAGATGAATCAAAAAATGTTTCCAAAAACAGATTTTTCTTCAGTCCATTATAGTTTATACATACCAATAACAGCATATAGGAATCACAATGAAATGTGTAAAGTGTCAGATAATACAGTCAATTCCAAGTCACCGAGAGGGTTTTCAGATAATATTTCTAATGAGTTTGAACTGATTTAGATAAACGATTATTTCTGTCAAACAATTAAAAATGAAAGTTTGAACATGTCTGAACTTATCTATATATTTTGGAAATTTGTTGAAAGTAACTGCCCAAATATCTCTTTATTTAGCACAGGTTTCAAACATCTATGTGATTTTGTCATTGTTGGAACATGTTTATATTTAGAAAATATTTAGGACATCAAACAAATGTTAGAAATTGTTCTAAACAGTTACTTGACTCACATAGATTGTTACAAAGGTTTTGAAAATGTTAGAACAAAAGGCAATTAACACCCAATCAGTAATGTGGAATACCCTTGTATCAAGTGGAAAAGTTGCTTGAAATTTTATTGGTACAGGACTTTGTCATTTGGAACCCTGTTATGTGTTGTGTAAACACCACTGAGGCCTGTTTGGGTGTGTCTGCTCGTATGACCTGACCCATGAAGTCTGAGGTCGCATAACATGGTGTTTGTTGGTGACTCCCAGTGCCATCCAGAGTCATAAGGAGGTCAGGGGTACAAAAACTTGTAAAACCCCATGAATGTTCTGGAGCATACAATTTATGATTCTAGATTTATCTATCTGACAGGTGACATTAATGTGTAAGTTGTAACATTCCCTATTCTTCCCATGTGACATCTTGAGGTATTTGGTGATAATGATATTATACGTGTCTATCAGTATCACCAGATTACGGTATAGGGTGAGCACATGAAAGCCGAGCACATGAAGGCCGCAGTATGTTTGACCAGAGGCCAAACAAGTAGGCATTAATAGAAACACCCTGACAAGACCCCTCCTCACACAGAATATGAAAAGTGGGCCAGATGGCCGATAAGAGCTTTTTTCGAGAATAAATAAAGGCACAAACAAACACACAAATTATTTTGTTTATCCTCATGCTTGTTCTTTACCTGTACGGGTTTTCAGCACTTTGAATGAACAGATTCACAATAAAAGTCAGCTTGAAATTCCTTTATTTCTAATTCACCTGTTTCTTGAAAATAGAAGAACTTGAAATCAAACTGATGTCATAAATCAAGCTACCTAAAAAAGGGAGCTTCGCTGTTGATTGTACTATCATTCACCTATCGGAGAAATTTGACATGACAAGTTTAAGTTATTTTAAGTTTCTGGCAACTGTACAACAGATGGGGATGTTTATTCCCTCTTTCATGCGGTGGCTAATGGTTTGGAGACCAAACATCAGAAGCCACTGTTGGCCTAAGACCCACAGCATGTTTCTGTGAAACTACAGTTTAAGCTTTCTAGGCTAAGTAAATGTCTTGAGTGCAGAACTGCTTATTTGCTAGGCAACCCCATTAACCTGACTCAGTCTGTGGTAAGCCCACTTTGGTAAATTGGAAGTGGGCAGGATTGCATGTTTTTACCATAAGAGTCCTTTTTCCTCAAATGTACATCAGTAGTTTGCAGCTTACTAAAGCTAGACTTAAGTTTGTAAGTCAAACAGTTGTCTCCAACATGTCCATTAATTCTAAGAATAGGCTATGAGACTTGTACAACTAAAGAATTAGTGGTTGCCCTATATGTAAGGTCTACCAAGTAAAAGGAATATACATGTACAGTTAAACCTGCCCAAGGCGACCACCCGGGGGTCCGAGCAAAAACGGTCGCGATGGACAGGTGGTCGCCATGAAGAGGATTCCACTCATAACATGTTTCCAGGTCGAGGTGTTCAAAATATACAGTGTACTACGTAGATAGATGGAAAATTATATGATTTTAGACAGCATGACCGCCACCAGGTTCAACTCTCATTGACAGAAAGATCCTACAGAAATTACATTTTCTGTTATCGTTGTAATATTTGTATACTACATCGTGTACAAATTTTCGTCATACTTTTGACTAAAAAACAATGTCTGCCTCTATGATCTCGCAGCGCCCTCCCGTATTCACACGTTACGTTTGAGTACACACATGCACATAAAATCTAGGTATTAAGGCCTAAGACAAATCCCTTGAAAACACCTGCTGATCCCAGCCTTCTTTTGGGCGCCGACCGCTGGATAAAAGGGGCAAAAAGTCCGATCTGACAACTGAAGGATGAAAACGGAAAGTTGTGATACCGCCGCCTAGCTCCCGACCACATGGAAAGGTAACAGTGCAGCAGAATGCGCAGCGTCGGCGATTACAAGCAATCAGCGCCCAATAAAGGTTTGTGAGTCATAGAAATAAAAAGAAAATAAGAATAGTAATTTTCATCAATAACAGAGTATTCTAAATGTTCATACACAGAAGCGTCGTGTTTTAGGTCAGCATTATGCCGCGCTGAAACCAAGATGGCGTCGCGGACCAAGGAACAGCATGTCTCGACCGACGTTTTGCCCTCCGCGAAGTCATTTTCCGGCGGAATTTAGTAAGACGGAGACAAATTTTTGTTGAAAATTCAAGAAATGGATAGTAATTTCTGTGAAATCTGACTTTTTGACGCCATGCACTACGTGATCGTATTGAAAATTGAGTTCAAACCGAACCAAGCTTGCGGTAAACTATAAGATTGCGATGGGCACAACGACATCGATATTAAAGTACATGATGTATTCACAAACCTTTGTATTTACAATGTTTACAGTGGGAACGTTTTATTAAAACACTTAATGGAGGAATCGATGCTATTCATATATTTTTGTCTGTCAAGGTCTAAAAAAACATTTCCGCTAAATCCGACAGCAAAATCCGATGTCACCACACGCTGGAAAACGGTCGCCATGGGTAGGGATTGTGCTCTGTGCGGTCCCAATTCGTGGCGGTCGCGGTCGCGTTGGACGGGTGGTCGCCTTGGGCAGGCCGCTTAATGCTTGTGCCTATGGGGAAAATTTTCGGGACCGAGAAAAAGCGGTCGCCATGGCCAGGTGGTCGCGTTGAAGAGGTGGTCGCCTAGGCAGGTTTGACTGTACATCAAGTGTTCACATTGCCTGTGTGACAAACCATAGGAAAACAACAGGACTATTTTAATAAATTATTAACTATACTAAGGTAATGCAGGTGCAACAAGAGTTGTAATAATTTTCAATTTCAAACTATTTGACTCTTTGGTAAATGAACACAAGATTTGGTGTTAGAGATTTGCCAATAATGATAGTATCTTTGAACTGATACATGTATGATAACACTTCAATGATGCCTTGCTTCTTGATTGTACCATTTTCTACATCAATTCAAAGATTAACTGCTATGTAGATAATGATATTTTATTCCTGCATTTGTAATTTACTGGTTTATCTTTGTTGTGTACAATGCAGGTGGAGCTGGAGGCAAGGGTGTTTGGGGGAAGCCTGGCTGTGAACTGGACATTGATGGGGTCATTGATGAGAAAGATCCCAACTACGACTCAGATGCTCAGGTCAGTATTTACAGTGAGGTACTCTTTTGTTCTGGGTAAAATCACAGTTAGTAAATGTCTGCTGGGTGTGTGATAACAGTACCTTCCATATGACTGCAGCTAAAGTGAAAGTGTAAAATGCCACAGTAGCTATAATATCAGATTAAACCTGCTATATTGGAAGGGAGGGTGAACATCCTTCATGCCACACTACCACATCCCCTTTCTTCAGCCTCTACCATTAACCTTTAATAAGTTGTTGTTTTTACTACTAATTCTCTCTTGGTTATGGGGGTTAGACAGCAGGGAGATGGTTAAAGAGAATAGGCAGTGGAGTTGCAGCAGTGATAACCATATGATATAATGCTAAAAGCGACTGTTTTGCCACCAGGGTAACTATGAACTGGAGACCATTGCTCCGGAGTTGACGCCAGAGGAAGTGGAGAAGACCATCAAGCCTGTGATTCAGGAGTACTTTGAACATGGAGACACGAGTGAAGTTGCAGTAAGTACCTCAGATTCTGCTCTTGCCATCTGTCATGCTAAGGGCCATTTATCCACACTGTGTATTGTACAAGTTAGTCTAGATGGGGAAAAATTGGATAGCACATGAGATAATGACAATACTGAAATTAGATTCAAAGCAGTCAAGCAGTTTTACACTTCTGCTATATGATAAGGTGCATAGCTGCCCAGACCTTGAGGTGTCTGCAGCATGTAGATATGGGAAGTGCCAGGGTTGTCAAGTCTGTTATGTCTTGAATTCCATAGTTACAGCTCCTTGTACAGAATTGCTAATTTTGTTTAGACAGAAGAAGCTTACCATTTTGCTTTGTGTAATCCTCATATCCTGTTTTCCCTTGTAGGTGACACTTGGTGAGCTGAACCTTGGGCACAAGAAGCATGAGGTGATGACCTTTTCCCACTGTTTCTACTGCAATGTGAATTTTTCACACTGCAAAAATTGCTGTAAAAGATTTGTAATGGTCACTGTTACAAAATTTATCCAGTTGCTTAAGTAACTTTTCTATCGTATAGCTTTTTATCTCATTGTCTAAACCTCATTGACGTAATGTGAATGTTTTATAAGCTCATGACTGTTCCAGGAAAATGATTTAAGAAGGTTCTGGGAAAAGCTGTGCAAATGATATTGCTCGAGGTCATAAGTTTGCCCCTTGCCCCTCTAGGTTTGTTACATAAAATTCTACTGCAAAGCTGGCATTGTGCCACAAACAAGAAAGGTACTGACCCTACATTAAAGAGAAGTGCAGGAACAGGGAGGTTACTTGTGTAATTGCCCTTTGAGTGCATTGCAGGCAGTCCCAGAAGAATGGTTACTCAGGAGATGTACATGTGTTTATTGAGTGGGTTCCTTCTGTCCTACTTGTGTTGATAACATGTCAGTCTAATTTCCTGGTGCTGTGGAAGTCTTGCAGACATGAAATGTTTGCATGATTATGATTGTGTGGGAGGCCTTTCTGGGGCACATTCTTGATGCAAAGTCTGTCCTTGCATAAAGGTAGCAGGTGCACAGTAATTGCTGCCTTACATAAGCAGAGATACGCTTGCTATATACCAGAAAGTTACCTGATCTGGAAGAAGGTTGACGTTAGCCAATGGTATAGAATGTGGCTTGGTCATTTAAGATGAATCCCCTTTGTCCTCAGATTGCGACCCATGCTGTGAGCATGGCCCTGGACAAGCACGACTCTCACCGTGAGATGACGTCGCGGCTGATCTCGGACCTGTACGGGAATATCCTGACCCATCGGGAAATGGCCGCTGCCTTCGATTCCATTCTGGACGACTTGTCGGACCTGACCCTGGATACCCCTGATGCTCCGCATGTGAGTTATCTTGCTGCACAACAGCACAACAAAATGGTCAGCTTTGGGCCCATCCTTTAGTGCGTGTAAGGTGATATGGTATGCCAATGGGTGGTTATGTCAGTTGACACAATACAGGCACAGATCGTACATCGTACCATGGATATAACTTTAATACAATGCAGTTTCTTTAAATGCTGCTAGGTGGTGCACCTAACCATTGAAAGTTTATGACCTGCACACACAGGTGGTGGGCTCCTTCATTGCCAGGGCTGTAGCAGATGATGTGCTTCCTCCCAAGTATGTCACAAACTACAAGTTGAGCGGTGACTCCAAACAAGCCAGGTATGTGTCCCTGTCACTAAATTGGTGAGGGAGTGACTGCTTGTCAGTTGTAACTAACACCGAGTGTTTTTCTGGTTTTTGTTTTGACCCTTCATTGTGACCATTGTGTGTGCTAACCCAGAATATGTTAATGACAGACACTTTTGGAGGAAATTCCTGGCCCAGTAAGAATTGTGAGAAAATGAACAGTATAGGAATTTTGCAAAGGGCAAAAATGTAAATATTTTCATCAGGCTACTTCCTACTAACACAAAACAGCCCCTACCAAAATACTGTTCCCATCCAGTTAAAACAGCAGTATTGGCATGGAATATGCCTACACTGCACGTCTGGCTAGCAGCCATGCTGCCCCCACCTTCCCCAGTACTATGCCAGTAATGATGTCAAAGGATGTTTTTTAGGCCAGAAAAATCACTTGCTTTTTTACAATTGCTTTTCTACATCATGTTGGATGTATGTAAATCTGGTTTCAAAGAAAAGCCAAACCATGCATGTGTCTGTTGTTCTCAACTCTTCTCAGTGTTAATGTTCCCATCCTTCAATTGAAGTAGAAGTGTGGAGTGATTTTGGTTTCCTTCCATAATACCTCCCTCCCTCCCATGCTGTGGTCATAGCATGTCATGTTTCAGTCCGTCATGTTTCAGTCCGTTCCGTTTTTGTCTTCCAGTGAAGGGTCAAGTCTTACACAAGAGATGATGTGAGTGTTGAGTGGAAATCCAAGGGGCAACATCGAGCTGATGCTTTGTTTTTGCCTTCTCTCCCCCTCCCCTCAAAAATCCTTACAATCTCATTTGTCAATTTCAAATGAGTCCATCAATTGTGGAAGAAAATTACAATTAAAGATAAAATCCATTCCTCCCCTATTGATAATCGAATATGAAACATCTGCAATGGTCTGCTCTGTTCTATGCATTATTACTGATTATTTTGTAAAAACATGCCACAGGCTTGTTGCAATAAGCCTGTGAACTGCTGTCCTTGAATGCTTCTGTTCTCTTTTGTTCCAGTAAAATCAGTGCAACCCTTCCTCCAGATGTTCAGTGAGTGTCACCCTCTCATGACAGACTTTGCTGCTTTCATGTCTGCAAACTTTTCTTTTGCTTACCGACTTGTAAAACAATAATTTGAAGAAAAGAAAATAATGGAAGAAGGCAGTGCTTGGCATCAGGCCGCTGTTGTGCCTTAACAGCTTTTGTTTTCCAAGAAAAAGAAAAGTTTTGGAAAGGTCAGGCGTCATGCTGTAGCATTCTGAAGATAAGGAAGTGTTGGTTGCCTCGTTAAAGGAAGGTAGTTTGGAGTGTCTTGCAAAGTTGCCAAGGCTGTAGATCAGACTAAGCTAACTCTGATGTTGCAAATTGTGTTCATAGTTTAGTATCTTATCAATTAGCCACAGCCAAGGAATGATTCTCCTACATTTTGGTAATTAAATTGACCACTTGAATGTTGTGAAAAGAGTTGACAATCAGAATTTTCTCATGAAAAGAAGCTTGTTTCCATCTTAGAGCCGCGCTGGACCGTGCCCACGTGCTGCTGAGTATGAAACATGGGATGGTTCGCCTGGACAACGTCTGGGGCGTAGGTGGGGGCCAGCGACCCGTCAAATACCTCATCAAGAAGGTCAGTACGTAGCATGTGTGGCTGTGGTTCTGTTGGTTTTTTAAGCCCAGGGTGCAGGAAAGGAGAGCCAAGCAAACACTCAAGTTCCTCATGTCTGTTTACGCAACCTTTTTGGGAAGATGTGTGCTAATGGGTGGTAATTTAGTTTGGCTCAGTTATGTTGGTAACCTAGCAGTGGAGTGCCATAATGGAAGTGTGTTGTGGGCTACCAAATGTTCTCAATTGGATTTTTGGTGTTATGATTTGCAGCTGACGTTTTTTGCTGATGGTATTGTCTGAAAAGTCAAGGTTGTTCCTAGGGGAGAGTTTTAATAGAAACAGGAATGGTACGTGCCTCATTGACAGTGAAAGTAATGAAAAGGTGGTATTTTCAAGAAAAAAAGAGAATTGTTGTTGAACCCATTTCTACAACAGCTACACAGCAAGATCTGCATGTTTAATCCTGACTTAAGACTTAAATGAAGGTAATTTTCTTTGGTGCTTCTGCCTGTAGATGAACATGCTCCTGAGGGAGTACCTGTCCTCCCGGGACATCCAGGAGGCCACCCGCTGTCTGCAGGAGCTGGAGGTGCCACACTTCCACCACGAGCTTGTCTATGAGGTAAGGAGGAACTGATGCTGCCATTTGCATATACATTCTATTGTTACCTCAGTGAGAAATGGAGGTATTATTTTGGTGTGTGTATGTGTCTTAAAAAGTGTTGGTTTTCAGGTATTTTTGACGTCAGCATAACTTAAGAATCTCTGGATGGATTGTGATGATACTTGGTATGTGGGTAGGTGTTGGGAAGACAGAGGTCCAGACCGATTTTGGGCCCCCTGGTGTGTGACCCTGTTAATACTGAGTTGATACATTGAAATGTATGTTCCATGTATCTAAACTGCCATGTCCTCCTCCAGGCTGTGGTGACCGTGCTGGAGGCAGGGTCAGAACAGGTGGGCACTGCAATCCTCATGCTGCTTAAGTCTCTCGCCGATGCAATCATTCTTACTGTGGACCAGATGGACAGGGTGAGTAGGTTTACCATATGTTAGTGATAAGATGAATAGGAGTATCTCAGTCAATAAGTCGTACCATACAGTGTTTTGATGAATGGCTCTGTCTCCAGATGACTTTCAAGTGTTCAATGGATAATAAAAATAGGAAGTGTAACTCAAAAGTACAACCTTTTCTCAGTTCACGTCTTCCTGAAACACTATGTTAACTTTTCAAGGAAAGGTGAATGAAACCAGTAGCAATTGTGGAGTCTGCCTTCAATTGAATTGACTAGAAGAATGTGGACAACAAGTTGTCTTTTTTAGTTTATTTCAAGGTTTGCACGTTCTTCCTCCACAGGGCTTTGACCGTGTGTTTGAGTCCATGCCTGACATAGTACTTGATGTGCCCAATGCCCACACAATCCTTGAGAGGTTCTCTGAGGAGTGCTTCAATAAGGGAGTCATCACCAATCACACCAAGGCCAAGGTGCCCATCAGGTCAGCAGTTCTCCATACTGGTTCCTTTTTAGGGTGTCACAGATACTGCAGTATATCAGTTTGTGGCTATTCTTTTTTGTGTATGCAACCAATAGCCCTCTTTTATTTTGTAAAAAGAAAGAAAACAGCAAATTGTGTACCATTCTACCAATTTTCATAAACAAGTCAATGGACTAGAAGTCAACTCTCACCCATTGATGTCTGATATTGTCTTTCAGGGCCCGCAAGCGCTTTGTCAGCGAGGGTGATGGTGGCCGCATCAAGGAGTGAGCAGGCTGACCCATGATTGGCTACACATGACATGACCCATGGCGTACTGCTGCCCTCGACTTGATTGATATGCTTGATTATGAGGGGGCCAAAGTGTATTTGAATTTATGTACTTACGACAGAAATGTCCTGGTCTTCTGTGGTGAAACATCAGCTTGTAATTGTGTCTAACCATGTCCCTAACCAATAGGGAATTTAAGCTAATCGGCTACTTCAGTGTGCTAAAGGTGTACACCTGACAGTGATGTAACACAGAGGATGCCACTGCCATTTGAAATGCTGTCTTGAAACTTTGGTTGAGTTTCAAGAATTAGCATTGACGAATAGAAAAAATTTCCTTTGTATTTGTTTTGTAGAATGATGCATTTCCTGTTGTAGTTTTTGTCTAGTGTGGTGGTGTTAGGTGTGCTGAAAACCAGGACAAGTAATTGTTTACAAGACTTGTGAAGACAACAAACAAAGTAACAGTGCTGTCAATCTTTGCTTGAGGGAGAGCTGTACTTGGGTCATGAGTGCACCAATTCAAGGCCAAGGGTCACCTTTTGTTGCCTTAATTGGGAAGATGTACGTTAGAAAAATATATATATATGTGTATATGGATGTTCCATGTAGAAAAAAAAGAAAAAAAGGGCAGCTGATGTGATAATATGATGTTTAGGTTTCAATGGCATTGGTTCAAGATGGGCATACAAAGATGTGGTAAAATGAACAACAGGTACTATGGCTTTCTCTGAAAATGTTTAGCAACTGGAATATTAGGTAATTGGCCTCTGGTGCTATAACTTGTCATTATGCTACTACTCCAGACAAAGTCGTGTAGGGAAATTTAAAAAGAACCTAAATACCCCTGGTACATGTATGCTTTTTCCTGTTATTCCACTAAATTAGTCCTTGACAGTTAAACTTTTTGGCACAATCTAAAAATCCTGATAGAAAGTCAGTTATTCAAATCTTCAGCAATAGACATTCTTTTAGCCATGTACATCTCTGTATGCCTGTCCCAGAAACTGGCCAATTGTAACTTGTGTTCTGCTTTCTAGTGGAGAGACATATCACTGCTGTTCCATGATGAAGTTAAACAGTCCCACTGTACAACTTAGGTCAAGTTTGTAAGGACAGTTTAAAAAGTTCATTGGAGAAATTGCTGACCTTAAGCTTGAGAAATGTTTGATTCTTCACTTTCACAGAACCAACCTTGAGTCCAGGTTTACTGTGTTGTGGGATTGTATGAAAAGTGGGTACCATATGTGCATTGATATACAGTCAAACCTGTATTAGCGGTCACCTTTGCATAGCGGCCACCTGCCCATAGTGGTCACTTTTTGTCGGTCCCTTGGATTTTTCCCATTGACATAAGCATTAAGAATTAGGCTATAGCGGTCACCTGTCCAACGCGGTCGCGGCCAGACGATTTTCGGTCCCGCGAGTACAGTAACACTGCCGATAACGGTCACGGCGCGCCGGTAGAAGCCGCATCGCCACCGCACACCACCGCACGCCGGGTTAAAAATCTTCATTTTTACACGCAGTTATCAAATTTATGTGGACAACTGGATAGGATCATAATAAAGAAAACCAGAATGTTTTATCTTTGTTAGGCTGCACCAAGTAATTTTTATGGATGACGTCCATGCGCGCGTTTTCACCGGGAATTCTCAAAATGGCGCTGATACAAACTGGATAGGTAGCAGCATAAAGGTCAACGGAAGACACCACTGTTACGGAGGTATAATATACTAAATTTATTTTGCTGCAAAGTATCACTGAGGATAATTACTAAATCAAAAGCTTCAAAATGAATGTGGATAATATTACTATGATTGAAAATTTGGGCTGTTGCAATTTTCTGAAAAGACAAAAAGCCCTCAAAAGAGCGACCTTCTTCTGAGTACCCTATTAGCATAATGGTAGATGCTGATCAACACAAGCCACGCGGGATCCGAACCAACACAACAAGAGACTAAGGAAAATTGTCGCCACGATTTTATGTTTGAAAACGGTCGAAAACGAATAGTAAGTGACAACTGAGCAACATGTATTTTGTTCTTAACTAACTAGGAGTAAAAGAACAACAATCGAACTTCTAAAATGTGCCTTACCTGTTTACATGTGTACTGTACGGTGAATAAATGTATCTCAGTGAGTACTGAAAACATGTGTCACTCGTGGTCAATTAATAGACATTTTCTCCATAGCGGCCACCTGTCCTTAGCGGCCAGTTTTGGCCAGTCCCTTGAGTGACCGCTATAGACAGGTTTGACTGTAGTTATTATAGTGTACATGTTCAAGATGTTTAAGGTCTACACCAATTGGTTGATGATCAGGAGACATGTCAAAAGGAACACGACCTACCAAATTCAAGTGGTCAATACCAAATTTCTTTGCGTCAGATTAGACCTCAGGAGGACTTGACCTCCCACAAAAACAGGACTAAATGTTGGTTGCTACTAAACTGTTTGATGAAAAATGTGAAAATTTTTGAGAATGACATGACATGACCTGACTGTACATAGAGTTGTAGATTGCCAGAGGTTTCAGTAATCCTTCTCATCAACCAGTAAAGTAAGGCCATCTTCTTTCTCTGTGCCGTGTGCACACATTCTATGAATGGTGTCCCCAAAGAGACTATTTTACTAGAAGATAAAGAATATGTAATTGTTGAAGTACAGAGCCAAATATAACAGAAATGTTGTTGGAAGACACCGTTTAGTTGATATGTTACCAGAATTACAGGTGACTGTAGAGAGAGATCAGAAGGGGAAACCTCCTGCTGGGGCATAACTGTCACAGAAAGCTGAAGTACTTGAGAAGGTGTTGAAGCTCACTTTCAGTTTGACACTGCCTGCTGACAATTGGTTCATACAATTGATAGATCTGTCCCAATAGATGTAGTTTCCATATGATCTGTTCTCAGTACCTGTAGTGGTATTAAGAAGGTGTAACTACATGAAATGCTGCTTAACGTTGGGAAAGGCTTGGGGCGACTGTTGAGCTGCAGAACGGTGAAGGGTGATTGAGTTCTGCAGTACAGTTAATGTACGTCAGTGAGTTTTCAGTTATTGCAAACTATTGGTTGAATTGCTTTTCCAGCTCAAGGGGAAAACAATGTTCTTTCTTTTTTTGTGGGCATACTAGTTATTCGCAAATCAGGTTGAGAATTATTTGAGTCCAAAAGTACCTTAGCTCTTATGAGATGAATGCAGTGTTCCACTACAGGGCTGTGCCAGAATGCTTGTGTTCGGATGTAATAAAGTGCAAATAATGTAAATGTTCTCTTTGGAGAGAAAAAGGGGAAAAATGTGAGGACTGACGTTTCCAGCAAAATTTTCTTAGGCGGGGAAATTTCTCAGGCAAATTGAGTGCGATAGATTTACATGGGTGGTCAGGTGGCATTCTTAGCCAGAACTTCCAGTCTGACATTGTTTAAAAGGCTTTCACTTGTATGACATAGTATGATGTGATAGAGAACATACTAAGTAGAAATCAAGAAGTCAATTGGACTTGCAAATTAAGCCATTTTGGTCCTATGGAGAAGTTTAGCCAATTATATAGATATGACATTTAGCTGCTGTTCCAAGGTCTGATTGCTTGTATTTGCAGTGCTGATGTTAAGATGCATTGTGCTTCTTGTGACGGAAGTTTGTAGTTTTGTTGGGCCATGCAAAATAAATGATTTGTTTATTTGATTCTTTATCACAGTATAGAGGCAAGCAGTTCTTTTCCTGGAACCAACACGGTCAAAACCTGGTACCAACTTCTTCCTTTACTGGGACTTCAGGAAAGTTATATGCAACTGCAACATACATATAAACATTTACATCATCGTGGTGCAAGCGGTAATGCAACCCTGCTGCTTCGCCATCTGGATCAAATTCAGTGGATCCTAGTTCGATCCTAGGGGTCAACTCCAGCTTAGACATGTTGTAAGGGATTGCATTCGTCATTTCGGATGGTGACATAAGAGCGGCCCCATGTATGAGGGAGCTTCAGGCATAAGCCTCAAGCGTCAAACCTCTGCATGTAAAAGAGCCTGGAACTGAAACAGGGCGACAGGCTAAAAAATGACTGGAGTAGAGCTATATAAGCAAGTTATTTAATTTGCCTGGCCTGGCTTGTGGTAAATACTAAATTGTTTAGTTTGCTGTATATACTGACTACCTACCACCCATGTTCGACTGTGGAGCCACTGGGGCAGTGTGGGAGGGTGTTCTCCTTTGCACTGTTGTGTATTCTCTACATTGCACTTCATCAAATAAAACATTTCCAGAGACTTGTCAGACTGTTGTATTTTCAGGCAGACCACAGTTACTATATAACTTTATAAGCTGAGATCACTAGAGATACTGAAGCTTGCTAATTAAACATATTCAAAATTCTTAAGATACAAAAGGATCAATGGAAAAAAGTAATGCCATTTTCTTTTAAAGTGAAAGGAAGCATCATAAACAAAAGTCGGTAAACAATACATTTATGCAAAGTTTACAGTACAATATGTGCTTGTCATGACTGTTCCTGTGCAATGTCTTCTGTGGTTCCTTTCTCTTCTTTTGTCTTCTTCCATACTGCAAGGTTGTGGCCCTCCCTGTTTCTGGCAATCTCCATCGCATAGAACTGAATTCTTGGCACTGAAAAGAAACAACAATACTGCCTTACTAGGTCAAAGTATGAATGAATGAAGACCTTTATTGTACATGTTTGCCCCACTGGGCTAAGCACAGGTCACATGTTAACAAATATATACATATTCATGAGTATTACTGTACATAACCATCTAGCATACTCTAGTATTTTCGACTTCCTCTCGCTTCTTGGTAATTGTATAAATGTAGGAGGCTGTGTGATTAGTTAGAGTTGGTCTATCAAAGGTTGCAAGAAATATAAATTTCTCTCTACTATTCAGGTATCTAAAGTGGGGGAATTTACTTAACACATAACTGAAAAGAATTATTCTATCGCTATCATACAAAGGACAGTCTACAATAAAATGTACTTCGTCTTCTACTTTACCTAGACTACAAAATTCTCAGATTCTTTGCTCTAGAGGAGTGCGGTTATGTCTTCCTGATTCGATTCGCAATTTGTGGCAACTTGTTCTTAGTTTTGTAACAGCTGATCTGTGACATACATTTGCAATCTTTAGATATTCTTCGTTATAGGAATGTTTCAATAATCCACTCGCATTGTTGTCATGTTGCATTATACAGCGATGGAAGGCATTACAACAGCACAGAAAATGTTATCAAAATGCCAGTGTCAGTAAAGCCACAACAAGTATTTTATGGATGACATCCTCTGTAGACTCCAAATTTAGTATGAGTGCTCAAAAAACAAGATGCCTAAATTTTCATGTACCTTAAATGCTGTAATTGAAGTGACAGAGCATGGTATCACTGAACCAAGAAGTCTTATCCTGTATTCAAGAAGTGCTCAAAGTGATGCCAGTGTGGTAGACTGGTATCACCAAGTTGGTAACTATACTCAAATCTGCCACACTAGATTCACTTCTACCTCACTAGTGTCACTACTTCAAGAATACCACACAAAATATTTTCCCATTTTTAGGTACTTTCTTGTCATGTTAATTATCTTTGGAGAGAGTTTTTTTTTTCAAAATCAGGCAAAAACTAATGTCATCCATAAGATTTAATTGCTGTGGCCTAACAAAAACATGAGTGAACGTTATCAATATTTGGGCAAGACCCTGGTCAGCCACAGATGTGCCTCTCTAATGACATTCACACTTATGGATAACTCAGCATTATTTGATGATTAGTTACTGTCACACACACACACACAGAAAAACAGCATTTTAAGATCTTCATACCCACCGATACAGGAATTTTCTTCAGAGTAGTCCTGGTCAGACCTAAGTCTCAGCAGAGTTCCGTAGTTAAAATCTTCCACCTTCCCTTCAAACTGGTTGCAGAAAGGCCGCCACTTCTGAAAACAGGAAAACATTACAAACATTTTTAAGAACCTATCTCATCTTCAGAATAAGCAATCAAAAGAGAATTGACCAATGTGACACAAGCTGTAAAGTAAAGATAACTTACAGATTTTGCCTCTTCTGATTTCAGCTCATCCTCAGTAACAGAGGCTACATTCATGTCAGGAAAGTAATTTCTGAACTCTGTATAGATTTCCTCATCCATCTTCCCAGTAAGTTTCAGACATGTAGTGTCCACTGCTGATATGAGCTGTGAAAAGGAGGAAAAAGGTCTTTACAATCATTATCTGTAACTCATCATTATTTAGTGAACATGATAACATCATCTGTGTTATATATCAAGGACATTATTGATAAGCAAAACACAATGCAGCCTAAAATTTCCTAATTACCCGAAGAAAATCACAATTTCTAGCGTTTGACGTAGTCGTTAGCGTGAAATCCTGTTTCTACAGTAACACAGTTATGTTTGAGCTGTACACAGGTGAAGACTAATGAGGGTGTGGCATCCACATGTGCGAGTGCAGACAATAGATAAGAGGGCGAGACTACTGGGATGTACATTCAAGGCCATTACAAGTTGAAGTACAACAGCCTGCTTCACTTGTGGGTTTTTTTAATTTGATATTTGCAAGAAAATCCAGAGAAGAAAGTTGTCTTGCATTGGGCTCTGGTGTACGTCCCCTATTTTTTGGCCTTCAAACACAATGGGAGGTTTTTTTAGGGGTTGTGTAGTCGGCAAACAACCTAGTCAAGTCGTTGTGTTTATTGTAGAAGATGGTGTTTTTGCTTAAATGTACAGATATTGTGCTGGAATACAATGGGTAAACTCTAGTATGCCGTGGTAAGTTACCATGGAATCCAGACCCTGTATATCGGCGCGCCACCCACCGCGGAATACGTATTCGGCTAACTGAGATTGGTTTATAGCGGAGAGTGGGGCGGGGTGGATCATCGGGGCCAGCAGGAGGGTGGGCCGGGGAAAGCTCGGGGGCACGTGCGGTGGGTGGGGCGCCGATATAAGGGGTCTGAATTCCAGGGTAATATTAAGTAAGAAAGTGTCATTTTGACTGTTTACTCTTGCAAAGTTTTCTATTATTAAACACTATTACTGTGCCTGAACCAGGCTGGGCTCTCCCCCACACAAGTGTCATGTGTTGTTATTGTGTATGCACCTTGGGGAGGGGATTAACTAGTGTGATGCAGAAAGATAAATATCTACTTACATTGAAATAGACTTCAGCATGTTGGAAGGCCTTTGATGCCCAGGCCAGCTCAAGGTCAGGCTGCATGGAGAATTAAAACAAATACATGTAGTTGATCGATCCTGACAGGGTGGGACAGGGCAGATCAGGACAGTCGTGGCATGGATTCTGTTATACTTATAGTAGTTGAAATAGTGTAGTTTAAATCCCCTTAACACCACATATGTAACAGTCCGCCCGTGCGTACTGAGCCCTGGGGTGGCATGCTGGGTAGGAGACTCATAGTGAATACACAAGTTTGACTGTACTGTGCGTGTCTGTGCAATCTTTTGCCATCTTTGTGTACCAGGTAAGGAGGAACCAAGCCGGTGAACAGATTCTACATGTGTAGTTCTGGTTCTGTTGTCTGCAAATTCCCTGTCAAACTCTTAGAGACATCACGCACACTCAGAGGTGCAGAGTGCAGACTATGTGAAAGATGACAGCAGGTACTTAAATGTATCTAGTGAGGGGCTGTCTACTACCTTGGCATAAAGGTTGTTCCACTCGGAGATTGGAATGGCATGAGTAGAGTAGAGTTGTTTCAGCCAGGTAGGAATGCCGATTCCAGTTCTAGTATGCCAGTTCTGCAGTGTCCCAGTGGGCCACAGTGTTTTTGTCAATAGGCATGGATGGCATGGGTACCAGTGGATACTGGGATGAGACAAGTACCGTAAAATTCCTATTTACGTACGCACTTTTTAAACTTTTCAAGTTGCAAGCAGGTGCTCCAGGCTGACGCTAAAGTCGGGGTGCGTACGTTAGGAGGGGTTCTTCCTCGGAAAAATCGAATATCAGCATGAGAGTACGGTACATCTTCATGACAATGAAGTGTGGAATGCTACCACACAATCAATCAGTAATAAAGAATAAATAATACATGTATCTAAATTGTTTGATATTTTCTACCCAGAAACATTTTCTCAGTAAGTTGAACATAGCGGCCGGGCCGCTACACTGTGGGCCGACAAACCGACGCTGTAAATCACTCGCTATGCTGTTTTTTCACCCAGCGTAGCGGCAAAAAAAGACAAAAATACCGTAGTAAAAATGCAAAGCTGTTTCAGCTCCAAGAGCTCCAAGGGAGGTGCCAATCACTAAATTAGCACCCCGCCCTACCGCTCCGATCTTGTCTCGCCGTCCCTCTCACCCGGGAAAATCCCATTGCGGCTCGTGTGCCGCTGGCAGCATCGCGCGAAAACGTAAACAATAGCCGAGTAGGTCTCCATGTGCACAATCTGCGGGGCGGTTCCCGACTATTAGAACAGCCGTAAATGTATCAGATTCCCGGAGAATCTCCTTATTTGGAAGTTAACAGTCCGCAGTTGACCAACACAGAAGCTGTTCTTTGTAAAAGATTCCTTTCTCTGTCAGCGCGGGAATAGAATTAATTCTTAACTGTATTTCTGACAAATTTCTAGAGCAAGGTTACGTCATTTTCCCATCCATAACAGCGAATTAATGCACAGAAAATTCATTTTTACAAAGAGAGGAAGATAAAGCTTCAACTTATTTATAAGCTTCGCCATGATTGGACAATTCGGTTACTGCAAATTTGTGGCACCGCCCACAAACCGCCGACTTTCCTTTTAGTAGACTTTCTGCCGCCGACGTCGCCATGGTCGCGACTGTCATCAGAGGCTGCCGACTGTCAATCAGCGGCAACTTTGTGGGAAAACGCGCGAGTTGGATCTCCGTACGTGCAAGGAGGCTAAACAGCGAACCTCTGGCGACGTTACGTTCCCTGAACTTTCCCACAGCGATGCTTGTACAAAGTTTTTATTAGACGGAAGTTCCACGTTATCTGTAAGACGCAGAACAGCCGTTTCGGCTTCCTGGAACGGGCCGGCGGCGTATATATATTTGGGGGAGGGGGTGACGCGATTTCTTAGACGGGCCAGCGCCAAGGTTCTTTAAATGCCGCGGCAAGGGACTTTTGTATTAGGACTTTCGCTGCCGACCGCCGAGGGAAGATCGCCTCGGCGGCGATTTTTCTGGAAACATGCCTGCGTTGAAGCGTAGTATACCAGGAATATCGCTTCCTATTTCGCACCGAAGAAAACTTCTGACAGCTACGATTGTTGCGCTTCGACTTAGGACAGCTGGACACAGCCAAAAAACGGAAAACTGGTATCGACTATTGATATTGAGTAGCTAAATAAACTATTGATATTGTTGTTTCTGAGTTTCAAGTTGTCTTTTACCAGAAATATTGTATGTCAAGGTCATGTGGAGAAGTTGATAACTGCCACGATTATCATAAATATGACCCTCAAAACTGAAAAAAAAACACCTTCTCAATAGCCTAAAATGCAGGAGCTTCCCCCCACCGGGGCTCTGCCCCTGGACCCCGTCGCGGGCTTTAGGCAGCCCCCGAACCCCTGCCCCGATGCTGTGAAAAAAACCTGGTGAGAACATTGGTAACCCTTTAAGTTGGTAAACATCATCGGAAGGATGATCATTCATGTCAACCTCTTTAACTATCCACCGAAATGCTGGAGAGGGGGTGCGTACGTTAGGAGGGTTTTTCCCCTGAATGTTTCAACTCACTGAGTCAGGCCCTCAATCGTCCCCAAATCGGGGGTGCGTACGTTAGGAGGGGTGCGTACGTAAATAGGAATTTTACGGTAGGTGGGATAGCAAGGGGGTGGATGACGGGGACATCCCTAGGAGGGTCTGCATGGGGGGGTCCTGACAACGCTTAACGGTAAATTCAGGCCAGCCGATAACGCTTAACGGTAAATTCAGGCCGGCCGATAACGCTTAACGGTAAATTCAGCATTTTTAGAACATGAGATACCCCTGAAGACGACGGTTTTTTGCCACTAGTCGTCCTGATCTTGTGGCAGGAGACCTATTACGCTATGCCATTCTCGCACGCCTGCTCCGAACGCTTTAAATTCGGCAGCGGCAGGAAATTTCATGATCACGATGACGAGCGCCGAAGGCGCGACGAAAATTTTGAAATCTTGACACTCTGAAACGCTATTTCCTGCATTCTGAGGGGGGGTTCCTGAAGAGTAAGCTAAGTTTTATGACATCTCTATTTGAAAAAAAAAAAAAATAGATAAGAGTTTCAGCTTGATTTTTGAGGGGCGTCACGCCCTCCAGACCGGTACCTCGCCGGAGCTGCGACATGCTCCCGGGGAAAATTCTTGACACCCTGAAACGCTTTTTCTTGCATTTCGATGGGCAAATATTACTGATAATTTAAGTTAAGTTTAATGATATCTCTGTTTGTGAAAAAATACAGACGAGTTTCAGCTTGAGTTTGGGGGTCGACGCCCTCCTGACAATGTTTTTCGACGGAGGCCCGGCATGCACCCGGGGAAAATTTTAAAATCTTGAACCGCGAAACGCTTAATGTCCTGAATTTTGAGGAGAAAACTTTGCTGGTAGAGTGAAAAATAGAAGAGTTTCAGCTTGAAATTTTGTGGCTGGCACCCTACCGACATATTTTCGCCGGAGCCGTGTGCTCCCTGGAGAAAATTTTGAAATCTTGACCCACTGAAATGCTTTTTCCTGCGTAACGAGGAATTACTCAATAACGCTTAACGCTGAATTCAGGATGACAAATAACGCTTAACGAGGAATTAAAACGACCATTAACGCTTCACGATTAATATACCGATAACGCTTAACGGTAAATTCAGGGCGGCCGGTAACGATTAACGGTGAATTAAAATCGCTCGTAACGCTTCACGAAAAAGGGCATGCAGACCCTCCCCTAGCTACAAACACAGACTAGATGGCAACATTGTATCAGACAGCCCAACTTTACTTACGTTGTTGACATATTTCTCTGCTGACTGTGACAAGGCTCCTGCAGCAGCAAGTGATCCGACAGGGCCCTACAATTAAAAACAGAAGAACATGTCACAGTCTATCATGATTAGTTTATCTATTATCATCACAAAAATCTAACACGAGAGATCTGAAGCACCAGAGAGACCCGATTCAAGAAAGCACCCTGACATGATCGCACCAAGTGACAATGTCTAGCAGAAAAATAGACATAAAGCAAGGACAACAACAACAACAACAACAACCATTAAAACTTTTGCTTTCGCATTTTATGCCAATAACAACATTACAACCATCATATTCAAATACCATACCAGAATAACAATGATATTAAATTCATGTGACGTTACTTTGAAAAAAAATCATAGTTTCAAAAGTCTTCATACTGCGTTGCCAACAAATCATGTAAAAAAAAAATTATAAATTATAAAAAAAAATTATTCATCGTCAGGACTTGGGATTTCCTCATTTACGGATCTCATGACTGAGTGATGAGCGGCAGCCTATATCATCTTAAGTAGAGTACTGTTGTAAAACTGCTGGGGATGCCATCGGCACATAATATTGTAGGTATATCTGGTATAATCGGTGATGTTCGCGCTAAAAAGGAGGATATCAAAAAAGTTACGGCAAAATTTGTAAAGGCCATGTGCATCGCGATCTAGAGTTTCAGCCATAAATGTTGCCACGTCGCGAGGAAATAAGCGCATCAAGAGCCTAGTTTCTTCGGAAACAAATACAAAGACAACCGCAGCAGTAACTGAGGAGGATATCAGGGCTGTAGGATAAAACATTACCAGAAAAAAAAGGCGTGCACGTGAAACTCACCAGTGAACCTAGTCCGAAGTCCGCCATGATGGCTTAAAGTGGAAGAGTTTACTATCCTTTTTTGGACTGAATTCTTTATATCGTATGTGAAATATCTATATAAAGAGACATTTGATCATAGATAGTAGAAAAAAGGATTCACTAGGATGATGTTGTGGTCATTACTAGGTTATTGATACAGATCTCTGCAGTACTTGGTGTCATAAACTGGCAGACGAATAAGTCCCCCCTTCTATAGACATGAATCATTTGCATCACGTGACTCTCGATTTGATTTTTGTTTTGCAGCTTTATTTAATGATATTATAGAAAGGAAAACCAACAAAAGTCTTAGGGGAGTAATTCTAATGGGTTTCAAGGATTTTGATGGCAAAATTTGCCGGTCAAAACTTTCTATCCGGTGATTAAGCCTACTCTCGGGCAGCGCGAGATTATGCGATATCTCTGACGTCACAAGTTCTTCCCCTGCCATTTCTGAGGAGAAACCGCCTGTAGTTCTTGTTCGCCGCCGTTTCCTCCGTTTTGTTCGCAAATCCGCGACCCTGGAGCCCCCGGAAGACTATATCATGGAAACAGACACTATAGGAGATGAAAAAATAGAAGAAACGAAGGTGAGTTGTTCACGTCGTGCTAGAATTGGACGCCAAATTTCTGCCGAGTTTTCGCACTGTTGGTCAACGACCGCCATGATAGATTTTCCGTCTGCAGGAAATGGTAGGGGTAAACAAAGGGCGGTGGCCTGGGCTTTCTGCTTCACAGAAACACTTCAAACAACAAGTATTTAAAGGCTGTTCAAAATTTCTGTCATACAGGTGTTGTTTGATACTTCTACGTATTAGATATCCGACAGAATTTGTGTTACTTCGCTAGTTGTGAAAAACGAGAACTCGGCTAGATGTGGACACCTGCGACCCAAGGGGTATCCAGACATCAAATTTATGCACTTTGAGTTTAATGCGACCGTATCACTGATCAAGAGCCAGGTTTCTGTGTCCTCTACCGAATCAATCGAAAACACAAATGTTGGTTAACCACATGGTGTCCATTCTAAGGAAACCATATATCCTTCCGAGAGGAAATGACTCGGTCGGCAGTTTTTGCCTTCACTTGTGCATTAGTAACATTTGTTTTGGGTGACGTGGTTCCCCTTCTACTTCGTACTGTGACTATTTCTATACTACTGCCTATATACTATTTTAGTTAGGCCATTCAAAATTGAGATTCATCCATGACAGTGAAAGTTTCCATGTCAGATCTTGTATGAATTGTTTATGTTTATATCATATTTTATTAACCTTTGGTGGAACACGCATCAAAAGGTTGAAACACTGGAACACAAACCTCTAAAACCATACTTTTATTCAGTTCAATGCATTTATATATTCATACTTCCTCATAACAACTGTAAATACTGGTACGTTGCTTATCAAATACATCACAACATTGTTTATGCATAAATTTGGTGCTGCCTGTTTTTGTGCAGAACAGTAGAATTCCTTTATTGCTTTTTTTTAAATTTTCCAATTCAATTACACAGTTTGTTGATTGTCAAACATATTGTTAAATTGCACAGTTTGTTTGAGCGGAAACCATGGTCAAATTGATTGCCGTGTCTTTGAAAAGACCTTTAACAATGAAAAACTAAAAAGATTATTGCAAATTCGCAGCGCAGGTGATTTTCTGATATTCAAAATTCAATGAATTCTTGTAGATGACCTGATAATTCACAATTTATGACTTGACACAATTGGAAGTTTAAGTCTTTAAAGTAAACACATTGTCAGACCTTGAATTACTGAGGTTCTGTCACATTCACTAAAGCTGTTGGAAGGAAAACACTTTTGTCTGGGACCACTGCACAACAATATGACACAACAAAAGGAGACCAGCTTTATTATATCCCGTATAGCTGCCTGTCTTGTAGGGAACTGTTGCCCTGGCTCCACCACTCCTATTAAAAGTAAGACAGCTGAACACCAGGCATTACTTGTGTAGTAGTGGCTAGTCTTGAAAACCCTGCACTTGAAAGTAAACTTCTAAGTGCAAGTTTGCTGCACCCAGAAAGAAACAGGTCTTTGGACTTAACCATCTTAGCACTATTTTTTGGATAATTGAAGCAGAATGTCAGCCATCAATTAATGCCAGTAGCATTGTGATTTGAATGTGGATATTGTTGCTGTGAGAATAATCAGCTGACAACTTACAGAATAGCCATCTTTAATGGATGAGGTTTCATGAATTATGTATTGTATAGATGCAAATGCAATATGTCTACATAAGGGAATGTCTTTGTTTTTAGTGTAATGCACCTTAGGGCAATATGACCCTTTGTCTCTCTTTGTTTGTTTACCTTAATTATGCAGTAACAAACTAGTTTTATTGTCTAAATAGTTAGCCACAATATTAGCACAACGTTGGGATTGGGCTGGATACACTGACATCCCATGTGGTATTCTGATACTGATAGAAAAAATTACCATATTTTTATGAATGAAAGAGAAATGATTGATTTAACATGGTAACCATGATTGAAATATTCCACTGTTCTAGACACAAAACCCATTCCATAGCCGAAGTGCCAATTAAATCAGTGGCACGGATGTGCTATTCTTTATATTGAGCAAGGCCTGACAAAATGTAGAATAAAGGTATTCTTCATCAACAATGTTCCAGGACATTACCCCTGCCTCTAGAATACCCTGGATGTATTCAAACACTACACTGAATCAATGAAACCCCTTTAGAATGTCTGATATTCTAATTTGACAATGACAACAAAGGTACCTACCCTTGTTTCTCATGCAGAACTTGTTTTTTCAGCGCCACAGAATGCCACAAAGGTGTACATAACATTTTTTTCTTGCTTTGGCTACGCAAGATGGCTTCTGTTTGCACCATTGGACACAATCAGTTAAGATGGATTGTGGCAAACTACTTACTTTGCATACATATACTTACATAAGATATTCTGTCAAACTGTCCTAACAATGTATTTAGAGCAAAAATGTAGAAATCCCGGTTCTCTTCACTACCCTCTACAGTTCCTTTTGCATACAAAATCTTGTCTGAGATGTCCATACATTTTATGACAAAGGGCGGTAACTGTTGGCCAGGTTGCAAGATGATTTGAATTTTATTTTTTGAACTGAGATCTGATAAGTACCCAGTAGCTGCTTTTTGATTAGAACTAATTAGCTGTACTGAATATAGTAATAGGTCCAAGGAGACTTGTAAAGTGATGAGAAAGTTGTTTACTGAAAAGCATATTTTGCATAGTGACATAGAATTGATACTTGTAATAAAGATAAGTCAAGATTAAAGTGGATTATATGATCTTGAACAAAATGGAACAAGAAACAAAATAACATTGGCTACCTCTCTGTCATTCCCTGTTTGAAAAAGGAATTTTGTGACCCTTGGCTGGTCTGTTTTGTGTGTTGTGGTTTTCTTTTTTTGAACAGCATTCTCATATTAGTTTCTTCCAAGCAAAAAGATCATACACGTACCTTCAGAACATGCCGCTTCCATCTAGGTGCAATATGTTGGGTCTGATAGAGATATCAGAAAAATGTTGGACATCCTGGTGCAAAATTATCATGTCCGACATGGAGGGTTTTGTGAGCAAAATTTGTCTTGCATAAATCTACTAAATCTTTAACCAGGATGTAACATTGCATATCCATAAGAAATGAATAGACCTTCTGCCAAGATCAAACATTTGCAAGTTCTTCCTCAACTGGTGGTGTGTTAGAAAAGTTTGGGCCTGTATTTACATTTACAGTACACCTTGAGAAAAGTAATTGTTTTTGGCCGGAGGCCATTCAGCCAGACAGTGTGTCAACATTGTGCTGTCTGAGGAGCGTGAGTCATATATACCTTTTCCAACACATATCCTACATTGAACACTCTGACTGTAGATTATAGGTGTTGACTACATGTATGTGTATAGTGGTTAGTTGCAGTCTAGAAACAAAGCACGAACATCGGGACAGTACGTAACATCACAACAGGGAACCAGTGGATGTGTTGCCAAGGGGACTGAGCCTCAACACTTTGAAATCTATGTGCACCATTTAGCTGGAGCAGACACGTTTCAACCCTTTTGTTTACCTGTAAAAAGGGATACTTGGCTGTTTGCAGGCTGGAATAGATTTTCCTTTGGATGTTTTTGAAACCGGAGCCTTTCCCAGGGAAAACTTAAGTTTTCTAGCACTTGAAACAGTGCCAAGGCTCTCATTAATTCGGGTTCACTTGCAGCCTTTGTGATTTTGGAATCAATACTTGCCCACAAGGAGACTTCTGTAGGCCCAGTGGACCATTTAAGGGGCCAGATGCTCTACTCACATGAAAGGAGATATTGTAGGCTATGACATGATTTAGGAAAGGAAAAGATGAAAAGAGCATTTTTGTAGAAGTACAAAAATGTACTAGTTTGCTCCTGCTGCCGTGAAAGCTTTTAAAAGCTAGCTTGAGAAATTTTCTGATACCATGGATTGGTAAGAATCATGGCGAACGTGCCAGTCATGTGTATTATTGATTTTAAGAACGACAATTGATTAGGGTAGCAAGATGGCATAAAATGGAGGGGATTTGGAGTGAACCTCTTGTATGGCTGAGTTCTGAATAGAAACATTTTTTTCAACAAGGCCTTTTGGGGAGTATTATATCTACATTTTATACAACAAGATGACTTGTCAGTGACTCCTTTGATGTGCAATTATGACTTTCAACTCAAGGTGATACTTAAAAATCTTGAATGAATCCAGTTGCAAGCAGTTACATGTACATTGAGAACTGGATGAAAGGATACATAACCTGAAAAAAGACTTTGTGTATACATGTTGTATTTATTTTTTAAAAAAAACTGTTGGAAGACTGAAGGCTGTCCATGACACGAAAAAGCTATCTTTACCAGGCACAATTTCTGCCTGACAAACAGGAGTGCCCAGCATACATATGGTAGTATTCAAGATCTAGAAACAAATCTATCATGCTGGTGCTGTTCTACATCAAAGGAGGGCTGTGTTCCCCAGACTACTTTCAACACCATTAATGTGCCTAGTGATGAAACTGCAGACCTTGGTAAACAAAGTAAAATAGGCTGATTGGATAAGTGTTGATCACATGACTTCTCAATGATTAAATCATTGCAGCCAGGCCTTGGGGCCATGGTTCACATGTTGGATAACACAGCATGGAAGTGATGCAGAGATGACTTGAAGCTGTGGAAATGCCTGGAAGGATTACATGTATGTTTCTGTGTTACCTGCTAATGCAACAGTATGTAAGATCACATTTCAGTGGAATCTGCTACTGACCAACTACTTCCAGCTTGAATAAATTGCAAGTCATCTATATTATCATTGCAAGCATTTTTATACATACTGAAAGACGTGCTTTCCATGTCATACTTGTTAATGTGTACCAATATCTTGGGAAAAGTGTCTTTATTCTGTACTGTCATAGTACAGTACATCAATTCATGTGGGTTTTAAGTCTTTTAACTGTAGACGTTTTTTGTTAATGGTAGACTTTTTTGATCCACAGTTACGACAGATGACCATCCTATCTCAGCCAATCCAGAAAAAGCGAGAGCGGCCAGAGAATTTTGAGGAAGAGCGAGACTTGTGTGTAAAGTATTTTGAACAATGGTCAGAACAGGACCAGCTGGACTTTGTGGAACAACTGATATCTCGAATGTGCCACTACCAGCATGGACATATCAATGCCTTCCTCAAGCCCATGCTGCAGAGAGACTTCATTACTGCATTACCCAGTAAGTCTACATTACCTCAAACTGCTGTCACTCACTTAGAGACTCAAGGGAACTTCACCTATTTACAGCCTTGTATTTGTTGTGGCTGCATAACTGAGTCTTTACTACTGTAGTGTTACAGTTAGTCTGTCGACTGGATGCCCTGGAAATAGTTTGATTATCTTTTTAGATGCCCTCATAGATGCCTGAGTAAACCATGGCATGTTTTGATTGATTAATTGATTGATTAATTAATTGATTGAATGATATGCCTTGATCATATTGTGTAACAAGTTGCCTGATTGCCTGACATGTCCTGATCATGTGACTGTGACTCTGCAGAGAAAGGCCTAGACCATGTAGCAGAACAAATATTGGGTTACCTGGATGCCAAGTCCTTGTCAGCCTGTGAGCTGGTGTGCAAGGAGTGGTACCGGGTCATCTCTGATGGGATGCTCTGGAAGAAGCTAATAGAAAGAATGGTGCTGACTGACCCATTGTGGAAAGGGCTGGCAGAGCGCAGGGGATGGTGAGGAGCTCTACATTATATTCTCTTCATTTCTTCTTTCCAATGTTTCAATCCTGTATGAAGATAGGAATTTAAACAGTTTAACATTGTCTTTTATTTATCATATCCGTATCCAGTCTGATTCTAACCATGAAAGGCTCTTGAGATACATGACTGGTGTGAGAATTGGATGAAACGTATTGGTCCAAAATTGTGTTCTTAAAATTTACAACACATTCTCTGGTGATCACAAAGATGGAGAAGCAAGCAATCACAGTCTGCTTACAATAACAAATTTGTCCCCATTAATGAATGCCATTTTCCCATCTTCCACAGGGGACAACATCTGTTCAGACCAAAGCCTGGGGAAACCCAACCCAACCATCAGTTCTACCGCAAGCTGTACCCTAGGATTATACAAGATATTGAGGTACACTGTATTGTACTTCTTATTGCCTTCCTTTGTTAAAAGTGCTTTAAGAACTTTGTGTAATTTTAGACTTTCAGATGGATGAGAGTAACCTTCATGAAAGGTCTTCAATATATCCATATTCAAATCCAATCCATCGTGTTATTTTTAATTTAGATCAAGATATAAAGATAGATGAGATTCTTCATATCTTGTACCATTTGTCAACCTCTTCAAGCAAAATGTGTTCATGGAATAATCTGACAATATGCGTGTTTTTTTTACAATCTAACATATGGCCCTTTGGCAATGTGCCCTTTGCAGCAAATAGAGACAAACTGGCGGTGTGGCAGACATAACCTACAGAAGATACAGTGCCGAAGTGAGAACAGCAAGGGGGTGTACTGTCTCCAGTATGATGACAACAAGATTGTCAGTGGGCTTAGAGATAACACTATTAAGGTCAGTACTAAACAACACATTCCTAAACAGGAGCCAAAAGGTGTTCTTAAGTGTAACAGTGGATAGCTTTTACGGAAATGATGATATTCAGCTCTACCTAGCAAGTTGTCAGTTGTTGTTTATGACAACAGCAAAGTACAAAGTATGATTGATATCAACCTTGTTATGAACTGCTTAGTCAGAAAGCATAGTTTGATTTGAAAACTGAAATATTGTGCTCTCCGTACTAAAATGAGTTGTGTATCTCCAATGGTAGATCTGGGATAGAAACAACCTTGAGTGTGTGCAGGTGTTGACTGGACACACAGGGTCAGTGCTGTGCCTGCAGTACGACGACCAGGTCATCATCTCTGGTTCCAGCGACTCAACAGTCAGGTGGGTCAACTCATCCATTCTTGTTTCATCCATTGAGAAGATGTAGTAATATGATGTAGAGTGGATTCATTCCTCAAGGTAACCAACATCTTTCACATAGCAGTAGTCCCTCAGTAAGAGCTTCAGATGTCTTGCTGAGGGATGACTGCGGTGTGAAAGATGTCGTTAGCTGAGGAATGAACCCACTCTACTTTACCTTGAGAGAATAGAACTTATATCAGGAAATGGCTACCCTTGGTTAATGAGAACTGATCATGTCATCTGATTGTGTTATGTTATGATCCTTGTAACTGTTGTATCCTTACTGGCTGATAACACGTGATGTTCCTGCAGGGTGTGGAACGTCCACACGGGGGAGATGGTGAATACGCTGATCCACCACTGTGAGGCCGTGCTGCATCTCAGGTTTCAGCATGGCATGATGGTCACCTGCTCCAAGGTAACCACAACATGATCATGTCTATGTCACAGAAAGACGTAATGCTGGATGTGAACAGAAAGGTTAATGCATTTTAGCAGGAAGGATGTTTGATGGTTTATTAGAAGTCCATTAGATTAGATTTGAGAATCTAATCTACTCTTCATAAAAGCACAGAGCACACATACCCATGATTTCAATAAGCACAAAATACAACAAGCACATACACATGACTACAAGACACATAAAACTACAGAGCAATATACAATATTAGGAGACTACCAATCCAGAAAGGGGAAAATAGTAAATGTATTGTGGTATTTGCAAAGTTGATGATGAAGTACTAGTATCTTAGCATTCATAAAATCATCAGTGGTATCATTGCAAAAATATCCTTTGGAAAACCTTTTTTGATGTGCAAAACAGAACCAGACCATTGCTATGGTAAGGAAAAGTGCAGGTTGTTCTTGAATGTTGCACTGATAATGTTGTCCTTCGTGTCTCCTATCCAGGACCGCTCCATAGCTGTGTGGGACATGCAATCCCCAACAGACATCAACCTGAGAAGAGTCCTGGTGGGCCACCGGGCAGCCGTCAATGTGGTGGACTTTGATGACAAGTACATCGTATCAGCTTCTGGAGATAGGACAATCAAGGTGAGGCTGAGAACTGCTCCAGTCATCACTGTTTGTTAGAAATAGAGTGTCAACATTTTTTTTTACAAGAAGGATTGCTGTTATGCAGTACTTCTCTGCATTTTCCCATTGTATAAATACGGCAGACTGTAATAGTGCTGGTTTACTTGTAGGTGTGGAGCACATCAACATGTGAGTTTGTGAGAACACTGAACGGCCACAAGAGGGGCATTGCCTGTCTCCAGTACAGAGATAGGCTCGTTGTCAGTGGCTCTTCAGACAACACCATAAGGTCAGTTATGCTTCATGTTGTTCCTTGATTTTAGTAGGCCTTGCAGAAAGAGTCAGTTGACTTGACTACTTTGATGGTTGCAACTACGGCATAAGTAGTAAATAGAACTTATTTCATTGGAAAGTGACGAAGTGACTTTCAAAGGATCAAAATAGTGTTTAGGAGTTAAGGAATGTTGCATGTTGTGTGACAATTCCGCCTAATATGTTTTCCTTCCTGAACAGGTTATGGGATATAGAGTGTGGAGCGTGCTTGCGTATTTTGGAAGGCCATGAGGAGTTGGTGAGATGTATCAGGTTCGACAACAAGCGAATTGTCAGCGGAGCATATGATGGGTAAGAGTGTAAACAGTGCATTGCTCTTCCAACAGTGCCCTGCAAAAGATGATTGACATACATGAGCTCTTAATATTTCTTAAAGTCTGTAAATCGGAAACTTTTTTTTAATTGTGTAAAATAGACAAGGATAAAACGTAATTATATTTAATGGACTTGAGATGATTTCATGTCACATCCAGGTGTTTTTTTATAAAAATCCCTCCTCCATCCCCTCACAGTAAAATCAAGGTGTGGGACTTGCAGGCAGCGTTGGACCCTCGAGCGCCAGCTGGCACCCTTTGCCTTAGGACTCTAGTGGTGAGAGACCTCTTTTGTCAATCTTGTTTGAAAGGACGCTACAAACCATACAACAATGTACTTCTGACTTTTTAAGACAATGCTGATATTGCTACATCTTTTTTAGTCGACTTCTCTTTTTATAAACCTTAACTACTGTATAGAATTCATGTTTGTCTTTGATGACTTTGATGTAAAGTTATAGCTCACTTTTACTATGTCTGCAGTTTATCATTATGTTAACATTACCAATGCACAGTCGATCACTTAATTTTGTTGGTCAACCTATCAAACTGAGCATATTTCAGTTGAAACTTTCATCACAAATTGAGATGACAATGTCATGTCCAAAAGCCAGGTGCTTGTCTAATATTTTGGCTGTACTTGTGTTGTTTTCCCGCAGGAGCACTCTGGAAGGGTGTTCAGACTACAGTTCGATGAGTTCCAGATCGTCAGTAGTTCCCACGACGACACCATCCTGATCTGGGACTTCCTGAACGTGCCCCCGCCGGACCCGCCCGCTCGCTCCCCTGCCCGGACGTACACCTATGTCTCCAAGTAATTATTGGCTTACGGCAATTTCTGCTTCCCCCTGTGGTGCTTTGGTTTATTACTATTGATCAGATGAGGTCTTCTGGAAAGTGCTTGTATTTATACTAGCACTGCAATCAGTGTCCCCTGTCCAACTGATCTCTTCAACCACCTGCCTTGTACTCAGCAGTTTCTCTCAGATCAAATTATGCAGAAATGGGGAGCAAAGTACTGTGGCTCAAGAATTCTGTATGGTGCAATTCTTTGCTTCTTTGTTCAAATTTTCTATACATATATATAGGAAGACAGAAAGTAGGATGATCTTTATAGGGAATGTTCGAACAACATTTTTTTTACTTCATGTCTAGGGATTTTTCATAGAGGTCATAAAGTTCCTATCTCAGCTCAAAGTGTATATCATTTTTCACCTAAGTCTCAAATTATTTGTCAGTAAGATATTGCTTGTGTAGAAGTCTCGAACTGAACAACTCTGCCATGTCTTTATTATGAAAAATTGCACCATACCTTTTCAACTCTGCTTCTCTCCGACTTCCTACTCTGTACTGTTGCGCTCTATTCTGACTGCTGCAATCTCAGCTAATTGAAGTAGGGAAGCAGATTGCATGACTCTTATAACGTCTCAAAATAATCATGACTGAAAAATAATTCAGCTGCTTTCATGGCTTTTTTGTGTTTGAAAACATGGATCATTGGATCAATGTCTTGAAAGAAATGGGGAAGGGGAATGTGCAGCGTAAAATGTACCAACTGTTTCCCTCCTTCAGACTTCGGTAGCTTGGCCCCCCCTGCAGGAAATGCTTGATCCATTTTTCACTTTGTGCATCGTCATTTACTGTGGAAATTTGACTCGACCATTGAAGTTAACAATTGGCCTTGTTGACTACAGCACTGAACAAGTGTACTTGGACCAAGTAGACGTTCCTGCAGAGGATGCTACCGAGGATGGGTATGTGGTCACTGGCATGTCTTGCAAGAGAGTGAAAACCAAAAGTATCCAAGAAATAAGAACCCATGTGGGACAAGCCTACTTTTCCCACTGAATCTTATGTATTTTGGCTTGCTGTGAAGAAAGAAGGGTGCTCTTTATATAATCCTGTTGCTTCAAGCTAAGGGAGTCAAGGAAAAGTGGTTGCAGTGCTAAATAGGAATCTATGGGTGTCAGCTTGTCAGAAATCAACAGCATAATTGTCTGTGCTTGCAATTTAATGATTTGATGGATATTCCCTTGAAAGTACATTTATCTATCTAATATGCATTGCTTTTCTGGTGGTGGTTGCAGTGTGCACTATGTGTATTGCTGTTCTGCTAGCTGTTTGCGGCAGCATCTAAACATGCATTTCACAGTATGTCTGCATAACACACAGTACATTGGACGAATTGCTTGCATTCTAAATGGGTATATTTTGTTTTGCTACAGCACGTGATCCCAGGAAGCACATCTTGTATCCAGTCCGCTGGTGTGATTATCCTGTAGGCCTACTGAGAGATGCCTGCTTGTGTTAACTAGTCCATCCTTCAATAGCCTTGTGAAGCAATCTGGACAACATAGAGACAAGTGGAAAGCAATAGACTACATCTTTGGATGCATTTTGTTAGCTCAACACAAAAGCTATAATTCTATTATGTTTACAAACTTAAAGCTTAGTAAGGTTGGAAGAACAGTAGAAGAGTCCTGATGAAAGGCACTCCACACTCTTGCACTGTAAAGCTATACAAACTGTGTTAGTGACGGAAGAAGTGGTAGATCAGAGAAGTGGGATTTAAACGACAGCAGTGCACCTGAAGCAAGTGATGATCCTGGCACATCTGATCAAGCTGTGTCTGTGAAGCACTTTCAAGCTAAAAAGTTCAGTGAATCAATAAGGAGGATGGTACTGTGGTAGGGGAGGTAGAAAGATTTGAGAAATGGCTCAAAGGCCATTTTGTGTTACGGAGTTCCCTCAGCACTACAGTAGATGTGCAAGTTGGGAATTGGTTGGGACGAGGAAATACATACACCCTGTTTCACAAATTTTTTTACTGAGTCACAGCCAGGAGTAATGATGGACTATTGGTCCTTACAGATGTAATTTTCGAACCAAGGGGTATTTCTTTGGTAGGCCAAAGTCCATGATAAGTGTATCATCCAACTAAAGACAGAATACTCCATACTTACACCCATACAACTTTTGACATGCTTTTGGCATTTGAAATGCTCTATGGAAGTTGCAATGTTTCGGTGTTCCATACTGCTTGTGAGTGTTTATCTCCGAAATCATGGCAGGAGAAGGCTGCAAAATTCTAGCATTGTTTTAGATTAAGAGCTTCTCAGAGCCTTTGCTGTTAAAAGTGCACTCAAAAAAGACATTTTGAATTGTATATAGATAGATCTCTAACAGTGCTATTAACAAGGTAGTCATGAACATACTTCAAAACCATATAGATTACACTTTTTCATTATTTTCAACCTAGAAAGGAACCAAAATGTGTGAACTGCGATGAGGTTAGCATAAACACGATAGTAGTTCTCCAAAACAGGGCCTTTGATGCAAGAGGTGGGCCAGCGATCTACACATGTAAATATATCCTATTAAAAGTGCTTGCTTTTCAGATTAGCGATACATCACGAAGCTTTCTAAAACTTTTGATGCATCTTTGAACCAATAACGACTCATGGGCTGTTCATAATGCCTTAAACACAGAGCTCACTTTACGGTTACCACTAGCTGTTCAGGAGTTACATCATGCTGCCAATTTTAGCTGAAGTGGTAGAGATTTTCCTTGTGAGCCATTGACCACTGTGGTTGGTGAAGAAAACACATTTGATACACATTGTATCTTAGTGTAACATGTTTGTCTTGGCTTCCTTATCTTAGAAACGTACATTTTGTAGCATTCAGTATCACGCACTCAAATCAACTATTGCAGCTGCGATGTAATATTTCCAAGGTTGATTTTTATCTAGTGATCACTTCAGAAGTTAAGATTTTCTGCAGCATAGATGATATAAAGGTGTTAAATGTTAGAAGAGATTACGAGTCAGTTGGGAAGGGGGGAGGGCCTTAGTTTTAGCTTGCAGAAAATTGTTGGCTTTTGAGTGTATCTTGTAAAGGTTGTATTATTGTTACAGAAAAAATATGTAAATGTGTTGGAAAGCTATACAAGTACTGTAGTCATTCTGTATGGTCATAAATATACTGCTAGAAGGTTACATAATTTTACAAAAAGACATGTTCTTTGCTTTCACAAGAACACATACAAAAACTGTCCTGTTCTAAGTTTCTACTCTATACGTGAAAAGCTGTAAATTGATTGTTTTATGTTCTAAATGATTATTAAAGGTCTGCAAGTGTCAATTGCTGTTGTTATTTATAAATTTTGTTAACATTGAAGCCATTAACTTATAATTTGGAAACAGATATAAATGACGATAGACATAACTGAAGTTTGATAATTAGTTTTAATCCTATGGATCCTTTTTTTCTTGTAGAAATGGTAAAATGGTAGTACCAAGAACACGTTGAAAACTACTTTGAAGAGCACAATGTTAAACTCAATGCTGATATTTCATTCACTGAAATCCAATCATTTCAAGTCATGGACTCCAGAGCATTGTTGTGTATGACATGTGTAATGATCAAATGTTTTCATTTCAACCATTCTACGGTAGTTGATTGCGCTGACTTTCATGTGCCTTTACATCAACTTCATTTGACAGCAACTAATCAGCATAAAAAAGATCAAGCTGTTACACCACAATATTTGATTCTTGAAAATACAATTTATCTAAAAAAGCATTACATTTACTCCACTAAAATCGGTACCAGTGGTCATCTGTTAAAAACAACTGTACTATACCAAATTACATTGTAATATTGCACTATATACATGTAGTAACTCTTGTGAGGACAAGATCTGCAACATCAGTTTTTTCAATTAGTCTTAATGCATCTATCAGTTTCTTTGGAGTGGCATCTCTGCCAAATGCATCCTTCCAGCCATGCAGCACTTCCTGTACTGCTGCTGCATCAGATTGCTGGCCACATGTATTGACAAGATTTTTTGCTTTTCTCCGCTCCAGTCCAAGGGCCACACCTAAGTCAATAGCATCACTTGCAAGTAACTTCTTTGCCACCACTAACAGCAGAATGTCGGTTAGTGTTTTTGAACTGTCAAGTGCTGGCTCAACTGATGGAGGAATGTCTTTTGTGGTACTCAGTCGTTGGGAGTCTGGTGTTTCAGGCAGTTGGTAAGTTGTGCCATTGGGAAACTGAAAGACAAAATTTCAAACATATCCCTGTAAGAACTGTCTGCACAATAGTGTTATTTAATGCCAGTAACTTGTTAATTCCAATCAATCTCCCTGCCGGCGTAGCCTTTTGGCATCGTGTTACATTGGTCACAAAATGAGTCAGTAGGAAAAAAGATACAATAAGAATACCAAACCAAAATTACCTTGATTGGTGGATTGGTATGGGCACTGTTGATTGGTGGTTTGGCATGGGCACTGTTGATTGGTATATTGATATGGGCACTGTTGATTGGCTGGTTGCATAAGGTTTCAGTCGGCACTCTTCTGACCAGGTCACAGGTTGTTATGATTGGCCTTACCTCTGTAAACACTGTAAAATTCAAAAGTCAAGTTATGAAACAAGTCCCAAATATATACCCATAGCTAGTGCTGTGTACCTAAACTCAGGTCCAGACTTATATGTCCAGACCTGAATCCATGGCCTGTGTGTGCTAGGAATCCTTTTTTTGAGGGGTAACATATAAAATTGCATGTTAACATAAATTTTGCATGCAATTTGAAAACTAGTACTAAACACATAAGTTCAGCAATAAACACAAAAACAGCAGTGTTTCAGTCTTTTTTCCGGCACCAATTTCACAATCTATGTAAGGTTTAAGATGGTTTAGAACAAAAAGGAGAATATAAGCGAGATTTTTTTTTTGCAGGTCCAGACTTGTTTCTAGACATTAGAATTATATTGGACTTGAACCTAAACATTTTTACAAGTTCAGGTCTGGTGCTAAGGTACGCAGCCCTACCCGATCTAGCCTGGGTACCAGACCACCGCGCTACAGTGGCTAATCCTTTGGCAGGGGAAGCAATTTGCCCCGCCACCACAATTAGCACACGGGCTGCTAATTACCTCTCACGCAACAGATATTAGAGATCGACTGCAAGGAAAGACGGGGGCCAACTCTATCCCCTACTAGGCCTTCCCCAGCCATCAAGCGAAGGGTCTGGTATCCAGGCTCTACCCAATCAGGCCAGGGTAGTCATTGGTCTTTTAGATTACCAACTTCTGTATACTAGTATACAAAAGAATTGTTTGAAATGTTTCCGCAAATTGCAAATTGGAGGAACATTTTGAAATTCAGGGCCAGTAGAAATGA